>NC_092208.1:28456314-28505388 GCF_043381705.1 Parasteatoda tepidariorum | reverse complement strand
TTTGTAAAGATAGATTCGAAAATTGTGTATTTTTTAATGACATATTTCAGATCTACTCATGCTTCTAAGTTAAAATATATATAAAAAAAAATTTTCATATAATGTTTTTCCTCTAATAGAAGTAGATCATAAAAAAAGGTGTCAGAAACTTAAAATTGAAAAACAATCATATAAAAGAAAAATTTTGAAAATTAATCTTTGTTAATTAAGATTTATTTTGCAAAAGGCAAATCGTATATATTAATAAAAATATGCAAAATACTAAGGAATCTGAGATCATTAGTTTCGATATATAGTCAAACCCCGCTATAGTGAACACGGTTTATAGTGAACTCCCGAATATAGTGAACAAAATGTTCGCTCCCGTGCCTTGCTACACACATATAATGTTATTTTTTGTGGATATAGTGAACTAAAAAGAGAGCGGAAGTTGGATATTATGAACTTTTTTTGTCTTCGACTGATTTTTCTTCATTTTTATGTAATAATTTTGAAATTTCTACTTCAAAATAAATACATATACCGATTTTTAAAACTATATATCATGGAATGTAGCAATAAAATTTTTTTCTTGTTTGCTTCATTATTGAATTGGTTCAGCATTCAGAGAAGCCGCAATCGTCCAGTATCTGGACAAATGCTTCAAGTCAAAGCTGATGAATTTGCTAAGTGATTAGGTGAGACTACTTTTGTGTGCTCAAATGACTGGTTAGACAGGTTTAAAATTTGGAATAGCATAAATTGAGGAAAAATTATTGGAGAGTCAGGAAGTGTTACCATATCTGATGTTGAGGATTGCTCATCAGATAAAGATTACTAATTTTGAATTGCATGCAAGACGACGAGTAATAAAAAAATAATAGTTGACACATTTTTTCTTACTACCTATTATTTTTCAGTAATTTTTGTGTTTAATTTTATTGGTCATTTATTTAAATAATGTGTAAAAAAAAGGGGGGTGGGTTGGAACCATTAGTTAAATTTGGTATCAGATATAATATATATATATATATATATATATAACAAAAATGTCTTTAAACTAAGCGTAAAAGGTCAATGATATCGAATTACTAAGTATGAAAGCTGATGTATTTTAAGAAATAAAATATTATGAAATATCAGCAAAAATTTAATTTTTTCTTTTCTGAGGGACACAGAGAGTGATGCAATTAACCTTTTAAAGCATGTATCATAATAAGCTTTTGTACGATAATTTCTAAAGTTTACATTCATTTCTCATGGATGAAAATCAATTACCCAACTGCCGAAAAATCCAAGGATTTACGTTGCGGAAATGAAATGAAATAAGGAATCCTATTGTATAAAGAATCTAAGGAGTTGTATTTTATGAAGAAGAATTTCAAAAAGAAAAATCAACATTACAAGCATTGTTGGAAGAATTCTGTTTTCACCATACAATAGACTTAGGATACGAATCAAAAAGAAAACCCCAACGAAGTAAGCAAGGAATGAAATATATTATTTACTTTCTTTCTAACTATCATTCTGACTCTTGTTGCAAAAACCGAATACTTATTGTAATTTATTCCGTCTCATAAAGTTGGGTTCAGTTCCGGTGTAACAAATGGGGCATTCGTCTAAAGAAGAAGAAGAAGAAAAAAACATCAAAGAAAGGGAAGATATATACAGGTTTATTGGAAATTCGAAACAAAAGCTGAAGGTTTCTGATTCTGGTCAATATACGTTTTCCTTTCAAACACTCAACAGTAGTTCTTCCGGGTAAGCTTTGAGCTTAGCACCATCAAATTCGCTTTCTTAAAGATAACTGTAAAAGAAATATCTTTAGACTCAAATAAGAATATTGAAGACGATAAGAACATTCCTTTTAGATTTAGGCTGTGGTAACTTAAATACAATTTAGAACTAAATCTCTTTTTATCCGTAATTGTTAAGCTTGAGAAGATTATGTATATTTTTAAAAACACACTATTTGAACAAAAAATAAATAAATTTATTTAAAGCCACAACTGTTTAACCAAAATCACATGTAGGGGAGAGGGGGGCACA
Organism: Parasteatoda tepidariorum; assembly: GCF_043381705.1. Classification (NCBI taxonomy): domain Eukaryota; kingdom Metazoa; phylum Arthropoda; class Arachnida; order Araneae; family Theridiidae; genus Parasteatoda; species Parasteatoda tepidariorum. The sequence goes on along the minus strand of NC_092208.1, from coordinate 28,503,360 downwards.
TGTGAAATTTTTTTTTTATTTCTTCATTTTTCAAAAAATATCATCAATTTCTCACAGTAAAGAAGTCCATATATTTAAGTAGTCTTTTCTTTGTCTTATGGAATTTTTTGAGATTTTTCAAGAAAATATTTCTTTACCTTATGATATTTTAGAAAAATGACTTCAATTGTTCACATGTGCCCCAATGGGGGGCGCACATGTGAACATGCCTGGGGCACATATGAACAGGATTAAAAACACAAAACAATCATCATATTTAAAAGAAAAAATCTTTAATATAACAGATATAGGTACACATTACACTGAAGGGGTTGTAGCTTACTATGTGAATTTAAATTGTACAACAGTACTGTCAATAAGAAAATAATTTTTCCGCTGTACAATAATTTTTCCGCTGTTGGGTTTTTCGCATCTTCATGTTCTTCAGGAGTTGTAATGGACCTTTTACTTTCTTCTCTCATACTTTTTCATGCTTTTTTTTCATTTTACTGTCATTCATTTCTTTTCATTTAATTTTACTTCTCGTAATCATTATATAACACAAAATGGTTGACCATCAACCATTAAACAAAAAAACATTTTTTAAAGAAAAAATTAACAATTAATAAACTAATTACGGAAAATTAAATAATAATAATTTTAAATTCATACCTATTTTTAAACTTAATAACAACATGAGGATAATAATCTTAATACTATGTAGGGGTACATGCGAACTGTTCACATCTGCCTCTTTTTTTTAATCACAAGTGCCCTATCATCTTCCTTAAACCTAACTTGAAAAATAAAGAATTTTTAATTGAGTAAAAAAATAATACTTGTCATAAACTTTCCTGAATGTTCATATAATGGTCTGCAATAGTTAATTTTAGCTTATTAGTTGTTTATACTATGTTTTCACTTGAAGAAGCAAGTGATTATAATATATACAACACCAGCTGATACAAAGAAATTGTCAAAATAGAACAACAAAATGGCTCATTTTCCTGAAAGTTTTGCAGAGAGGTAGGACTAGTACTGCCATCAATTAAAAAATTTTCAAGATTTTTTATTTCAAATCATATTGGTAAAACATACCATGTTCACATGTGCCCCCTGTTCACATGTGCCCCCCTCTCCCCTATTTAACTTAACACAATTCCTAAAATGCACAATATAATCACTTATATTTTATGTATCGAATAAACATGAAGTATAATCAAAATCTCATCTATTTAACATTACACAAATCCTAAAATGCAAATTACAATTATTTATAATTCATGTATCTAATAGGTAGCTAAAGTATAATAAAACTCACAGGTATTTAACATAACACAAATCTTTAAATACACAATATAACTATTTGCATTTTATGTTTCTAATGTACATAAAGTATAACAATCGAGAAATTGTCGACAAAAGGAAAAGGTATTTTATTTATGTAGCTAAACAACTTGTTACAATGCATTGTTTAGTAGCTTATTCTGATCATTATTCTAAAAGTTAAAAATGTTCAAGCACCATCGAATCACTTTTATAAAGATAACTGCAAAAAAAACTACTCGAGACTCAAAAATATTGAAGATGTAAACATTTGTTTCCGGCTTTAAAAGATTTTTAATTATGACATTTTGAATATATTATAGAATTCCTTTTCACCCTTTATTTTCGATAATTAGGTTTATTTTATTACAGATTACTTTACTACAGAATTAATACTTTTTCTAGAAAGAATAATTTTGTTCTAGTCAACTTTTAAAAATCAAAAGAACATATTTCGCATTATAGAAGTCTTTATATATGCAGTACGTTAAATAAAAAAATAAGCAGTAACTTTGAGTGTTCCGTTTTTTTTAATTTTTATTCTTAGACTTCCATGTATTATGACACACTCTTAATGATTTGAAAGACTGTCCCCAAGTAGTCTATTTAATGAGTGCAGACGTTATATTAATTTAAAAAAATCGAACACAGAAACATACTTTGTCTGAATTGATGACTTTTTTTCGACGAATTTGGATTCTTGACCAATCCGTCTGGAACAATCCGTTGTCGGAGATCGTCACAATCTAGAAAATGTGGTCCTAAAAGTTTGGTCAGTAGAGTGGATGAAAGTGAGGACCACTTAACGTTAATTTTACTCTTAGACTCTTACATCATATCTCAAATAAATGATTTGAGTTTTAATACTTATTTTTGTAAACTGAATAATCTGTTATTATTCATGTAACTCAATGTTTTTTAACCACACTGTTAGAATTTTCATTTTAAAATTACCGTAAAATTATCAGAAACAGTCTGTCCATCCAATTAAACATGTAATTTAAAGTAAAGAACATTGCTTATCTTTACATTTTTGAAACCATTTACAACTAGTATTGTTTTAACTACTACAAAACCTTATGGATTTTTAACCAATAGAATTTAACATGGTTTGAAAACCGTAAAAAAGAAATTTAAATGTACATTGGAGCTAAAATTTTTGTTAGGAAATGGGTAATATAGCTAGGTTGTGGTTGAGTTGAGTTTTATTAAATGAACCGTGGAATACAGTTTAATTTGTTTAGATAGTTGCTATAGCTATCATAAGAGATGTGAATTACAAGAATTTTTTGGGTTAAGCATCGAATGTTGATGGTGCTGCCATCAACACGTGAAAGAGAGTATTGTTTTATAATAGTCCTGTGTCACCAATCGGGAATTGCAAGGCACTAGAAGCTCTTCATCCGTTGTAGGGAATGGAGAAAATGTTGTGGTGACAACGTTCTGACTCGAACCCCATTCTTTTGGTCATAAATTTGACAGATTAACTCTTTCGACTACAATATATCCCTAGCGTCCAGGAACTAATGCTGGAAAAGTTGGTGAGATAAAATTCTAATTTTTTTACCGTATTAGGAGAAAGCATAACGGTATTTCTTACAATTATCAGTTCGAATACCATCTTAATTGTGATAATTTGACAATTTCGTTTGAATATTGTAAAAGTCTATAAATAAATAAAATGTTTTTAACCATTTTTCGGAGAAATTCTTAACAGTAGAGACATGAATTTAGCTAAGAGTTAAGAATGTTATTAATTCAGGAAACTCTACAAGCAAATAATAATTGTATTCTTTTGAAGAATTGTAGAAATTGTCAGAGTAATTTTGACAGTTACAGTGATTTATGTTTTAGCAGCATAAAGTATTAAAAATAAACTTTTAATTTATTCTAACTGATGAATTACAGCGGTGATGAAAAAAACCCTCCCAAAATAATTAGCATAATGACTTTAAATTATAAATATTTTTTAGGCAATTTAATCAAAGGATCTCCTGTTGTTCTTTTTTAACATTACCTTAAAGTTTTCTTAATTTCTTAAGAAACTATTTTTTTCCTCGTGTGCTAGGTAGCAGACACTACGGCTCATAAAAAAACTTCGATATAAAATACTTTTTAAAAAACTTTCTCGTCTCCACGGGGCTTTTTTTCCCCCTAAATTCATTCTTTATTCTTATTCCTTGTACCTTTGATCATTATTGATAGACCTGAATAAGAAAAAAATATATTTTATCTTTCTATGGGAAGTAAAGATATTTTTCTTTCTTTATTATATTTTTTTTCACCTTTCCGAGTATTGGTTATTCTTTTCGTTCGGAATTTCCGTGTATCAAAGTAATTAATTCCTCCATAGGAGGAATCTGTTAAAAATAAGAATAAACCTCAGAATAAAAGAGGATATCCCATTGCAGTAACTGCTGTATTACGGGCATAAGAGAAAAGAGATTTTTTTAAAATTTTTCCGAAAACTTTTTTGTTCTGCAAAAGAAAGAAAAATCGTGGTTTGTTGTTGTGTTTAAAACAGTCTGATTTCCCATACAGTCGAATAGAATTTATGCGGTATGTAAGAAAATTCCTTTCTTTTCTTTAAAATTGTACTTATATCAATGCACTTTATATCTTAAATATTAAATTGAAATTCTACAATATAACCGAAAGTAAAATCATTCATTCGATTATGCGGCATATTTTGTTGAAAAAAATCTTTTTTTTATATAATTATGCATAAATATAAATTATTCGAATATCTGAATAAATCTATATATATATTTCTCTTACTCGGCGACAAAAAAAAAGCCTCATTACAACTCCCCGAATGGCAACGCTAGAAAATCGACCAATGATTGCCTCTAAAAATATCACATGCCAAATCTAGCTGAGATGGCTCAACATATAGCTCTTTTAAAAACGGAAACTGAAATAACCAGAGAGAGCATCAGCTGCTGCAATCTCACGTTATTAAGCTAGGCAGAAGTGAGTAGTCTTTGTCGATAGATCTCTATTTTAGTATTCTGTCTAAAGCTTTTTTTCACGAATTTATATATTACGAATTTATTTCACGATTTTTGATTTATATCACGAATTTATTTGTTTTATTATTGCTATTAGTGATTCATTGAAAAATGAGTCTCAGTCGTGCTGTTACGTTTTAAGATTTTATACTATAGCACATTTCTAATAGGTTTAACGAATTACATGTCATTTATTTGAATTCAAATTTATTTTAATGACTTAGTATTTACTAAAAAGATGTAATTTTTGTTTTAAAAAAAAGTTGTTATATGGATTTGAATGATTGTTTTGAATTCTTAGAAATTTGTGCATTTGCAATGTGACTAAGTTATCTAGCGAACGAAGCGAGCTTGGTTTGCGAAGCAAACCATATAAGATAGCGTAGCGATTTTCGGGGGTTGACGAGCGTTAGCGAGCAGGGGGTGCATCCCAATAGTATACATTATTTTTTCTATGTTTTTCTGAAACATTGGGAGTATAGAAAATTTTTCTTTTACACCTTTTTTCAAGTATTGGTTATTCTTTTCCATCAAAAGTCCTGTGAATCAAATAAATTTATTATTCCATGGTAAGAATCAGTTAAAAGTAAGAGTAATCCTCGAATTAAACTTTGATATTCTTTCGGATAGTAGCTGCTACATTACTGGTACAGGAGAAGAAGGCTGTTTTTAAAAATTGTTTCTAGAAACTCTACATTTATCAAAAGTAAGCGTTTGACGATGTTATGTTTAAAACTGAGTCTGTTTTAAAATTCTTTTAAAGCAAATTACTCTTCTTATACGAAATTACTATGTGTTTTAGTTTAAATATTATTATTTAGGATTTACAATAGTAATGATTCCTTTATTCGGGATTCTATTATATAAAAGGAAGCGGTTGTCTGTTTTGATATAAAAGGAATGTTTTGGGCTGACTACCTTAATTTTTTTTTTTTAAATGAGTACAAGGGGCAATATTAGCCCCTAACCTAAAAGTATGCTTAAAAATTTAACAGATTTCAAAACCTTCACAGTCTGCTTGGGTGGAAAGTTTGAAAAATCCGTATTCTCATTGATATAGCAGCTACCAGTGTTAAACTACACTGCAGACGATTCTGCTTTTTTACATATATTTAAATTAAAATATAAGTAAGCTTACACAATTCAATGCAAAATAATACTTTTACACGTTTTTCTTGTCAATAATCAAAATTGATAGGAAGTGAAGGCTACGTCCTAAAATTATTATACCTAAAACTATCTAAAGTCACTCGGGCCCTGAAAACAAAATTGACAAAAAAAGATACTTATTTGTTTAGGGGAACTGTAAAATTTTACAATGCAATTATTGACGCTAATAATGCTCTATTGATTTTAGTAATTTGTGTTATGTAGAAGGTATTATGGATATTGTTGATGCTTTAATAGATATCTAATAGACAGATTTACTACATTATTATACAGTATTTATTATAGTTACTGTGGTAATAGGTTTTTTACAGTCCCTTGAAGGGGAAGTGCCGTAGAAAATTTCTTAATTGTTTGTAAATTTTGATTGTTAAGAGTTGTTTTTGAGTAAAGACATCACGTCAAAGAAGTATCTTTTTTCATGTATTTTAAATCTAAGTGACGTTTGCTAGCTTTCAAGTATATTAAGAAAAGGGATACTTTAAGCACGTTCCTTATTGTTTAATTATTTTTATTCATTATATCGATGTTTAAAGTGAATGTCGTATAAGAACTACGTCTCAGAATTAGCAGTCCTAAAGTTATCTGAAGCCTATTGCTTATTTTGTTTGTAGTTAGTTTCTGAGAAAGTGTTTCTATTATATTAACCAAGTTAAAATCATTAGTAGATGAAATTTAAAAAAAAAAATGTGTTACCTGAAAACAAAATAATCGAAGAAAATGTACTTGTTCTTTAAGGGAAACCGTAAATATTTACAATGTAGTTTTTAACTTCAAATGATAACGGTTTTTCAAAATTGCCCAACATTATCCAAACAATAATGCTAAATTATCAATCCTTTATTAATTTTGGTAAATTTTATTACCTAATAAAGAGCATGTACATTCTTGTTGGTTTAATAGATGAACTAATTTACTGTTTGCTATACTATACGCACTATTGGTACTGTGGTAATAGTTTATTTACAGTCCCCCTGAAGAGATAGTTCCAAGGAAATGTCTTGATTGTGGTAAGTTCATTTTATGAATCGGTCTCGAGTAAGAGCATCATGTCAAAGAATCCTGAATGTATTTAATCTTAAATTTTAAGCAGATAAGTGGGCTTCAAGCCACTACGAGGATCGAACCTCGTCCTTCGCATTGATAGCTGAGTGAATTTAACCATATAATTCTGCTAAAATACTCAAGAAGACACTGAGGAACAAACCTCGTATTTTGCAATAGCAGTGCTTTGAACCACTGAACCATCTAACCATATTCTTGGTACCGCAATAACTGTCCATAAACAAATATATCGCATTAGATTTATTTATTTCAACTAAAATTTTGGAAATATGTGTAACTTATGAATAGATTTATTGTTACTAAATAAAACTTATTTTACAGTTACTACTTTTTCAAATTTTGTAATTTTATTAATATATTTTTTTTTCCTTATTTTTGTAGGAAAACCAAGACCAGCTGTGACGTGGTGGCGAGATTATGCTTTGCTGGATGATACTTATACATTTGTAACTGGTGACAACTCAGTAAGGAATGAATTAGAGATAGATGAATTGAAAAGAAATGACTTATTAGCAGTTTTACAATGCCAGGCTTCCAATAATAACATCACTGTGCCAGCATCTGTTTCGATAACTTTAGATGTTAATCGTAAGTATATTTTATTTTAAGAATTCATTGAGAGAATGAAGTTACTAAGAACACTGATTTAGTATGAATTTTTTCATCTTATACCATTTTCGATTCTTTAAAAGTTTGATATTTTTTATCTTAAAAATTAATAAAAAATTTCTAGAAAAAGCTTAATGTCAAAAACGGAGTTTTCTGAATCTTATTTCATATTTCAGTCATTGTTTTCTTTTGTCATAATTTTAGTCTCTTTAGTAAGTTTTTTTTTCAAATTTTAATAATTAAGATGTATTTCTCTTTTATAAAAAAATTACTCATTCTGAAAAACTAATGTTTATAAAATTACCTAGTTTTAAAAAATTGAAATCCTTGCATTAAAACACTTTTTTTTAATGGTGGGCACTTGGGGTTTGTGCCATTGGCCTCAGAAATACCAGAACTGCTACTCTCTTCTCGTTACACAGTGGGCACCTGTGGTGGAGCAGCTTCTCCCACGTCACACAACCACAAACCCGTTTATAGGGCGGGTCACATTCACACATTCACACAAAAAGAAAAGGACATAGAACACAGAGAGAGAAAGAAACACCCATGCCCTGAGCAGGATTCGTACCCGCTGCCAATTACTCCGCAGTCAGACACGCTAACCACTCGGCCACCTGGTCGGCGCATAAAAACATACATTGTCATATTTAATATGGCATGTCATATTGTATCAATCTCAAATTGTAACAGAAAAATTTTAAAATGCAAAGCTTCAAACAATGCAAAATTTGATTGAGAAATTTGATACACTGTTGTGCATTTTTAAGTGTGTTAAATATTCCACTTTTAAAATTCTATTTGTCTACTGTTATTGAATAAGTCTCACATTAAGACAAAAATGATTAAAATACATAGTTTCAAATATTACAAACTTTGAACTCTTTTGGACATTACTAAGAGCGTTGGCATACTATTAAAGTTCTTTTACTCTACTATTGAATCTATCTCGCATTGTAACAATAAGAAAATAATAATTAAAATTCCGACATTGTGAAAATTTATATTATGTTGGGAACATTTAAGACTGTTAAGCTATAATATTCTACTCTTCAATTTTTCTATAATTAAGGAATCAATCTCATGATAATAATAAAAAAAGCAAGAAATAAATAGCTGGCAAACACGGAAAAATTTGATAGATTGGTAGTCATTTTAAGTGTGTTAAACTATAACATTCTACTATTAAAGTTCTTCTACTCTACTATTGAATCAATCTCGCATTGTAACAATAAAAAAATAATAATTAAAATTCCGACATTGTGAAAATTGATATTATGTTGGGAACTTTTAAGACTGTTGTGCTATAATATTCTACTCTTCAATTTTTCTATTATTAAGGAATCAATCTCATAATAATAATAAAAAAAGCAAGAAATAAATAACTGGCAAACACGGAAAAATTTGTTGGATTGGTGGTCATTTTAAGCGTGTTAAACTATAACATTCTACTATTAAAGTTCTTCTACTCTACTATTGAATCAATCTCGCATTGTAACAATAAAAAAATAATAATTAAAATTCCGACATTGTGAAAATTGATATTATGTTGGGAACTTTTAAGACTGTTGAGCTATAATATTCTACTCTTCAATTTTTCTATTATTAAGGAATCAATCTCACAATAATAATAAAAAAAGCAAGAAATAAATAGCTGGCAAACACGGAAAAATTTGTCAGATTGGTGGTCATTTTAAGCGTGTTAAACTATAATATTCTACTATTAAGGTTGTACTATTCTCCCATTATTTAATTAATTTCACATTGCTAAAAAGTAAGAAAAAAAATTGAAAAGCATAGCTTCAAGCAATGCAAAGATTTGATACAGTGTTTGGCATTTTTAAGTGTATTGAGCTATAATATTCTTCATTTCGTAACAATCTTTTGATGGTGCTTTGTAAACCATAATATCTTACTTCTATACTTGAATACACGCACGATACTATGTTTTGAATTCAATAGAAACAAGGCTCAATTAAAGACCTTATTAAAGTTGTAGCTAATTTGCTCCCTCCTGTTTACTTGAAATCAAATTTAAATTTTAACTAGCACAATTGATAAAAAAAGAAGGTAAAATCATATATTACGCATAATGTGAACTAAGAAATTATTAAAATTAATGTGGCAATGATAAGGAACTAATAATATTAATAACTCTTGAAATATGTACTTGACAAAATAGATTTTTTTGTAATCTAAAGTTGTTGTTTTTTATATTTTTATCCATTACAGTATGATTTAAATTATCGCAATTTTTTTTTTAAAATTTAGAATCAATATAAATTACGAAAGCATAAGAAATCTAATTTATTAATAGTAATGTGAGCACATAACACTGAAGTAAGTATTATAAGATGAATATTCTTCTTTCTATACTAAACATTTGAAGTTCTCTAGCGTCTTTAAAATAAACACGATTGTATACTTTTATTTTCTTTTATAATGGTTCAAATGTTTTTAAAGCCAAATTTGCTTTCAAATTACTGAAAAAAATGCAAATCAAAAAGCAATAAAACGCTATTTATTCAAATAAAACTGTTTTCATACGAAATAGTAGTTATACGATAGCGCAAATCCCTTCTTATACTCGTTTAGTGATACTAAAATAGCTTTTTTTTCATAGTGAAAAATTTTTCTTCTAAACACGATTATAAAATTTTATTTATTTATTTGTGGTAAAATGGTTTCAAGTCAAATTTCTTTTAAAATTATTTAAAGAAATATAAATAAATTTTTTTCATGGTAAGCATATATGCTTGATGAAATGAAGTTANGTAGCTATATAATTTCAAACATCCTCAAGAGCTATAACACATCTGCAGCAGAACTGGATATGAAGACAAAATTGCTGGACAGGAACACTTTAATTGTCCACTAATCTTCAGATTTCCGGCTATGTTTTAAAAAACTTTATTTGTGAAAACCTTCAGCTTGGCGAACAGCTGGGCGCCTTAGGCGGCTAGTAAGGAATAAATAAGGCAAATAATAATTTATTTAAAAATTTATATAAATAATACATGTGTTTTACTGGGTGATAATAGCTTGGTCAAAGCTTAGAACCAAGTACTGTTAATCAAGGCATATGGATATCTTACAAATTTGAGAAAGTAATGTCATAGCAACAACAAAATAAACTGTTAAAATAGAAATTGTCTCTTTCATATTATTTATTTTTATATAATTTATATTTTTAATATTATTTACTTATTAACAATATTTCAGTATTTTTTTACTAAAGACCCTAAATCTTTCTAAAAGGATTAGAAAATGGGGTTTAACATTATATTCCCTTGTAGCTATTAAATTATATGTACATGTGCTTTTTTTCTTCTAATTTCATTTATTTCCTGATTATGAAACCCAGAATTTCTATTGGGAATCATATGAGCAGGTTCAAAGCTTTAGTATATTAATATTAACTGTAATTATTTATAAAATATTCTAAAATGCTTCTATTTTGAAAAACAGAACAATTTTAATGCCTTATTATACTAGTACATCTTTTCTTATATTCTTTTAATGATACTAAAATAGCTTTTTTTTTTCATGGTGAAAAAGTTTTCTTCTAAACACGATTTGAAAATTTTATTTATTTATTTGAGGTTAAATGGTTTTAAGTCAAATTTCTTTTAAAATTATCTAAAGAAATATAAATAAATTTTTTTTATGGTTAGCATATATACTTGCTGAAATGAAGCTAATAAGGATTGAATATTTTCTTTTTCATATTATAAGCTGAAAATTCCATAATTTCTTTTTCCGAAAAAAAAGACGTTTAGATATTTTTATTCCTTTTTTCGAATTCTATTGTTTTTCTTTGGCTCAGACACGTGCATTACGCTTCTTTTTTTTATCCCTGTACACCTTTTATTGGAGGATAAAGTACATTTTCGTGTTACCATCGCTCAATCAATAAATGTTTTTATTTTGACCGATTAAGCCAAATTCGATTTTTTCCGTTATATTATCCCAAGTCCTGTAGGACTTCCGATGGATGTTTTTAGGATCTTACAAGAAAAGAAGCGCAAGAGCTGAGATAATCTGCAGGTGAGCATATTTTTTTCTCAAAGAATGTAGCATTTTATACTTCCTTTCACCGCCAAACATCTGAAACTTTTCTGTTTTCATCCTTGTTTTCTTAACCAACAACAGCTGTTTTTTAGCGTTGTAGAAAACGTGATTAGATTAGCGATGCTGTCCTTTTCTATCAAATTTCTGCTTTCTCCGTACACTTATTTCTTTTTAATAGTGGTAATACTGTACGATGGTGGAAGAAATTAAATTCTAGAGTATTCGGTGGTCTCTAAACTTTTTTTTGGGAAAAGGAAATGTAGGGATTGAAAAGCTATTTTTCTTTTCATTTACTTTGTAATTAGAAGCAAAAGAAGGGTTTCATCTTAATTTAGACTTTTCTTTTAAACTAAGATTACTCTAATTAAGTAACTGAAAAATATTTTTTTATAAGTGAAGAAAAAATAAAATATAATTACATGTATTATTATAAAACAAGGCATTTAAATCTACTAAAAACGTATTTTTGAGAATAAAACAAATAATAATAGTAATTTTTTCAAATATTTTATTTAAAAAATATAACGCTTGTACAGTATTATCAAAAAATTTAAAATCATATACCAACGTTTAATTGTACAAAATATGAAAAAAATAGACTTTTTAAGAGAATGTCAGGGCCAGATCTCCTAAAAAATGGAGATTTTTTTTTCACTATGAGGCACTATGTCAGTGATATTCAAAACAAATTATTTTCAAGAAAAGTTGAAGAAAAATAATGTGCATGAAAATTAAATTTAAAAAAAGTTATAGATTTAAAAGCAATTGAACGTCCAACCTCTTCATGCAGTAAAATATTTTTTTATTAAATAGGCTTCGTGCATATAACTATGTGTTCCTGCATTTAAAATAATCAGTAGTTAGAGTCACTGTAATTAGTTTGACTTTTCTTTTTTGCGATATTCCAAGAAATTGACATTGTAACTACAAGAAGTGATTTTATATTGACAAGAAGTAATTTTATATTGACATGAAGTCATCTGATATTGATACGAAGTCATTTTCTGATTATCTAAAATTACAATCATCGATAAGTTTTATGCAGTTTTGGTACCCAACTATAAAGTTACAAGCAATTTCATGAAAAAATAAAAAAATAATGAATATTTTGTGCAACATAACAACTATTAAAATAGCAATCATACCAAGGAAGAAATAATAGAGGTCTGTAATATCATTCCAGATTTGACATTAAACTCTCCTGATATTGATGAAGTTGGCAAATGTTTTGGGAATAAAAATCTAAGCTTAAGAGAAAAAAAATCTCCGTCTTCCATTAAGACAATTCTTAACCTGGGCTGTTTTTTGGAGAAGAATGAGCTACAATCGCTCAGTGCCAGAATATCCCAGGCGTGTTCCACGGGATTTAGTTCCAAAAATATAACCAATCATCACATATTCAAAATATATTTGATTTCAAGGTAGCTCTCGAAAAGCCAGCTAAGCGTAAAAGCCCTTTAAGTTCTTTAAAAAAGTATTTTGTGAACAAATTTGTTTTTAAAAATTCTTACTCAGAGCTCCAAGAGTCAGGTTTTTCGAAAGAGTTAGGATGTCCCCTTGGTACTCCCGGCACAGAATTCCAATCTAAATTGGTGCAGGTAAAGTGAAATTACTTTCTCTTCACTGAGGAATTCAGCTTCAATCTGAACAATAATTCTTAATATGTTCACACAGTGATGGAACCAAGAGCCCAGTAACATCACTGAATCATGAAAGTTGATTGCTAGGGAAGACGAGGAGGCAAGTGAATCTAAACCATCGTATTGTTGGACGGTCACACAGACCTGAAAAGCTTTTAAAGGGTGACACTCATAATTCTGTGGTAGGGCCCATAAAGCATACCTTGTATACTCTTAGTTGTAGCTCGCCACTCCCGCCCACGAACCACATGAGGCTTAAAAATGCCTAAGTCCTCAAGTTAATTGTTCTAAAATATTTTTAAACCTCGTAACTAGCATGAGTCTAGCATTTTAAGTCCCAAATTGCCATCAGAAGGATTGGACATTATATTGCCGTTGGGAGGATCATTCATTATTTTTTATATAACTGTCGTTGAACAGCCGGCCCAATTACTGGGGTTACGACTTATGCTCAACTCCGTAATTTTGAACCCAATCCAGAAGACAACGGAACTCCTGGATTGGGTATTGGGAAAAAATTTGCCTTCGTGGAGGACTTTTCGATTGAACTAACCCGCATTTGCAGGTCACGAGAACCTCCCACGGTTAGCCTGACGACAAAGGGACTCTATCAAATGATCCGGCTCCCACTGTGGATATTTCACGTCAAGTGCAAGTGTCGGTGCAAGCCGGATGCGATGTTCGTATTAACTGGGATTCGATTGGAAGGCGAATGCTCTATCTCCGGATTCTGGAAACTTAATATGTTTCAAAAAATGTAAAATTACTCGGATTTTTTCATTATTCAGAATATCAGATCATCATTATTAATAAGATTATTTGATTAAAATTGATATTAATATTCAGCAAAATAAATTAGAAATCTTTGAAATACATTAAGTATTTTTACAATTTTTTCCAACTTAATTTGGTCGTATTGAGAAGCAAAAATATTAACTACGCTTTTCAACAGGTGCACTGCTAGGCTAAAGGCTTACAGATATTTAATTCATAAAAACCATCGCATAAGTATAGTTGAGCTTTCTGGAAAACAGTTATATGTATAGTTCTTTATTTCAAAAAGAATAATCAATTTGTGTTTTGTCAACACTTTAACTGGGAAATCTATTTAATATAAATAAATATTTTTAAAAAAAATAAGTTTTTTATGTTATATTTCTCACATAATCAAAATATTTTTGAAGACAGTATTTTTAACTTTTTCTTAAAAAATAACTCTAAAAGTATTTCTTCTTTTTTCATTTATAGTTTTCCTTTGTATGACAAATGACTAAAACTCCAATATTTCACAAAAAAGGTGAACCAAATCTTTCCCGTGTGAATGGAGGACAGCGATATTAATTTTTGTGTCCTGAAAAAAGAAATATAAAAATAAGAACTTTCAAACTCAAATACTAAACATGAAAGAATTTACTTTTGGAGATAGTGAAGGGGAAAATAAAACATAAAGAAAACACATGTAAGATGCAAAAAAGAAAAACGGAAGAAACGTTAAAGAGTGTTAGAAACTTAAAAACGCGAAAAGTTACAGCTAATACTTGGGAGTTTTCTGTCAAACGCCTGTGACAATGCCATCCATTTTACCCACATTTGACTTTCGCATGCTTTCTCTTGTCCTACTCCATTTCTTTGTACTTTTTATCCCATTTTCTTGTCTTGATTTTTTTTTTTCTAAAAGGTTCTTTCTGATATTTTCCCGCCTGAGCTTCAAACTATGACAGTAACTTATACTTTTTTAAAAATTGTAAAGTTTGGCAATTGGTGGTTTAATATTTTATTTTGTGAACTGTGGGGTATTTTTGGCAGTTCGACTAAGAAAAAAATGAGGAAGTTATTTGATAGAAAAATATGTTTTAAAAACTGCATCGTTTTATAATATGTACTGCAAAAATAGAAAAAAAATTTTTTCAAGATAACTGATTCATATATTTCTGTTTTAATCCTAATTGAAACTAAGTATATAATATCAAAACTTAAACCATCTATTTTGAATAATGGTTCATGGTTATGAATCATAAGTTCAATAAAAATAACAAGGTTCAGCCAAAATTTAACTGGAAACTAAAAACAGTTAAAAAGACGGTTAGGAAAATACCTTTATATACCCGCCACTTTTATATAAGCTAGTTACAATATATTTTTAATATCTTACTAGGAGGCTTCGCCCCCTGCTCGTTGGCGCTCGCCAACCCCCGGAACTGCCTTCGCAGTTCATTTCGGATTGCTTCGCAATCCGATGCTCGCTCATTGGATACGTTCTAAACGTCTAGCTTTAGTATACTTTTTTGAACACTGAAGTTTTACGAAAACTTTTCACTGTAGAAAATTCTAATCCTGTGCATTTCAATATTAATTTGAAAATGCAAACAGTTCACATATTTTTCTTAATCACACTATTCTAAATTTCAGTTGTTGAAAAAAGTAACTGTTGTAAGTTTTGTTTTAAAGTCTTTCCCACCAGAGGGCTAAAACCATGTGTTGTAAAACAATATGAAATAGTACTGAACGCCGGATGTAAAGCATTGGCTTCGATGAAGATAATTTTGTGAGAATTTTTTTGATATTTCGGTGAGAATTCACCCGATTAGACCTATGATGCTCACTACGTGCTCTTGCGGTAGAAGCCTATCAATTAAAACGTATTAGCGTTTTATATAATATAGATTAGCCACATGATAGATAGATATGAAATAAAAGGAATGATTCCGAGTATATTTTTTCTGCGGTTGAGTGAAGCACAAATGTGACGCATCTTTCGAGAGTGTAACGAAAAGTAAAACAGATCTTTCTGGTACTTTTCAATTATTTTGATATCCATAGATGATCATGAAAAAATATCAATCCAACTTAATAATTCCAATCGTCACATTTTTTAAGAGTTGAATCGATTCATGGATCCTTATCGATGGTTACCGCCCCCTTTCTGTTTGAAAATGACATTTAAATCAGTTATTTTCAAGCGAAATCTGACCCGTGCTCTTGGCCATTTAACCAATTTGTAAAAAAATGCACGCCCTTACATTACGTTTTTATGCAGCATCTTCCTGGACAGCAGTTCTGTGTTTCACTGCTTTTTATGGGTTCATCTATATACAAACCTTTTCGGTCTTGTATATCTGTTAAAATCACTAAGCATTGTTATGAAAATAAATAAAAACAGAAAATTATATAGTTCAAGTGCTTTGCTATATACATTGTTCAAAACTAAATAATTCAATTACCTATCATTTGTGCACGATAATCAGTAAATTTTATTTAAAGTCAATAAATTTTACCAGGAAATTTTAATAAATACATTTTATTGACATCTCATTTCAAAAAGTTAATATTTTCATTGCAAATGTCATAAAAAATATCATCACAATGGTATAAAATATGTAAAATAAATTTTCAATTAATATGCTTCTTTTTCTTCTCATAAAAAAACCGTTTTAAAGTACATATACATTAGAAAAAAAGAAAATGTATGTATACATCGCGCATTTTAAATACGGCAATTTGGACTGATCTTTCCCCCACTTGAATTTCTGATTTATTCATTTTCATTTCTTTTCGTAAACAATTTAAAGCCACGTCCATCTCTTAAAAAGACTTGTCAATTCGGAAAATGGAAAATTTTGATGAAGAAAATTCTTTTCACTTTTATTTTTCTAACTTTCTCTTTAAATCTAAAAAATAATGTTTTCCTCTCTTTTATTTTACCACATAAAATCAAGTCGTTTGCTTTGAATAAAATGATTTTCTTTAACCACAGGCCAAGTTCTAATGTATTCAACGCATTTTGCATCTTCCATTTATTTTAAATCAAACGTATATAAATAGTTGCTTTTGGTTGCGTAAAATATTTGATTCTGAGGGTATAATAAGACCCATTTAAATGTATTGTTTTAAAACAACTTTCAGTTAATTATTAAATTTGATATTTAATCATAAATAGTATGCTTTAAATTTTATTTACTAGCATAGTAATATTATTTATAGATTCTGCATTTTCAACGTAGATAGCAAANATGATTAGATAATGAAATTAGATAATTAAATTAAAATTAACAATTGATTTTATTTAATATGTAGTATACCATACTACAAATATTATTTATAGATTCTGCATTTTCAACGTAGATAGCAAATTTATAGTAAAGCAAATTTCTTATTCAGTCTTAATTATAAAAAAATTTTCTAGGAGACTTTGCGTATTTTAAATTTGTTGCTGGAAAGAAACTTAAACACTATATATAATCACAATTATGATGTTTTCTGTGTTAAAGATGAAAAATATGCTTCCTCAGATACCAATTGGTGTAAATTTTCTAATATCATATAACAAATTCAGTAGACGTATAATTAACCTGAATTCGTTGACCCGACAAACGTGAATTTTTAAGTATATCATTTTTATTTTCAACATATATATGAACTTACACACATTACTGAAAAATTAATTCGTGAGAAATAAAAAGTAGATTTTATACTTGATATTTTGTTTTAAAATGTGACTGTGTCGTGACATGATTAAGTCGTTAATCTACCCCTAGAAAATCACATTTTTACAGTAAAGTAGAACGAGTTATAAAAGTTAATAAAATTAAATAGATGTAAAGTATTTTAAAAGGTGATGGTAATTAAAATTTTCTGATTATTTCTTAGCTATATACATATTATTCTACTGCGCGCATACATTCAACAATTTCTTGTACGCAAAAAATATTAAACGGGGATACATATGGTGATTCTAGAAAATTACTCTGTGACAAAAACAATGCAAATTTTATTGTTGAACTTATTGCATTGACTCTGCAATCAGTTAACCTGAAATTTAAATTTTTCTCGTATAATTTGCGAAGAATATTGGGAATGAAATATAAATTACTGCAATAACAATTTTTATTTAGTATTTGCTTTTTAATAAAATTAAACCAATAGTAAAATATGCATTACATTAAAATTCTATTTATTTGAATGTCGACAGGCAATTAACAATTTTTTTTAAAAATTAATATAAATAATACATGTGTTTGATTGGGTGATAATAACTTTATAAAAGCTTAAAACCAAATACTGTTTATCAAGGCATATGGATACGTTACAAATTTGGGAAAGTAGTAAGGCGATAGCAACAACAAAATAAAATGATAAAATAGGAATTATCTCTTTTATATTATTTATTTTTGAATAATTTAAAATATTTATATTATTTACTTATTAATAATATTTCGGTATTTATTTTACTAAAAACACTAAATCATGCTTTCTAAAAGGATTAGAAAATGGGGTTTCACATCATAGTCCGTTGTAGCTATTAAATTATATGTATATGTGTTTTTTTCTAATTTAATTTTTTTCTTGATTACGATGCCCAGAATTTTTATTGAGAATCATATGAACAGGTTCAAAGCTTTATTATATCAGTATTCACTGCAATTATTTCTAAAATATTCTAAAATGTTTCTAGTTTGAAAAAAAAGAAAGAAAAAAGAACAGTTTTAATACCATATTATACTGGTACATCTTAATCAATGTGGAACTTTAAATTTCAATAAATAAATAAATAAAATCTGAAGAAAATATCCCAAACTATAAAATTTTCTTACTCATGGAATATTCTTATTAGATAATAATTTTATCTTACTTTAGTTATTTATATTTTTGCAAATGTATTAAAAGTTTTAAAATATTTTAAAGTGCATTTTTTGGAGAAAAAAAATTCTACTTCATACGAAACAGTTTTATAGCGTACTTAATGTAATTTTATTTAACATAAGAGCACTTCTTTCTAAAATTTTATATCATGTTCTCTGTTATTTAAATTTTAAATTCTATTCACTTTCACACTTCGCAAATTTGTTTTAAAATTTTTTAAACCTTATTTTGTATGTACTAGTTGACGAAGCGTAAGAAAGAAGGATTTTAATATATTCTTTGGTACCCCTAATCCGATTTGTCGTTTGGAAATCATTTTTATTTTCTGAGAAAGCTCTTTAATCTTCTTAAGTTTTTACTTATCATTTACGAATTGTTACGTTTAATTTTATATTTGAAAGTCTTGTAATTCAAGCGTAAAATCACATAACGGAAGTCACAATAGTTATTTTGAGTTATTGTTTGAATGTTTGTTGCTTTATTGCTATAGAGTAATTTAATACCTTTGAGGTATCTTTCTTTTAATTCATTTGTTCCATGCTCGTGGCTGAGAGTTTGTTATTCTAAGCAGAAGTTTTGTATTTGAATTATTATTGCCTGAAATTTTAAACAGTGACATTTTATAACGAATTTAATTATCTGTTTATAAAGTGAAGATAAAAAAAAATAACAAGATAAAGAAAAACATATAATTTAATTTTTTATTTAATGCGCAATTCTTTTTAAAGCAGGATTCCAGATTTCATTTAGAAAGAAAACGAAATAGTTACGTAAGTTTAGTGAAATAAGACGTAATATTACTTCGTATTACATGATATTACATCGTAAATTACTTCTTGTTACTGTTTTAATATATTTTTACGTTACAAAAATCTATTTGAGTATCGACATCAATTGTCTTCGTTAGATATTAACCCAATGGACTCAAAGTTTTAAATGAGTTTCTGTTATTTTTATTTACGGTGATAAATACAATTTTTCAGTTACAATAATGAATACTTTACAAATAAATTTTATGAATAAGGTTAACATTGATAATGTTCGACGAATTTGCAGAGTAATAATATATGTCAGTCAATGGTTTAGAATCAAATATTACCTACGCAGTACCTTAAAATCTCAATTTCATGATATTCTACTTCCTTGGTCACAAATGTTTTTCTGAAAAACCGAAAAAAAATTGAGCTTTTCACTCTGTAAAAAACGCCGGATTAAATTACGGTAAATAGTATCGATACTCAGCGCTTTTCACTTTTTGCCATCGTAAAACCATTTTTTCGGAACGCGCTACGAAACAAAAAATCTGATACGTCGTAATTTTTGATCACTGAATCCCTTTTATTACTAGATAGATATTACTTAGAAATTTAGCGTATAATGTTTACGGTAAAAATAGATTTTACAGGAAAATGTATTTTACAGACGATGCACCCAAAGTACCACAGTTTCAACAAGAATTTTTTACAGCGTACCGGACACTGCAAGTAGAGAAACTCAGTTAGGAATGGGTTGCAGACACTTCTTGACTATATTAGAGTTCAAGAATTTTACTAACTAGAAACTAATGCAATGATTTTTAAGGTAGCTTCAACTTTAGTTTTCACATAGAGCCATATATTCCAAATTTTTATTTCTTAAAGTAATTTATAAAATTTATGACTCTTTTCTCCAGACGTAAATCCAAAAAATTGTTCATTGGGTTTATTTTTAGACAAATGTTTGTGTTCTTGAAGGTTTGGGATATTATAAATTTTCTTCAATAACATTCTTACACCATTACAACACTGCATTCAAGCAAAGAGTAATTTTCATTTGAAAATTTTTAAATATGTCACCGCTAGTAATGCTTCCATGCTTGTTTAAAGTTTGTTAGTAGCATTTTTATTGGCCAGTAAATGTGTATTACGTGTGTTCGATATATTTTGTATCCAACTATACATGTACATATTAATAACTTAAAAGTGAAGCAATGTCCCTTTTCTCTTTTTAGTGAAACCTTTGCTAGTCAAAGTTGAACCTCATAAGCGGCACGTCTATGCTGAAAGGGAAGCACAACTTAAATGCACAACAACTGGTTCTCGTCCGCCTGCTGTGATCTCTTGGTGGAAAGGTAGTAAAGAGCTAAAAACTGGTCGGACAGATAGTCAGACAGGCGATATGACAATTAGTTATCTAAAATTTATACCATCTGTTGAAGATAATGGCAAATATTTTGCATGCAGAGCACAAAACCCTGTCATACCTGGAAGTTCAAGAGAAGAAGGGTGGAATTTAGAAGTATTTTGTAAGTACATAATCTGTATTATTATTAAGATCCTTGTTTTATTCCTAAGAGGGGTGGGAAGTTGACTTACCTTCAGGTCTATAGATACCAGCTTATCAGCGAAGCAAAGATGGTTGACGCATAACATTCACCACAATTGCCACCACCATGTCGTTTGTCTTCATATTTTAGATCATTAACCCCTATGACGCACTAGACCGACAGATGGCTATTAATTTCTTTGCATTCACTAATCCTTACTTTCACTATTCCATTCTTTCGTATTTCTTTAAGCTGCCATATAAATCTATACTTTTATAAAATTTAATATTAATACACATTGGCATAGTTTAGAATAAGATTAAAACTGTAAAGAAGAATGCGAAAAAAAAGTCAAACATGCATGAGACTATCGTGGAAACGTAACTGTTTTTCTACATAGTTTAATTATTTTTTAAGATCGATATAGTAACCAAGTAATTGGTTACTTTTTATACAATGATAAATCTAATTAGTTTGATTCTGTAAAATATACAGGAAGGTGAATTTTCCCCTGATTGTTAGATAGAAATTCGCTTCTTTTGACTTCGACTTAGAATTACAAGGTTATGGTCCCACTTATCGATTGCTGTAGATAAAAACAAAAACGATGTATCTGTGCAGTTGAAATCTTCTCAGAGTGCAACTGCACCCACGGTAATGAATATATGAGACAAAAGTACTTGTGTTGAAGTCTTCTTGAGTAAAACTAATCCCATGTGTGCGATTTGAAGAGCAAAAAAGCAGTGCGTAAATCACTTACAGTTAGCTAAACGGTAAATTGTAAATACTGTAGAAAACTTAAATTATGGCTGAAATAGATACAAATTATTAACAGTACTATATGAATTGTCTCAGTGAGTAACTATACGCAAGACAATGTTATACTTCAGAAATATGTATGGCAATAGTGCTTGCTTGAAAGGTTTTGACGAAAACTAATCCCAGTTGCCTTATGTGAAGTGACCTCTTACCATTAACTGAACTGTATCCATGAATTGCAGATACTATAGAATATTTCAAAGATGGCTAAAACGAAACAGAACATAAACAATGTTTGAATAAAGGAGCATCACATACACATCTTGTTTTCTTGTACTACTACTTTAATTCGAACAAAGGTCGAATCTATGTAATAGCTGGTGCCTGAAAAGAACATTATCCATTGAGTCATTCCAAATTATTCAGTAAATTAAAAAAAAAAATAAAAAAAATATTAAGTTAACAGATGATTTATAATGAAGTGTATGCATATTTTTTTTTATCTGAGCAGTATATAAATTTTAAAACAAGGGGGAAATGCATGTACCGAAAATAATTTGCGAAAAATTTATAAAAGCAGCAGTTTTAAAAATGTTTTAAAATTAAAATGACTTCTCCTGAACCGCTTTCTTTCTTCAAATACAGATAATAAGTCATTATTTTATTAACTTAATTTAAATATTTCTTTAAATTTGCGCTGCCTACTTGATGTAATATGCCCTGCATATTTCTAGAGAATTTACAAAGTGCAAACTGTGGCAGTCGTCTTTTCACTTAAAACCCCTAAATACGTATTGTTTCAATGCCTTCTGTTATCCTGCATATCAATTAAATAATTAATCTTAATTACTTGAATAAATTTGTCCTTACATAATCTTGTAAATAAAATTAAAAGAATTTGCGATAGGAAACAATTAATATACTGGGATGCAAAATTTAAATTAGAGTTTCAAATGGTGCCTAAAATTAAATGTCTAAGTAAGCATTGAAGCAAAATAAAATTTTATATGGATCGTCGTTTACTTATTGAAACATTTATGTGATAATAGCAGATATATAAAATATGTTTTTTTTAATTTAAGTATAAATTTTAATAAGAAATATTTTTGTTGCTTAATTTATGGAAATGCAAAAACTTAAGAAAGCCTTTCGAAAAATAAAGCCCTTTTTTGAAAGGACTTTTTTTCTTAGTTTTCTACCTTATAAAAGGCACATTTAATACGGCTAATACTTTATATATAAAATCATTAATAATGCATTTTCGTACCGCATAATCTTTATCGAAGAAAAATATAATATTGCTTCGATAAATTTTTACAGTTATGTCTAGACAATTTTTTTCCAAATACAAAAGTTGCTGCGCAATTATCTTAATACATGATCTTTAAAATTGATTAGGTTTAAAATTTTATTTGGGAGTGTACTTTAATAATCTTGCTAATTTGTAATTCAAATATCTATTGTCACAAAATATCAAAAAATTTAATTTAAAATTTTCTATTTTTAATATGCATTAAATTTAAAAATTTATAATAAATAGTATTAAATTCTTTAATAATTCCAAAATTAATGAACAAGATTTATTTTTACATGAATTGTGCCTGCTTCTAAATTGAAACTGAGGAAAGACATAGGAAAGAGACTGTTTTATGAAATATTTTATTAAATTTTTCTTATTATTTGTATGTGATATAAATCTAACAAAAAATTTTAAAATAATTTTGAAAGCTAGCATTCACTGGGAAGTACAAAATAATTTCATTCACTGAAAAAAAGGATTGTTCAAACAGCCAGACTATACATATAAGACCATGTATATAATTTACCGACTATATCTAAGAGAACACCAAAAAGCTATGTAATTTTCACCGAAGCTATTTCGTAAAGATTTTGGTAAAATTAGAAGTAAAATATGATTTTATAATATGCTATAAAAATGTATTAAGCGACGTAAAAATTGATAATTTTGTAATGATACCATAGGGCATGGTATAACAACTTTTTATTTTGTCAAATATACTTTTTAAATTGAGTGTGAGGTTATAAAAACAATAATCTTTAATAATCAGTATTTCAGGTAAATCTTAACCACATGATCTGAAAAGTTACCAAATATCGTATATTTCATATTTTATTACCCGTATTATGTTTTTATTTAACAGAAATGTCATTACCACACAGTGCGGTGCATTGACAGAAAACACATTAAGTTACAACTTGTAATTTTGGAATTGCGAATTTAATGTGATATAAATATCTAAATCAAAATGATTATTTAGAAAAAGACATGACGTAGTAAGAAAAAATATTTTGTAAATATTTGAAGTTTGTCCAAAAAGTCCATTGAGTTAGTTAGTTACAATAGCAAGCCAATTTTATTTGTTATTCTAAATACAAATGCATGTCGTCAAAATTTCAAGGGTCCACTGTCGTAAGCTTTTTTCTGGAATGCCTATTAAAGCTCTGGTGCTCGATTATCAAGAAATGATATCATTTTATCGGAGCTATTTATTGCATGAACAAGAAAAAAAGCTTGCGAAACCACGTGGCAACTGCAAGATAATTTCGAAACCCAAAACAGATTTGAAATTACCGAAAAGCTTATCCCGAAGAAATCAGAGCTTCAAATCTTTCCATCAATCAAGTTTCCGATCTGTTACGATATGTTTGATTGTTATGACAATCTCGTGATTAGTCTTTTTTAGAAATGTTTAATTTTGGTGCCGTTAAGCATAAACACAAATGGCAATTTCGATTCAAGTTTTCAGTTACATATATCCCATTTTTGACTGTAAAAGTCGTAAATAGCTTTCAAACGCATGATTAATTGTTATTTATTTTCATCGTCTTTTTCAGATGCATTTTACCACCAGTAGACATTTCATTCTAATAAACAACCATCGCTTTATGCTGTCATTATCCCGTTAATCACGTTTCCGATCTGCTAATCATAATCTTGTGATCGATTTCTAAGAGATATTTAATTTTGGTAACATTAAACGCACACCCAATGGGCGATCTCATTTAAGTTTTCAGTTACACATGTCCCATTCTTGGCTTTAAAAGTCATAGTTAGCTCGCCAAAGCGTGATTGATTGTTGATTTCTTTATGGAGTGTTGAAAATGTATTGTATGGCTGGTTGACTATACATTTCAATAAACAATTACATCTAGAGGATTGTCTTTTATACGGGGAAACATTCCACAGCAGTTTTGTCAGTCTTTTCACAAAACTTGATGGCCTTTATTTTATTTCAGTGAGCCATCCAGATCTGTACGAGAAACGAAAACTAGTTGGCGAAAATGACCCTGATCTCTTTTTCTGGAAGGTTGAACAAACACGCATGCATAGAGTTACTGATCTCTCTTACTGATTCTAACTGTTCCAAATAACGAAACGACACGTATTTCCTTAGCATCAAAATTGTCTTTCAGACAAACCTTGTATACAGAGATATTATTCTTTCAAAAAATATGTATAAAATCATTTAAATGTAAGTCCTAACTGTCATTATAATTGTTTATTTTCAAGTTTTATTTAGATTAACTGTTTTGAATAAGATCAGCATTTAATAGTTTTTTTCAAATTTTAATATTTATTTTTCTTTATTAATATTAGAAAATTATAATTTTAAAAATGATACAATGTCGGAAAATTTAACCATTCTAAAACACCGTTCATTTTTAAAACCAATTAAATATGAAAATAATTTGTTTCTTTGATTGAACAAACCGGAGAAGAAAAATACAATAATTATTATTTGTACATTCATTTTAAATTGATTTTATTCTGATGATTTGATTTGAAAACGTTTCTAAGTATTATATTTCGTAAAAATAGATCTATGCTTAAAAAAGTAGTTACTGTGAGAAACATGCTTTACATAAAGAAAATTTAATTTAATCTTTGAGTTTTGCTTTAAATCCAATATCCAGTTTCAGAATATATTCAAAAATCATATTATTTTCAGTGGTGATATCTTAATACTTCTCTCTGTCTGATAAGAATGACTTTGAAACATTTCCTTCATGAAACCAGTTTTAACTTTTAAAGCCTTTAATCACTTTTCCATACGCTCTGGAAGCATATTTTCGCTACATTTGCTAAGATTAATGAGTGCTTAACGATGCTTCTTCCTAAAATTATGCTGTTTTTAAAGCACTTGATAACAAATTTTGTGGGAAACACAATTTCGGTTAAAATAAAGTATCAACTTGTTTTAAAACCTGCATTATTTTGAAGCAAAATAAATTTGGTTTTTAAAAGATAATCATTCTAGGTAATATCTAATTTTTTTTTACTTAATTTATATTCCATTGTATTTAAAAAAATGAATTTACTGAAAGGAAATAATTTATGTCTATTTTATATAATATTATCGAATAGACTTATATTAATACAATTTATACAATATTTACATTGTCAAATGCCGTTTATACATAAATAATACTCACAAAGCAATACATATAAATAAAACATACAGAGTCGTGGCTGCTCAGATAATAAAGTTCTCGACTTTCAATGAGGTGAACTGGGTTGGAATCCCTCCAATGGCTCTGAATCGCTATGAATTCTGCGTCCGGCTCTCAACGACCTCAGTGCTGACGTAAAATATCCTCAGTGGCAGATAGATCATGGATTGGAGTCCTCTTTCTGTCAGGCTAACCATGAGAGACTTTTCTCTATGTAACGCATTTGAGTGGTTAGTCCATCGAAGAAGTCTTCAACGAAAGCAAAATTCTTGACCCAGGAGTTCCCTAGTCTTCGGGATTGGATTCAAAATTACAAGACTACGGAGTTTAATATTAGTAGTCGTAAACCCAAAATTAGGTCGGCTGTACAACAACGGTTATAAAATAAAATAATACAAACTGATCCGTAGTGATTCAGGGGATAGAGCGCTAGCTTTCCAATGAGTGACAAGAATTTGATCCTGATCGATTCAATTTCTGCACCCGGCTCGTATCGACCTCAGTGCTGACGTAAAATATAGTAAGTGGTAGTACTTACAATGCTGACGTAAGTGCTGACGTGAAATATCCTAAACTTGTGGGGGACCGAAAGCTAACATAATTACAAAGTTAACTGGTTAATCCTACCTAAGTTAGAGATGAGTCCCTAAATCGCAGAGCCTAGAGTCCCCTTGCCGTCAGACTAACCACGGAAGGTTTTCAGACAATAATTATAGTTCAATTTAACATCGTATAAGAGATGCAGCAAATAAAACGATAACCTGGTTAAATTTGGCACCATATTAAAGTTGAACCATTTGTCTGTTCCTTCACTCTTAGAAACTGTGACGAAAAATGACAAATAATATCGTGCACATCTGCTGGAAACCAAATATAGTGTCAAGTTCCACATTATTATCGGGCAAATCAATCTTCTTTTATTTTTGCTCGCATGTCCTGATTACTTTATAGGCAATTTCTATTTAAGAATTTGTTGTTTTATTAAGTGCGTGCTTTAATCATGCAATATTTCTTTTTCTCATTTATCTACTGTAACAGCAGAGAATCGTTATTATATATTTCAAAAAGTAAATAAAATAAATAAAGTAAATAAAATAAAGTAAAAAAAAATAAGTGCAATTTCTTTTTTTATATTTTGAGCATTTTGCATTCGACATTAAGTTATTTTTAATACATAAGTAATTTAAGAAATTATGAAAACAAGCACAATCAGCAAAAAAGAGAAGAGATCTAAATACCAGAATCCTTCAATCATATTGGCTTAAAAAGGGGACCTCATACACACTAGTTAATTAGTGCAGATGATATTTTAGGTTACAAAATCATATACGAAAAAAGACCTCATTTGACGGACTTAGATTCTTTATCCTCAAAATATGGAGGTAGCGCACTTCTATTATCTCTATTATTTTGAAAAGGAGAGTGGTTCAAAACATGGGCCCTTGATGCGCATGCTTTAAAAGTATTCTGCCATATCTCTAAATTTTCTTGGAGCATAGTTATAAAATTCATTTATCAAAGATGAATTGATTGAGAAAATAATAACAGTAAAGAATAAATGAAATATACAGAAATTTTTACATAATAAAGATACAGAAATTTTTTGAGATTGTAGTTTTCTTAGGCATAATACAAAATTTAAAAAGAAAATTCTGTATTATAGTACTTAAGAAATTGAATTTTTAATGTGTGACTTTTTTGAGTCTAAAAGTACGTTTTTGTAACTGATTTTGTAATTGAATTCGTATTGTCAGCACTAATTAACACTAGAACATCCGGGACTTCGATTACCCCTAAACTTCCGCCGGTGTTAATTCGACACCGCAATGTTTAATATATAAAATAATTGTAATAACTAAATTAGTTCAGGACTATTGTTCAGTGGGGTTTAGTTTTAAGTCTTTTTTAATATTATTTCATGTAATTAACATATATTATGACTCGTTATACCATAAAAAACTATAGAAAAACAAATGACTTAATCTTACAAAATTAAGTAAAACGATAATATTCATAAATATTAGTATAAGAAAAATCGTAATTTTTTTGAGAATGCAAGTTTCTTAATTATTATTTATCATTTTCATGCATTATATTTTTGCATACCTGATTGCATTGGATTCAGTGGTATTAAATTTTTCCTGAACATTTTCCGCACACCATTTTCAAAATTTTTTTTAGCTGCATTTCCATTACACTCTTACATTTCAGCGTTTCTTAGACCTTTTCTACGAGTGTCTGCTCGGCATAAACTTTTAAAAATTATATGAAATTCCTTTTATGAGCAGATAACCCATACTATGTAATGAAAGTCTTAGACACAAAAATTTTAATTGATGTATTTCGACTGTGAACCCAATAACACTGCAGTTAAGGTCTAAAAATTGTGAGATAATACATTGGGAAGTTTGTTTTACTAATGGCATCTGCTTAATGAAATATCTTTTGTTAAACGACAGCTATTTATAACAATAAATTGCCCGGGTGTCGAAATGTCACCAAAGTACGTTCTTGGTACATTTAGTTGTAAAATCTCCCCTTATTGACCTGGAACCACAAATTTTTTTCTGTGTAATTGCGATAGAAAAGTCAAGAAAAATTTTCAAGTTATCTGCAAAAATGCAGAAAGAGCAAGCTAAACAGGCTCTGGTGTTCAATCGACACCGGTGGATTTTCTTGTGTTAAGAAGCATTTTCGATGTCATTCGTACCGTTAAGATTGGGTCATGGTAAGTATAATTCCGATTACTAAATTAAAAGAATTTAGAGTGGGTTTTTCTGTAAAGCAAAATAGCAATTAGCAAAGATTTCGCAGCACGTTAATATTATGAAACTAATGCTATATTCCATGCATATGGAAAATTGTTTATCTCCTTTCATACACACACTAAATAACAGATAGTTTAAAATAAGGTTCAAAGACATGCAAGTCTACGCTTTTTTTAATGGCATCTAGAGAACAACTGTCGTCCATGGACACGATAACAACAACGACATATAAATCTAAACAATATCTCTAGCAGTAATAATACAGATTTTCTTTCGTGTCGTTAAAAGAAATAAAATAAAATATTTTTAGGCTGAAATGAAATACGATTTCCTAAAAATATTAAAGAGTTCCTTAATTTTACTTGCTAGACGTCTAATTTGTATTTTTTAGGAATAATTAACATTAATATTTTTATTACTTTGAAGAGTAGATACATAAATGCTGACTAATATATGTTTGGAAACATTAATTAGTTATGGTTTATAAAATAAAATGGGTTTTTATTCAACTAAACAAATATTACGTACTTCGTTTCACGTCTAAATTTAGTTAGGATTCAAATGGCATTTCCGTTTTGAAACAGCGTCCATGATTCGTGTCAAAGGATTAATCAAAAGGCTAATTCGTTTGCAGTCGTAATAATATATGATAGCTAGATATTTAAATTAATTTATTTAATTTATAGTTTTCCACATGCTTCAAAGCATTTCACCAAGTTATTACTGATACCGTACGGTGTATCCATAAGTACACTGACTTTTTCTTAAAAAAATTACGACTGAAAATCTCAGTTAACGTAAGAAATACAGTTATTGGAATTACTATAGATAGGAATAATTTGGTCTAATCATAATTCATGTTTTTGATTGTAACACTTTTCAATAGATGATGCTAAAAACAATGAACCTAAAAATCAAAGAAAAACTGAAAACTATATCATAATATTTCGAAATTTATTAATAAAGGAGAATCATGCTGTGATTTTTCACAATTTCTCCAAGCACATGTCGTAATCGTGGAATGAGTATTTCCGCATCAAACGTAACGGCAATAATAGAAAAATGACTTATGGCGCAGCCCACTGGAAATTTTTTGAATAAAAACCGGAGCTTATAGAAGGAGTAATTAGGGATCAGAGAATATATTAGAAACAAATGTATGCCTCATCACAACAGCTTAATAGTTTTTCTGTTATATGTTTTTGAAAACGTCTCTCCAATTTAGGACACCATGTTTGATATTTCGAAATTAATAACAGTATAATTGTAAAATAACTTCTAAAATAAAGCTTCTCCAAAATTCCCATGCTTTAACATGACTTGTTCCTTCATAAAGAGTTTCAATAATGAAAAAAAAGTAAATATTAATTCGACAATTCCAAAATAAACCCCCCATTGCTACCATGAAGGTAACTGACAGCTGTACTTCTCATTTTTATTAATCATTTTAACATAAAACTACTTATTCATTTGTATCAAAATTTTTATTAGGGTATTAAACACTACATAAAATGACTAAAATATTATAAAATTGGAGGTTGGTTTGAAAAAAAAAATATAATTCGATGAAAAGTGCTTTACATATTTCACGTTAATACAAAGTCACACCATAGTCAAAGTGCTATTAAATAATTTCGATTTTATATAAACTAATATCTGCGTCTGAATGAAAAAATTAGGTACTTTCAATTGCCATTGTAAATTTCTCAGAATGTGAAATACTTAAAACAATGTTGAATAAAAGAATTGCTTACGGCAATGACTTTATGAAACGTTTTCTATTCGCACTGATACTTTACACGTCTGATCATATTATGTGTTACTGGTTCACTTAATTAGCGTCGCAAGTTATTCGATAAAAGAAACTTCATTCGAAAAATTAAGAAAACTTAAATTTAATCATTATACCTGCTTAAAATGAAATGGGGAAAATTGTAAAGTTGCATTTAAATATTTTCATTTAATTTAAAACCAATACATTCATATTGGAATACATCTCTTTAATTTTAAGCGACATATTTGAATTATAATAATTCCTTTAAGAATAAAGTATTTGTATTTCTAACAATAATGACGCTAAGAATTATTATATTATAGCTATTAAATTATAGTTAATTATTATATTTTAGTTATCTCCACTAGTTTTGCAGGGTATAGTTACCATAACCTTCTTGAGAATTAAGAGAAAAAATAATTTGGAATGAATTGGCTATTAAACAACTATCACTTGTTACAAATATTTTTATGAGCTTCTCACAAACTCAAACTGAATTTTCCAGAATGATCAACGAAAAAAAATCATTACACTAACTGTTTCTGTGATAGATAATTTTTGTGTCTGATTGTCTTTTTAAAATCTGTGAGTTTTAAATATTATTTTCCAAATAAATAATATAATTTCAAAACTTACCTTTTATAATCAATTAAAAGATGTAGCTTGAAAACTAAAAGCCAATTCAACTTATCAATAAAATTTATTTAGCTCAATTTCCTTCCTAATCAGCAATTGGAGCAATTAAAGCTTCAACTTATTTATTATAAGCCAAAAAACCTGCAATATAATAAAAAAATAACTCATTTATTAGATTTTATGAACCTCAAAATGAACTAAGATAATGTTAGATCACTATTAAATAAGGTTTTTCTATTGCGAAAGCAAAGCTTTGACGCAATTACCAATGGTTGACTAAAAAGCCATAAGAGTTAACCCTTTGGCACAGAATTTCTATTAAACATCCTTTTTCTTACTTTATTCATTATTTTGTTCAAATTTTGGTCAAAATAAGTGAGAAATATTATATTCAGCATTTTAATAACTTTTGGTTTTGTTCACGAAACACCGGTGTCTTCTTCTTAAATAATCTTCCAAACAATATTTTTTTCCGATTTGCACATATTTGCAGTTATTTAAATCTTAGATAAACACTTATTCATCATTGAAATTTCTTCAATTTGCAAAATCAATTATTGATAAATTTTTGAATACGAGAGTAAAAAAAAACTATTTTTTCAAACTAATTTTTTTTGGATTTTATATTTCAGCACTGACATAATTTCAACAATTTAACAGATATTTTAGGAATTATTAGACGGTTTTCTTTTTAATAATTACAAAATACCAAAATAAATGTTTGCTTGTAATCAGAGTGTCAGAAGAATAGGATCACCAGTATTAAATCTGTGTCAAAGGATTAAGGTTCCTCAATTTTTAGACCAACTGCATGGTTTTGTCAATGTGGACAGTTGTTGGCAATGTATGTGTGCATCAGCCACTTTTATTATTTAAATTAGCTTACATTGATAAAATAGAAAAGAGTTCGGCTTGAAGCTGCTACTAAAACACTTATCAAGCTGCTGCATCGACCTCTGAACCTACACAATGACAATTCATTCTCCTTATCACGTTTGCGTATTGCAAATATGGCAAGCATACAGACTTATTTATGTTTAAAAATTATCTTCTAAAATAGTAATTGATTGTTTTTCAGCAAATTATTGCTATGCTTTCCAGGTAACTAATGAAGAATAATTTCGTTTCTGTTTTTCTAGATGCACCCCAAGTAACACTCCAACTGGGAAGTACTTTTCGCCAAGGTGAAGTCAAAGAAGGTAACGATGTCTTCTTTGAATGCAACATTAGAGCCAATCCATGGGTTACAGAAATTTCTTGGTATTTTGAGGGACGGGAACTTCGCACGAATACATCAGCCGGCATCATTATTAGCAATCAAACCTTAGTACTACAAAATATTAACAGAACAAGTAGGGGGAATTATAGATGCTCTGCAACAAACGCTGATGGAGTGGGTACCAGTAATGAAGTTTTCCTACGAGTAAAATGTAAGTAAACTATACCTTACTATTACAAATATTAAATATTCTGTTTTATATAAAAATGGCTGTTTTTATTTAGATAAAGGAACATGTACGTTAAAACCTAATATTGAGCAATCTAATATGTACTCCGCCATTCTGATAGGATTTTTCTCCTCCATATAGTTCCTATAAAGTTTCATGTCTCTATGGTACAGTAGAGTTTTGTACTCCTTTTTATTTAGTTCCCTTACATTTTACTGTTCTTTTTTGTATTTTGCTGAAACATTTTAATTATACATCTTTCGTCTTCTTAAATTTACAATGCTTTGCCAAAATAGTTGATCCTGGCTCATGTGTAATAAAAATCTTTTTTGCATTTTATTAAACTCACTATCTTAATAAACTGTGTTTAAATATGATGATTTTCGCAAATTACTCTACTGTATTACTCCTTATCAATATCATTACATTAAACGCCTAAATTTAACTTTTAGGTCTAGATTACAAAAATACAACTTAAGTTTTAGTAACTAAAACTACATTCTTACGGCGATAAAAAATTATTCATAATCTAAATGACACCCTTAATATTTTGAATATGCTATTTTTAAAATATTTTGTTTAAAAAAATACCAATCATGCAGCCTGTTTATACTATTTGTATTTTTTGTGAGGTTTTTGTGATGTTTCAAAGGTTAGTTACGTCACTAACTGTGTCTGACGCATTACTTTTAAAAATTATTAATATATTTAAAGTTTAAAATCTAATTGTTTACATTGAATACGATATTTAGATATTATATATTATACGATATTTAGGTATTATATATTATACGATATTTAGATATTATATATTATACGATATTAGATTATTATACGATCCACAAGATATTTAGTCGTGAAATGAGATAAAGTAATTATTTTTCTTTTCCTTTGAGCTCCATTATATTAAGGAATTGCTGAATCTAGAATGTATAAGTAGATCTGAAATCGGAAAGCTGAGATATTTGAAACCTAAATGTCAGTTAACAAATTAAATTATTTACCAAATTTCGATACAAATATATTTCAATTGTTTTTAATAATAATAGTATTCTGATTAATATTAAACTAGCTCGATGCGCTTAGCGATAAAAATGTCCATTTTAAAGTAAAATGAATAAATTAATTAATAAGCAAATACTACGACAGCATGATTCTTCATCGCCTTACGAGATCATCATCAACAAAACCGATTATTTTTATTTTTTGAAATGCCGGATGCTATTTAGGCAAAGTATAAAATAATCGTCCTGATGAGGTTATTATGTAAATGGTGTGCATGTTACTGTGAATGACCGAAATCGGTGGGCGTTGACTTTCCCCGGTGAATGTTGACAATCAAATTAGTCGCTTTGGTGAATGTTCGAAATATTTATTACATCCGATTTGATATTGATTTATTCATAGATATAATTACATGTATTCGATATTTTAATACTGACGATAGATTAGAGCAAACATCAGTGTTTGGAGTATCGGGCAAATATATACCGGGCAATGGCACTTGACCATAAAAAACCATCAGTGTAGGGTATACCGGGCAAATGTATAAAGGGCAGTGGCACTTGACCTTAAAAAACATCAGCGTAGGGTATACCGGGCAAATGTATACCGGGCAGTGGCAATGAACTTAGAAAAACATCAGTGTAGGGTATACCGGGCAAATGCATACCGGGCAATGGCACTTAACCAGACCTAGTATGACTAGACCTTTGGTAAATGTCCGAAATATATACTAGGTCTAGTGCCACTTTTGCTATAGCTTAAATACTTTTAAAAAAATTAAAAAAAAGCATTTGAATCAATTTTAAACTGATAACGAAATTATTGCTTTTAAATCAAAAAAAAAATAATAAAAACTGCTCCAGATAAGAGTAATTGAAGTAGTTGCTTTATGCAGCGCATGTACGCGAAAAAATTTTAAAAAAATTATCCACGTGCATCTAAAAGTGGATGAATATCCCAAGACACCTGTCAAGATGCATTCGAAACAACAGCAAAGGCTTTTACGTGTCACTTGTAATTGATTATTTTTCATCAACTTCAATTCAGTGATTACAGTGTCTAATTAAGAAATGTATCAGCTATTTTTGCAAGAAACCTTCATTTATATACACATTAATAGAAGGAATTACACCTTTTATCCTACAATTAATCTTTTAATTGAAAATGGAAGAAATATCACTCATAATTTTCAAATGCTTTAAATTAACAAAATTTTATAGACATTAAATGGAATTCTACTGAATCACAGTGTTAAAAATTTCTCAGCGAAGACGGTTGGGTAGAAATTTATTTAATGGTTATTTTACCTTATTCAACAACAACGGTCAAATAATCTTAAAATAATTATATTGAAGCTGTTCAGTGTGAGAAAAAAAAGTTTATTGACTGTTTCTACCGAATATGGTTTAACAAACAGAATTTGATCAACTCCAACAAGCCCTACCATTTTAAGCAAAGTCGTTCCTTGCTGCTGGGTGCATGCTGTTGTGGAAGGGGCTATTCGGTCAATCTTATGACTGACTGAACAGGGGTTCGTGTCCAAGCACCGAATGTTTCTTCCATTCCTTCAATACATGAAAAGTTTCTAGAGTCCTGCACTCTTCAATCGATGACTATGGATTATTAGAATATGAAACTATCATAAATGGTGTAGCTCCAACAGAGCTCCACTGTCCCTATAAGTTTTATTTTATGGTTTAGAAACAAGTATGTTACTAAAGAACTAGTTATAAATGGTTACAAAACCGTATAGTTTTGTATTCACGGTTTTTTATCCGTACCAGTTGTAAACAATTTCAAAACCGTAAACTAAAGAAATGTTTCTAACCAAAAGCTTTATTGTTAATCGGAAAAATAGACCGGCTTTCTGTAAAATAACTTTTAAAAGCAGTTTTATTTGGATCGCAAAATAAACGGAGAAAAGAATACTTTTTTCTGATTGTTTTAATATGAATTGTGCCAACGAGTGTAACGATTTGTTTCAATGGGATCTTTTGATTTATAAAGTAAATTAATCAATTAGAATAAGTAACTACTTTTAAATTAGAACTGTATCCCATAAACTAGTCTTTTATCGAAGACGCCAATAGATTAGAAGACATCGTTCTCCTAAAAAAAGTTAGGAAACTCTTTTAAATTCCAAAAAGAAAGACATCACCGGAAGATAAAAAGGAAAAATCCCTTTAAAACGTAATTGACTGTCACGGAACTTTTAATGGGATAAGAATCTGGAAAGAGCAAGAAAGAAGGTTCATTATTTTTAGTGTCCCTCTGATTTAGTGGTTTCTGTCCGTGGAAACCAAAATCTGATAATTCCATCTTATATGACCTGTTTAATTAGACTCGTTCGTTATCTCTTCCTTTTGAGTCTAAAAGTGATTGAAGCCTGAGAAGTATTGGGAAGCAAATAAGATTTAACCGAAAGAGCTTCTGTAGGAGGTAAATTGTCTGGCGCGTTGTGAAAATGTTCCATTGAGCAGATGGGTCTGCGTTAAAACATTTGTTTTAATCCTTGTCTCGCACCATTTGTCGTTGCTGTCAAGATAAATGTACCCGGTGCAGTTGTAAATTACTTGGTTGTTTCACTTTCTGTGTTTTGCATGCATTCATTACGTCTTTCTACTTTGTTGAATATGTGGCGAGTCTGGAAACAATTTTAATTTGAAAATATAGTGGATACCCGAGGCCGGAAAAGTCGACAAAAAATTAATTTCTTTTTCCTTGAACGGGAGCATTTAGAGGATTTTGTACTTCATAAATCACTTTTTCATACTCATTAATTATGTAAATTGTGCATTTTTCGGCAATATGTATGTAAAATTGATGAAGACTGGTTTTAAAAGGTCTCCAGTCCCCTGTCATAACTCTTCTCTACAAATAATAGGCTATTTTTACAATTTTTGTAAGTTTGTTGCAATTACTTATGTATGTGGA
Organism: Parasteatoda tepidariorum; assembly: GCF_043381705.1. Classification (NCBI taxonomy): domain Eukaryota; kingdom Metazoa; phylum Arthropoda; class Arachnida; order Araneae; family Theridiidae; genus Parasteatoda; species Parasteatoda tepidariorum. The sequence continues at coordinate 28,466,750 of NC_092208.1, read as the reverse complement.
ATTAAGTTTTTCCTATTCTTAGCCAGTAACCTATATGCTAATAATGAAAATGGCGCAAAACGTCATTGTAAAGAAAATCCACCGTTTAGTGAAAATGAAAAGCGTTTGTGTGACAAATTTTAAATGTTTACGAAGCTAACACTAACGATGCATTTTCTAGGATTATATAAAAATTCAAAAATTGGTAGTTAATAATTGATTTAGATAATTTTATCAAGTTTGTAAAATTTCGCCAAATTAATGATTTTATTTTTAAAAAAGTTTTTTTAATGCTTTTAAAATATTTAAGTTAACTATCATTTCTAGAACCCAGATGATTCTTTATGGCAAGATAGTTTACATAGTTCAAAATTATAGCTTTACCACAAGAGTAAGGCTCTTAAACTGAGAGTTTTTTTTCGTTTAAAGAACTTTGAAAAATACTGCTAAAATAGTTTATGTAAGGAGTGAAAGGCTAAATTGCGTATTTTAACAGTTAAGATGATTGATTTAAAAAAATTTAAAATCATTTATTTCTTTGAAACTTTTTTTTTCTTTTAATATAATTCAGCATCTCTATTAATCTCCCATATGCTCAAGAATAACAGAATTCTAATATTTCAATGAACACTCAAAAGATTTCAATGAAATTTGGTATAAAGATAGATTATTAAAAAACAAATGAAATAAGCATTCCACAGTTACGCAAGCTCATGCGTAAAATCATCTACGGGGTCAGAAGAAATTAAACCGGGTTTGCAAAATCAACCAAAAGGGAATTAATAAGGTTTGCGATCTGCTCCTAGTTTACCTTAAATGTATACAGGGAATTATGTAGATCAAGTTTTCTTAAGTTTTCTTGCATTCTAGAAATTGTGTTCTCAATCCCTGGTTGATTGTTACATGGGAATACGTGTCGTAATTGCACTCATTTGAGTAACCCATTCTTGTTTGAATTGGAATTTAGAGACCTAGCGGACTATTACATACAACGAATATCTTTACATACCAAGTACGCTTGATCGAAAGGAGAATTAGAGACGAAGTATACCATCGCACGCAACAAATATATTTACAATCCAGGTATACTTGATATAAATAAGATTTAGAGACCTGGCATACTATCACATACGACTAGTATATTTACGTTCCAGGTATGTTTGATCAAAATGAGATTTCGAGACCTAGCATACCATCACATACGGCGAATGTTTTTACATTCCAGATATGCTTGATCGAAATGAAATCTAGATACCTAGCATACTATCACATGCAGCAAGTATCTTCCAGGAATGTTTGATCAAAATGATATTTAGAGACCTAGCATACATCACATACGGCGAATGTCTTTACATTCCAGGTATGCTTGATCGGACAGAAATTTAGAAACCGAGTGTAAAATTTCAAACTGCGAATAACTTTACATTCCAGAAAATAGCTTACCAAATGAGTCGTATGCCTCATGATTTATCATTCATTAAAATGAAATTGGGGCTATCTGCACACCTGAAAAGGCGAATAAAGGGCTCCAATACATCATATCTATGCCTTACATTAGTCACAGTGCTTATTTCAAAGCTATGCGTGAGTGTGCAGATGATGCCTGTCCACATCATTAGATACTTACTGCCAGAATGATCGATTATGCGGTTTTAGAACATTCTATGCATTCAAGAAAACAGGCTTCTTGTTAAATCTCTTATTAAGATTCATTTTCACGTAGAATAGAAGGCTTAAAGACAAGCCTCTGAAACGTACGTAATTTTTTTAATGGAATATATTATTCCATATGTAAAGAAGGAAAAAAAAATTATTAATTATGTAGATTAACTCTGATTACATTCATAATTTACACCTGAATTGTATTTCTAAACGTAATAGGTTGATTCGTATTATGTTTACTGAAGTTTCCAAATTATATATGGAAACTATTAAGATAAGTTGCAGAAAAAATTGGTACTTTTACGTTTTAAAGAGCAAATGAAATTACAGATAGGAATTTATAAAGCTAAACGCTGAAAATATAAAAATAAATTTTATTTCTGCTTCTAGAGTAATTTATAAGTAAGCCAAATATGTTCCAATGGCAAAATTGATTCTGCTCGAGTCAGTCATCTGAACAGAAAACAGAATAAAATAATGATTATTTTATGGCATTTTGAAATAAGTAATCTTTTGTTACTGTTGAATGTTTAAACTGTACGCCAAACTTTTTTTTTTTAAAAAAAGAAATATTTCCACTTTTTAAGATATTCACAGAAACATTTCTCCGTAAACATAAATTCAAAAGAAAATATTTCATTTTATTAAAGTACAACAATTGTTCTGACTCAGCATTTTGAAAATTCATTATTTTCAAAACTACCAACCTTTTGACCTGTTGAGTAAAAATGTAAGTAAAAAAAAAAAAAGAAAATTACGACAACCATTAACCAACGTGTATTTTTTCAAGTTGCAAATCTGCCTAGTTCTATCTTTTCTTAAAGTTCTTTCCAAGTAGAATTTTCTCTAAGTGCACTTAAAAATTCGTTTATTTAAAGACTTATCCAACTTTATCTCTTCTTTTGAGCATCAAATCTTTTTCTGTTTCCTCCTCTTAGAAACTCTATCAAAGGTTAGAAACAGTTCGTGTATGTTGTATATGTGATTTTTAAAAGATGGTGAAGGCACTTTTAACTGGAAATGCCGTAGACTCTTCTAGTGGAAATTTCATTCCACTAACAATTTATTTTTCGAGAAAATCTCTCTTTATAGAAAGAACATTCTTTTCAAATTGTTTGAGGAAGATCCCCAAATTACAGACCAATGTTAAAAAAAAAGAATTTATGGTTTGTTTGCTTAATAATATTTATTGTAAATTTGTTTTAAAAATAAAACACTATCTACTAAAGTTTAATAAAAAAGTTTAATATAATTATTTTTAGTACGTACCTAAACCATAAATAGACTTTAAATTATAAAGAAATAACTATATTAATGCCCAAACCATGTCGATTTATAATTTTAAATATAAAATTTCAAATAAAAAATAAAGGATTTTGCATGAAAAAAATAGCTTTTTCACATGGTTGGCATTATAAAATTTTGAATTTTAAATTAGACTACTAATATTAGTCTGACACTACTGTCATTATTAAGCGATTGATATAAATTTTGAAATATAAAAGTGTGCTATAAATATTGTTTTGACCTGGATGTGGTTATTAAAATTTTGAATGTTATATTTGTATCATTAATTGGATAATAAATAATGATTTTGCATTACTCCCTATTAAATATTTTTATTCGGAACATTCATATAAATTAAAACTATAGTTATTCGTTCTTGGACCGTTCATGAGAAAGTCCTGCCCAAAAAATTAAGACTTACGTTTTAGTACCTTTTTTTGAGTTAGCTTTAAAATTACAATGCATATTAGTAAAAAATGAGCTTATTTTTTTTTTAGAATTCTCCGTTGAAGTCAAAATAATTATACTGTTTTCAAAAAAAAAATAAGAATAAGGCTATTTTTATTACATTTTCTTTCGAAAAAATTTACTCTTCAAACATAATGATATCTGATAGATCTCTCTAACGGAATTTCTTCATTTCTATCTTATTCATACTCTCAAAACATTAGAATTGTCTATTGTAAGCACAGGAATAGGGCAAAATTTGTCTCTTTCCAATGATAACAACGGAATTTTAAATTACTTATAAAATACAGTAGTATTCGACACCTCAATGGGCCAGAAAATAAAATCTTGGGATCAAATTCACTCTTCTTTGACGTTTCCTTACATTAATAGTGCATGAAAGAAGTAACATTCGGATATTAAATGTGAGTAGGGAGTAACTTCAGACAAAACCCGATGTGACCTGATTCACGGTCTTGATCCAGCCCGTCTAAGGATCAGCATAAAGAGGATTGTCAACGTAAGACACGGTACGGTGGCGTTCTGATTCAAGCAGACGCAGCTGAGGATTTAGAGACTCTTAGTGAGGAAATGCAGCGGCAGGGACTAGTGAAAGAATACACTGTTGGTCCCCCCCCCTAGCTGAAAAATCCAACTGTCATCATTTTCGGTTTTGACGAGGACATGGAGGAGGGGTAACTTCTAAGAACTTGACCAAGCAGAACGTTGAGAAAAGCGATGGAGATCTAAGGATTAAGACTTCGCAGTAACCGAGAAATGGCAGAAGAAACTGGTTGGTTGAGGTGAAACCGGATACCTTCAGCAGATTGAGATACAAAGACAAGCTAAATTTGAGATGGAGACGTCATAATTTTGAAGAGTCTCTGAGGATCACACAATGCTACAAGTGTGCTGCAATGGCCACTTGGCGAGGTACTGCAAACAAAATAAAATCTGCATGAATTGTTCCTCGGTAGCGCATTCGGGAAGTGATTGCAGTGACAGACCATTTTGCACACACTGCAGCAAGGTCAGTCAAAAATTCCGCCGGAATCCAGATACCTGTCATTCCCCCTTTGATAGGGAATATCTTCAACTCATCAGAGCCCAGCAAATAGAGGCAGAGAGAACTGACTATGGATACTAAAAACAAATGCGGACTGAGAATTAGCCACTTAAATTTGCATCATTTCCTGACTGCAAACCAGCAATTAAACGACGACATCTCTTTTATTGGTCTTAAATGTGTCAGCCTGAGTGAACCCCACTTTAATACCCAGCACCTAATCACAGGTTTTTCGACCAGGTTGAAAATTTTTGGTCACCAGGAGAAACAGAGGGCGGCTATCCTCACCAACACACTGCTCAAGAATGTCCTCCCTATCTTGGTAAGCCGAGACATCATTGCGGTGTCCTTCGACTTTGAAAGGAATAATTACATCTTTATTTCAGTTTATTTATCTCCGAGTGAAAATTTCATGGACTGCCTGACAATATTGTATGCCTTGCTCATCAGGTATACGTCTTCAAAAATCATTCTTGGAGGTAACTTAAACGCTAAGTCCACTGCCTGGGGACACAAGTCAGATCCGAGAGGGGGACAACATTTTAAATTTCCTTAATTTGCACGGATTGGATGTACTAAATGATCCCTTAGCCACTCCCACTTACAATTCTGTACTTGGCTGTGGCTGGGTTAAACTTTTTGAAAGCAATATGGGGGAACTTGGAAACTATACTGTTCATGATAATATTACATGCTGAGATCATGCCTTAATTACAGTTGAGACCTAAAAACAGACACACAAATTGGGTACTAGTCATGCTAACATCAAATTTAATTACTTGGATTGGTTGTACCAAAGGTTCCAACTTCAGGAAATCATCAATAACCAAAATTTCGACTCTGTCAACATCGTCAAGGACCTGGAGGACAAGATCGACCAGATCACGCAAAAGATGGTCTTGGCATGCAGATCTAGCAACATCAAAAAGCGCAGATCACCTAGACACCACTGCGCTTGGTGGACACCGGGCCTGGGACAACAGCGTAAATTAGTGAGAGCGTTGCGGGGGAGATATCAGGCAGTTACTGAAGTTCAGGAAAGAGCCAGGTTCAAGATTAACTTTAAACAACAGCTTGCTCTGTACAAGAAAGCGATTAGGAGGGCAAAGGCTGGCAATATAAGAAAATACCTAGAGAAAATCAATGAAGGTGGGATTTTTTCGGTCCCATACCAGATTGTGAAGGGCGATAATCTTAGAGCTGTCAACCATAGCCCAGTACTGAAGTAAGACGGAACAACAACTACGGAGTTTGCTGAAACAATAATCACTATAATGAAACGCCATTTCCCGGAAGACCAGGACTAGCCAATTGAACCAGTACTGGAAGGAACAAAAGATCCTCTTTCTACTATTTTCGAATTGGAGACAATAGTGAGATACCTTATGCGCGAGAGAGGACCGGACCCTGACTGACTCCCAAGCGACATTTTTAATCTTAATAAATTTTGGCTTCTTCAGTCTTTTAACAAATACATGGAATTATACAATTTCCCAAAATGCTGGAAGATTTCCAGAGTCACCCTGACACCAAAACCCGACAGGAATACTACTCTGCCTGGCTCTTATAGACCAATCTCTTTTCTACCGGTCTGGGGAAAAATTCTAGGCAAATTAATCACCTAAAGTCTGACATTTTTTTAGAAGATAGAAATTATCAGAATCAATACCAATTTGGTTTCCGGGCAGGGAGTGAAACAGACGACGCAATCAATTCCCTTCTTGGAATTTGTAGAAAAAGCCAAAGCTGAGGACAAGCATAGTATCGGGGTGCCTCTGGATATTAACAATGCCTTTAACAACACAAACTGGAGTATTTTAAAGAAAGAAAGAAACAAACTCAATCTTCCAGACAACCCCGCAAAAATTCTTTTCAACTTTTTGAGTGTTAGAGAGATTATTTTCATTGACGAAGATAGCAAATGTATTTTTAAAGAATACCTCTCAGTGGGAGTACCGTGCCGCAGGGCTCATCACTAGGTCCCATTTTGTGGTTGATACTTGTTAACCCAGTTTTTAATTATTTTAACAACATCGATTTCGCACAGTTTGAAGATTTTAAATATGACGATTGCCGTATAATCGCAGATGCGGACGCTCTGCTACTTCTCTTGAGACATCCGATTTAATACAGGTTTAATCATTTGCCCACCCATTGTCTTACAGATTTCACAACCTGGGCCGAGATGCATTGCCTAAGCTTTAGTGACTCAAAAACAAAATTGATCGCATTCCCAAAGCACAATAAAAAATAGGTAGACTCCCAAACATTAAAATGAGTCCCAATCACTCACATTCACTTTAGAATACACACGAACTAAAATATCTGGGAGTCATACTCGACCCAGGTCTGACTTGGACTTCATACATCAATCTATCGGCACTTTCAATCACCTCATTAAAAGGGTGACCGGGGCAACTTGGTGCCTCAGACCTAAAGTTTTAAAACAAATCTACCTCCAGGTCATCGAAAGGATCATTCTTTATGCAGCCAGTATCTGGTATCGAAACGCAGTCAAAATGAACGATAAACTTAAGTCCATCCTGAAGATTCGACTCATAACAATAACAAAGGCATACTCGACTACGAGTACAGAAGCCCTCCAGATACTGGCTGGCGTAAAACCTATTCATCTTAAAATCAAAGAAGAAATCGCCATCAAAGGAATAAAGTGGAGCTGGAGGTTATCAGACCTAGATCCATCCATTGCCTTACTTCTCACGTCTACTCCTATGGTCATCCCTCCATCCTCGTTCCATCCCACCAATTGCATGGCGATGCGCTGGGGGAGAACGAATCCAACAGACACCTGTATTTAAATTTTTACAGATGGCTCTAGGAGGGGAGTTGCCGATGATGAAGATTTTAACACAAATGAACTATACAGAACTGGTTTTGGGGTTATTGTGAAGAAAAATGGAGACATTGTTAGGACAACTTCCACCCAGTCTCTGACAATTGTAGTGTTTTTGTGGCCGAGCTGCTGGCCATTAACCATGCTCTCTTCAGGCTTGCAGAAAGAGACTATCCATATCTTGCAATATACTCTGACTCACTCTCCTCATTGCAGATCCTTGGCGACCCGACTCCTAAACTGGCCATCATCGAAGAAACGAAATTTCTGAGGAAATAAAACATTAAGTGCCATTGGGAAAAACCCCATTACGGGATAAAAGGCAATGAGGAGGCAGATCAGGCAGTCAAACAGGACATCAGCATCGGTCAGGTCAATATTGAGGCCCCGAGTACAGCAGCCCAGATAAAAACCTTTTTAAAGGCTCATAATATGAAACAGTGGAAATTATAGTGACAGAGTTTTGATGGAGGCCGGCAGACGTTTAAACTTTCATGGATCCTTCAATAAAACACCTGCAAGATGATTTTTATCTCAATCAATTTTTAACCATCCACGGGGTGTTTTTCGTACACCAACACAGGTTATTTAATAAAACTCTTAACTGTAATTATTGCTAAATTGAACTAACAATAGATCACCTCGCATTTGACGCACCTACTTCCAGAAACTCCGTGGAGATCTATTTGAAGGTAAAAACCAACACCAGTGTTACTCAGAGTTGGCCTGCAGGAAAACAATCAAAACAATCATCAAAACCACGCTTCAAGAGGTACTGGCAAACAAAATCACCTAGCATCATAACCTGCCTGCTCCAGACACTTAAACACTTATCTTGTCCACTTGGGTTTTATCAATTTCTCATTTTATTCGGGTGTCTCACTGTTTTTATCACGTTTTATCACCTTTTATCCTTGTTCTTAGCATCCAGTTTTTGATTTTAAGTTCTTTTATCCTGGCCTTTTGGCTTCTCTTGTTGTTAACCACTTTTCTAATATATTTTAACTGTTATAGACTTTGCAAGCCCTTTTGATTTTAACTTCCTCTGATTTTACAAGCCCTTTTGTCTTTCGATTTTACAATTTACTTGATTTTATTGTTCCCTTAGATTTATCTATCTCAACACCTTTTAACTTCTGTTTTTCTCATTTTTAAAATCATCTTTTATACTTGGTTGCCTAATACTGGTGTTTTTCCCCTTGCATAATTTTACTTTTTTATGGTTTATTTATTATGAACTTAATTTTGTAATTGCCGCAGACCCACCTTTAGTAGCGAATTATTACATAACTTGTTTGTTTGTATCATTGCCTATTTGTTGTAATTTGTCTGTATCATTGCCTATTATGTTGTGAAACTTGATCTTTCTTAAATTGTGAATTTAAAAAATTACTCCGTATGGCCTATTAAGGGAAGGTCGGTTATTTTATTTTATTGTTAAGTCTGAACCAAGCAGCTGACAAATATCGCGAGCCTCTATTCCGATAATATCGTGACAACTCTTAAATGAAGTGCTCAATGGAGAACATATTTGAGGAACCCTGCCTACCTTGTAATGAATACTTTTCTGACTGGTATATTCCAAAATTTAAGCGATTTTTTTTAACACATATAAAAGCATATTTCATGTTCTATAGCGTCATGTCACGTCTTAATTCATGAAAAAGTACTATATTGAACAATTAAAAAAATTAATGTTTCCAAAATACATATTTTAATATTCGATTTCATATATTGTTTCAGTTCAAAATTCTATAAATATTGTATATCTAGAATATTATGTACAACGAATATACTCTGTAAATCAGTAGGCTACTTAAAATAATGATAGACTGCCTCGCCTCGACAATTCCAATACTTTAAATACACTAATTAAGCTTTGTACTTCTGCTTCGTTATAAGATTCAATACAATCAATCAGGTTTGAACTAAATCCGAGAGATCTGTTGCTAAATACTAAAGTAAGTAATTATGCTTTGAGAGAGAAGCAAGCAGCTAACAGGAATCGCTTACACGTCATTATTGCGATAATAACGAAACGTCCATTACAACAAGAGCTCAATAGAGAACCTCATGGGAGAAACCCATACGTACCTGCTTTACCTTGAAATGTGTGCTTTGCTGCCTCCTCTATTTGAAACATTATTCTGTATCCAAGCAAGTTTAGAATTTAGTCGAGCAATTGATTATTTGATAATTTGCATGGATACACAGACTCTTGCATTTCGTTCTGAGTGTTTGTTATTAGTCCTTTTGTTGAAATAGGAAGGCATTAAGTTAAAATTGGGGAGAAATAGTCATTGCTGTTCTCTTATAAATTCCAAGTCGTTTATTTTATTTAAAACTTAAGTTTCAAAGGAAAATTGTTGCGTTAATTCCTTTTTTAAGAAAAATATATTGTTAAATTGTTTCAAAGTATTATTTTGCATTCATCAAAACTTCGAATCATTGTTTTAAATAATAAAATGAATTTGACTGTAATTCATGAGAAAATAAACACACGGTAAAAAATTCCGGATCATATTCTTTGTGTCGTAAAATTTCACAGTTAAAATAGATCTTACGGTGAAACCTACCGGCACTTTGGGTACCGGTATGTTTACCGTAATTTCTTCCACAATTTTTTTCAGTGCACACAAGTTTGGTCAAAATAGTTATTGAGATTTAATGTTGTTACTGAAATAGCCAATATTTTAATATATTTCGTAATTGTATAAAAAAAAATTCATTTATTTTATAGATCACTCTCAAATATTTTAGAAACTCACTCTGTTGGTAATTGGTATTTGGTAATTCACTGAATACGTGATCGAATGAATTTCCACGTTTCCATTTGTGTTCGTGATATTTCAATGTGGTCTAAAAATTCATTTTAAGGAATTTGGAGATAGACTTAAGCCAATATAACTAAACCACCCTGCTAAAGATTTTTCATGAGGTCAGGAGGTCATGTAAATAGTGCATAGGAATCCGTCCCAAAAAATATCATCACACCCAGCTAATGGCCCATCCCTATTCTGACTTGCTTAGAAGCACAAAAAAGAAACAGTTCATAATAAGGAAGCTCCCCTAGCGGCATGTGATGACGCGTGTGGATTTTTATGCCATTTTAATCTAGAATTTTTTATCACCTAAAGTCTG
>NC_092208.1:28350647-28456303 GCF_043381705.1 Parasteatoda tepidariorum | reverse complement strand
AAAAATATATTATTTTTATTTTAATCGTTTATTAACCATTTCCATCTTTTTGAACTTGAGTGAATTTACGAAAATAAATATTTATTGTATTTTTTAAATGATTTTCACTTTAAAATCCTGTTGCGAATATCAAAAATGATGAAAGTAATTTTTGTCACTTTTCAAAAATTACGCTTTAATTATTTTTAAAAGCATGGATTAACGTCTTTTTTTAAAAAATATTTTGATGAATTTGAGTGTTACTTATAAAATTTCATAGCACTGAATGAATCAAACGATTAAACATTTTAAAGCAAATTATTCTAAAACAAATATTCAAATATTCACGACTTTATAAACAGAAAACTTTTTAAATAAATTACGAAAAATGTGTCGAGTAATTTATAAAATTTTTAATAATGTATTGTTAGTTAAATTCACTGAATGGAAATAATTTTTAGTCAATAAAAAATTTGCTTTTAAATTTAAATAAGCGTCTATAGTCATGAAAAAAATTATTTGCGCTAGTTTTAGGTGTTTTAAAGAATATATACTTTTAAATTTTAAAAGTCATTATTGAGAGTTTTTATTCAGAATAAAATTTATTTGCACAATGAATTGATGAAAGTATTCACAATGCCTTAAGGGAATAATTTTATCTTAAATATTTTTTCAATTAAAACTTCTAAAAACTGAATTTATTTTTCGATCAATTTAAAAACGTTTATTAGTATTATTTTAGAAGTGTTTGCAATATGCATATTTATGTAGTATTTATTTTCAATGACTAATTTCAAGTTATGATCTGGATTTAGGATCAAAATATATGTGTGCTAAATTATTGCTGATGTGTTTTTTAATGACTTAATAGGTTCAAAAACTAATGAACACGAAGCCATGCAACAATGCTTCTTTGTTGATGAAATGTTGTAAAATACATTCCATAGTTTCAGAAGCCTTTCTGATATGTAATCAAGTAAAATGTCTCGTTTTAAATAGCAAAATGCAACTTAATGTATGCCTTCAGAATATTTCTGATATGTTTCATTAATTTGTTAAACAAAAAGGAGGATTTCAAAAGAGCAAGAACAAAAGGAAAATAATTTAATTACAAATAAGTTTAGTATGCAAATTATTTTAGCAATGTTTTAATGATAGTAAGAGAAAATATGAAAAATCTTCATTGTTATTTAGCTGCGTACTTTTTTTTCACCTGAAAATTATTTTACGAGATGTCACTATTTTAAATAATTTGTACCGATTAGTAACATTTTTGACCAAATCTATAAAAATTCGTGAATCATTACGTTTTTCTGAAGAATCATAATCTGCAGACAATAAATAGGGGTTTCTGAATTCAGGTTTTGAAATTGTCTCACCCTAGGATTGGTGATGTCATTCAGTTGATATCATTGATTTCATTTTTTTTTAATATTTCACAAAATTTCAGGTTCACACGTTTTTTCTCTCACGCATATTTCATTTTAGTTCGTGATTTTAAAATAATTTGGGCACCCTATATCTGATATTTCTCACAAATATTAATTATTTTTCAGATGCACCAGTATGTAGCCTAAATCTTAGAAGAGTATACGGAGTTGGGAGACTAGAGGCTGTGAGAGTTTTGTGTGAATTGGAAGCAGATCCACCTAATCTAGAATTTCATTGGAGATTCAATATATCAGACAGAAATCTAGACATTTCTGACTTTACATCCAGTGGCAAAGAAAGTGTGGCAACTTATATTCCTAGAAGTGATGATGAGTATGGAACGTTATCCTGCTGGGCTACAAATGACGTCGGATGGCAGAAAGAGCCATGCATGTTTTCAATTGTTCCTGCTGGTAAGTCAGCTGAGAGATTTCAAAATTTGAAATACCAGTACAAAGTATTATTGATATACTTCTCAGAATTATTTCATTACACTACTAAAATTGCTTAAATTACAGGAGCATTCTACACTGTGAAAAATTCCGGATCAAATTCCGATAAAAAGTACAGGCAATCAGTTTACCGGTACTTTTTATCGGAACATGATACGGAACAAAAATCTGATATATCGTATTCTACTCAGTAATGATTGCCGTAAAATCACTGAATTACTCTAATTGAATAAAAACACGGCATAATATAAGTTACGGCATAATATTATACGATAAAAATGGATTTTACGAATGATGTACCCAAATTTTCTGTACTTTCTACAGTAATTTGATACGAAAATTTTCACAGTGTATAATGGATTAAGCTTTGAAATTACTGGATAGTATATTTTTTATTTATATTTCCACTTGCCCAAATGCTACCAAGCTGCAAATATTGTTATTTAAAAAAAGAATGAAAATACATTGTGAAGAGATAAAGGAGAAGCATAGGAATATAGAACTATTTTTCTAATGAAATTTAAGGAAACTACCTGCGTTATTGAGGATAGAATTTAATAAACACATGTAAATTCTTTTAAAAAGGTACGATGAAGCAAAAGCTTAGTATTTATATTTTTGGAAGCTCACCTTTAGCACATTTTTATTATTTTATAGCACAGTAATCATTAACTCCATAAGTAAAAAAGACAAATAAAGGGTCATTAAATGTACATTTTATAGAAGAGATTAAAACATATAATGTGCCCATTTTAAAAGTATGTATATTATTAAGGTGTTTCATATTTTTCTTTCTTACTTCGTAGAGCTTGTTGAGCATTGGATATGTTTTATTACATGCAAAGTAAAAATCCCTGCCTTGAATTAAGGTAAAAAGTACCGGCACTAAAGTGGACGTTACATTTTCACCGGAATATGTTACGAAATTTTTTAAAAAATCTGATATACTATTGTTCTAACAGTAATAGTTACGGTGAAATCACCGAACCCCTCTTATTAAATAAATTTTGTTGTAAAAATTACGGTATTCTATTTTACTCGAGAAATTGATTTTTCGGTTAGAGGGATTTAAGAGTAAAATGGATTTTACCGTCGATGCACTTAAAGTGACTGTACCTTGTACCGTAATTTGATATGGAATTTTTTACAGTGATACGACGTCGGTAAATAGTTGTTAAACGCAAAAGCCAATTTTCAAAAATATAGTGATGGTGCTTGTCAATGGTCAGTGATTAACTGTTTATACAAAAGGGGCAGAAAACCACGATACTACTAAAGTAATTATGTTAATGTAACAAGAAATGATGTAAGAGTAAAATGAAATATAAAAATAGCGCGAAGAGACATTAACATAAATAGAAGAAGCTTTAACGTAATAAGAATTGAACTCAAAGCAGCTTAAATTTCTGATAATATCAATTATCAGAAGGCTGGTCAGAGGATTGAAACAAATGATAATATCATTTGTTTCAATCCTCTTACCAGCGTTTACTAAACTGAAATATCTGAAAGCGATGAGTTGTTAAGAAAAATAATGACGAAAATATCTAAATTTTTAAGCACTATTTTAGTTTTGGGCTTATTTGTTAGAAATGCTGTAAAATTTCTGTCATTCACTCGAAATTAAATTTTAGTAAGGGGTCAGAACAGGAAATATTTCGTAATCATTTTTTTTGTTTTGTTGATACTTTGAAATCGTTCTGTTAATCTTTAGTATCTTAAACAACACAGTATTGTTTTTCAGTTATTATATTTTAATTTAAACACTATTGATAATTGTACGCATTTATTTTTCCATTAATATATCAAATTGCTCTAAATTTTCTTAAAAAAATTGCAGAATCCAATTTAATTCCTTCTCTTTTTAATTCTTAAAAAGTGTTCACATGTTCTTAAAATAAAATAAAAAATGTCTCTCTTAATTCTCGATTACTAACGAAACTTTTTTAATATGAGCTGCCTTTCTTTTTTGCTATTACGCATAATTAATGATGCTTAAATAGCAAGGATATAATTCCTTTGAAATCGTTTATGTAATCTTTTTAATATTAAACATCACTGTTCTTTATAATGTATTATATTTTAGTTTAAATATTATTGGGAAGGGCATACATTTATTCTTTCATTAATATACGAAATAAGTATATACCTTTTTAAACAATGCGTGGTCCGATAGGATTTACCCTTTCTCCAGTGCTCAAAAAGTGCCCAAATGTTCTTTAAATAAATATATTTTCTTCCTTAATACTTTATTACTAAACATATGCAGCAACGGATCATTTTCTATTTAAGCTGATTTTCTTATCTGTTATAAACATAATTAATGATGCTTAAATAACAATGATTGTCAAAGGTTTAAGTAATAATTATTTTCTTCTTTTCCCCTTCTTAATTTTTAACTTCTATAACTAGACGGCTCCGCCCCCTGCTTGCTGACGCTCGCCAACCCCCGGAGAATTGCTTCGCAATTCTTGCTTGGTTTGCTTCGCAAAACCAAGAATGCTTTGATTTCATATATTTCAATATTAAACTGAATATTAACTGTTATCATCGAAAAGAATTAATTTTCTTAAATGCAGAATAAGCAGTGTGTCAATATCAATGTCACTTTTTTTCGTTGACTACAGTTCCTTCTATGTCCTATTTGTTCTCTAAATGAGCCAAAATTGTCAGAAATTAACATCAATGTGCAGATATAATCTTAATATGAAACTTGTTTAAAAAAAATGATAATCACAATAATACAGACTTTGTCCCAAAGAAATGAATATATTTTTAACACATTTAATTCAATATATATATATATATATNAATATTGAATTGGACTTATTTGTTTTCCTTTTTGCGAAGGCATTTGATAAGTCCATCCTAAATCGCCTTTAGGAAAAAGTAAAGGAAAGACCATAGGATCAGCATGTTGAGATCTTTGGTTTATTATACTCGTTTCTCTTATTTCTTGTTTAGGATATACAGTTAAATCGCATACAGGAACAACACCATCTTTGGAAACAATAATGGCAGCTAATTCAGAAGAAGTAGGTTTATTGTATCTTCTTTTATCATCGAATATAAATCTTTGAAATTGTAAAACAAATTCACTATCATGAATAGTTAAATCTCTGAGCATCCGATATTTCTGTGCATATGGATTGACTTCCCTTAATAATTTTTCAATATGCCTTGTCAACTGAAGATTGTCTAAATTCATGCGTAGTTTAATAGCCTCCTCAACACTGTCATAAATATATATTTGTCCATTCCTTGGAGCATTGGTTGCTGAATTTAGGGATGTTGTCGCATGGTGATATACTTGTCCTTGAATTTTTATCAACGGTGGACCTCTGCTTTCATCTTGAAGAAATTTAGCACTAAAAGTGGCAAACGCAAATGATGAATTGTATACACGGATATTTTGCCTAAATAATTTTGCTTCTTGCTCATCAGAAAGAAGTAAGTTTTTCAAAAATAAAGGATATTCATGCAGCGGAGGTATATGTATGTTATCATTATGGCAGCAAGAATTAACAGAGCGCCCTTTTGCAGAAGCAAATCTCAAAGCTCCACAATAACTGCATTTTGAAAACATTTTGCCAAGACTATGTTTTGCCACTTTGATAGGTAACAATTTCGATAAATCACCAGCAAACTCATGTTGTTTTGATTTTAAAATAGGTGGATTAGGATTTTGGTCCATATCATTGTCAACATTGCGAAAGCGAATTGGTACAGTGTGCATTCCAACCACATTTTCTGTATTTACAGGTCTGGTTTGATGTGGGCAAATGAAAGTCGATGTTGTTGCGACTGTGTAGCAATTACACACATTCTCTTTTAGCTCAACCTTTGTTAGTTTAACTTTTTTTTTGTTAGTTGAATCATCATTAGGTTGTATAAGCAAAAGAGCATTATTTTCTTCTATACTATGAAGTTTACGTTTTTCCCGCTTTCGATTAGCTTTCGCATTGAGTTGCGACTTTTTAGTAATGTTAGGTCTTTTCTTTTTAGGCATTACTTGTAAATAAACAAATCGAATTAAGATTTAAAACCAGATTAAACTTACGAATTAACGTTTTAGAAAACAAATAATCAGATTAATCAATATATCAATACGAAATAAGTTGAGATGTTGTAAAACTGAAGAATGAAATTCTAACTATTTTGTGATTGGTTGCATCTCTGAAAAAGAAAATTCAGACTTGTAAATCGCTTTTTTAAGCTTGCCGTTTTCAGACATGTGATTGGCTGTTGTGAACGGCGGTTATTCTTCATTATTAACTGCAAAATCGTGCTTTAAAACTAAAATAAATAAAAATTTAAAATTATGTAAAAGATTTGAATGCCCTAAATGTCATCCCTGAAAGATTCTGAATGAATTGATTCCTTAATCTTAGATATTCATCACGTAGTTAAAAAGTTTTTCAGGGGACAAAATTAACTGCAAAAACTTTTTTTTAGAATAGAGAGAAAACTTTACCGTCATGAGAGTTTTTGCACAATAATTAAATTTAAAATAAAAATGGATCATTATCCTTTGATCGATTTTATTTTCTTTCAAGGAAATGCAGAATTATTTTTATTCATACTTTATTGAACAAGATTTATTCAGTCTCTGAAAGAAAAAAAAAAATTGGAATTTTTTAAAAAAGAAGAAAGTGTGTTTTTTTTTACAGTTTTCTCTTGCTAATAAACATTTAGGATCAATGGAAATTTAATCTTTCTTAAAAATTAAAAGATTAAAGAAGACATTTAGGAAAAAAAAAAACTATGTAGTACCAAAATAAGTATTTTACATTTTTAATTTTATTATTATTTATAAAAGTTTTACCAGTTACATCAGTTTGCGTTTATTTTAAATGGAACAATTATGTTTGGAAGATTTATTTTTATCAAGTTTAGGTTTAAGAATATTTAGAGTATTAAGATTTAGATATTAAGAATATTTTATTTATTTCATGTTCTTTAAAAGTAAAGGATAATTATTGCAAAGAAATATAAAATATTGCATTTAAATTATAAAGTATAATAAAAACATATATTTTTGTTTTTTCAAAATATTAAATATATTATGATGTATGACGCTAACAACTTGTCATTTTTGACAACAATAATTATTTAAAATATTTTCAGTACTATAGTTTTTCTGAAAACTAAATTCATATTTTCTCCAATTATTTGCAAATTTATATTAATTTGAAGAGTAGGACAGGATGTCAGAACTAACTTATTATAAGAAATATTATATTTTTAATTATACAGACACATTTTTCACCTTAAAAGTATTATAGATATTATAACTCTTGATAGAATTAAAAAAAAAATGTTTGTTTGTTTTGCTTCAAAAATGAGTTAACATGCTTATCTCTCTTATATTTTATTTAATTATTAGAATGATATTTTTTTAATTATCAGAAAATTCCAATTAAACTCGATTTTAAAGCCTGATGTTTGACCGGTGCTTTAATAAGACATAAAAATTAAACCTTAAAGAAATAAATATAGTGTAAACGATATATAGTATAAATTAATATAATATATTTATAAATTTTGTATATTTTTCCTTAAAATTACTAGAGATATAACTCAAGATATAAGCAAATCATATATTCTTTATTTAAAAATGAGTTAGTATGTTAGTATGCTTTCCTTGAAGCTCATATTTATTTAATAATTATAATGATATTTTCTTTATTTATTCGTAAAGTCAGATTAATCGCGATGCTACAATACGATGTCTGAAGCATAATACGTTTTAATAAGATATGAAAATTTTTACATGATATAACACTAAATAAATAAACACTTTTTAAACTTTTAATGAAAAAATTCAAAATAAAAAATATTTTTAAAAACCACGTTTTTGTAGTGGAGAATAATAATAAAAAAAAATATTGAAAAACGAAAAACGTGGGACGCATGAAATACATAACAGTAATGTTATATTAGTGTGTGTATTGAGAATATGTGTATGTATATCTGTAATTGTAATTGTATCTGAATGTGGAATATGTTTGTGTATATGCATATGTATGTGGCTGTGCATGTGTATGAATATGAGTAAGAAAATGTGTATATGTATGTGTATATGTACTGTTATGTATTTCATGCGCCCCACGTTTTTCGCTTTTCAATTTTTTTTTAATTATTATTCTCCACTACAAAAACGTGGTTTTTAAAAATATTTTTTATTTTGAATTTTTTTATTTTGATATTTTTAATTTTTAATTTATATTTCTTAAAAATTACTACTTTTTAATTATTATTCTTCACTACAAAATACGTGGTTTTTAAAAATATATTTTTTTATTTAGATTATTTTTTTTAGTCAAGAGTAGTAAAGACCACCACTAAAATAATAACAATACCTTTATGACTTTCATTAGTTTTATGCTGATGATAACCAAAACTATCTGGAAATGAATGAGGAAAAACTGGATCCTACCACGTGATTTTTCAGCCAATAAAAATACTTCGACAATAAAAATCTTTTCACCTGACATGTAATACTAATTTGAAATAATGGAATCGACAACAAAAGACAATCTCGAAAATAATTTTTTTTAAAATTTTAATTTTATTTTACTTTGTATGTCTTTTTTCTCCACATTTTCATGCATTGTCATCCAATTCTGAACTATGTGCCAAATTTGAAGTTTGTAGCTAGTCGGGAAGTTAGTTTAAAATCGATTACAAAATTCCACCCGGACAGACATACACGAAGGCAAGTTGATATAAACGTGGTAAAATAAGGTACTCTCTATAATGAATATGAAGTATCGCTTCTCGATCAATATAAATTAATTGTGAAATTAGAGTTTGATACAAATTGTTTATTAAAAGGCATTTCATCCAAGTTATAAGCAAATGAAACATTGAATGTGCTCTTTAGTAAACCACAGCACTCTTCTCTCAATTGTTTATTTATAGGTCCTCCAGAAGCATTACAGAATTGCACAGTGGTTAATCACACAGAAAACTCAATCCAGGTTGATTGCATGGAAGGTTATAACGGTGGTTTGCCTCAAGTATTTACAATTGAGGTTTACGACGTTGATATTGGAAAGCTTCGGTCGAATGTCACTTTGTCACAATCAAGCTTTACGATTCAAGGTTTGCCGAGTAACACTGCTTTACATTTGGTAATATACTCAAGTAATCTAAAAGGAAGAGGACCGCTTTACACTTTAGCGGCAACCACTCTCCAAAGAGCTGAAAAATTAACAGGTAATTTGTTTAAAATACCATAGTTTGGTTTAAATTTTTTTTTATAGTAAGTATTAATATTGATATTAATCAATTCTTATGCTTGTTACTAAAGATTTTAAATCATAATAATAAATTATTTACGCAATTATAAATACATTAGAAAATAATAAATTATACAATTGTAAATAATATATTATTATAGCAATAAATAATAATTATATATATTATATATAATTTATGGTATAATATTGATAGGTGAAAATAGAATTTACGGTTGAGGCACCCAACGTGCCGGTGATTTATAACGTTAATTTATTCCGCTATTTTTCACAGTGCTGGGTATTGGATCCATGTTTGTTAATAAGGCTCCTTTCTTTGAAATAGAGGCAATGAGTTGGTTGAATCGTAATTTGTTCTTGGCTCACCTGAACCACAGTAATCAAGCAACTAATTCACGATGGTCGAATGAACCATAGTATCGTAGGCATCGGAATAATGATATGAGAGGAGGTTTTCGTGTTTTAATTTTTTTGTTTTTTTAAGCATTCATATTAATTTTTTATGCATTACCTAATGCTTAAGACATCTTTAATGGAGGTGAATTCGATCTAAAGATCACTCCAGAAACTCCCATGATTTTTGAGACAGATTACGGATTATAAGGCTAGAGATCTAAACTTTGGTAACTATGGTAAAATTTTAAAAATTTTTTTATAAGTGTCTAAGCATAATATATTAGGTATGTATCAGTATTTTTCACTCACGCCTTAAAAAAGTCTCACATATAAAATAACAAATGAATCTGGGACATCTCAATGAATACTGCGCAAGTTTCCCCATAAATAGAACCAGTATCGAATTCCAGAGGTGACCTTCTTGATGGTCGATTCGTAATCTATTCCCATATTATCATTGCTAGAGTGAAATATATCTAGTGGTAGACTGATCATGCGTTATATTTCCCCTGAAGCTTGCTAGCCGAGAATTTGTTTTAGGTTCATTCGTTTTATATAAGACGAGACATAAGATAAGACATTCGAGACATATTCACTTAAAAGGTCTTTACTAAAGATGATTATGACTCAGAGCATAACCCAGAAGACTTCTTTCTAAGGTTCTAGAATCTTATCTAGATCTCTAAGTTCAGTTCAGAATCAGAGTACTTTGGATTTAAACGTTAGTAACTGCAAATACAATATGGATTGGTAGTTCAATTGGTGTTATACTCTAATGTATAAATTTTTAAAAAGATTCATGCACTATTTTTCTTCTGAGGGATTTATTATATACATTTGTAAAGCTAGATATTTAGTACGTTCAATATACTTGATCAGAGAAATACGTAAAATATTCATATTAATTTATAACTCTCAATTTGTCTTGTGAAGAAAATGAGTACATTCATAATATTCAACTCTTAAATTGTTAACAAAAGATTTATCTTTAGAAAAGCACTAATTATACATAACAATATGATAAAAATTAATTACAATTATTCATAAGGAAATGATTTTATTTAGACAAGTAGAATATTTGTTTAATTCATAATTTAATTTCGAATATTTAATTGGTTGAACAAACAATTTACGTAGCTGTATTTTCTTATTTCCTTAAAAGCTTTTTTTAAAAAAGCAGCACTTTTCCGTTTTATAATTAATCTTTTCTAGCAAAATTATATATTTTAACATTATATTCTTAAAATTAAAAATTAAAATAATAAGATTAATGTCCCTTAACGAAACTCTTCAAAATCCTTCTTAATTGTCTCTTTCATAATTAAATTTATAATTACGTTTAAGTAGCCTAGATTCGTAAATATTTTGCTGAGAGCTTAATTAAATTCAACCTTAAAATCCACATTATTTTAGATGTCACAACTAATATAATAAATTGCGAGACACAATTTATGAAATTTTCATGTTCAACAACTGTATTTGATTTATTTTTAAATGTATGTTACTATTTCTATGTATACTCAATAATATATTTAACAAAAAATAGAATCACAATATATTATATTATTATCTGTGACAGCGATATTTTTATTTCATAGAGAATGTCATTTTCAAATAGTAATAAGTTACTAAATAGTTTTACATAATTTTGATGACACCGTGAAATTTTGTAAAAAAAAAATTATTAACCCCAAATTTCAAAAATTAAAAATATATCGACGTTTTTTAAAAACAGATAATTTCGCAGGATACTATTTTTTAACAAAAAGAAATGTTTAAGAAAGATATCAAATAAAAAAAAATTACAATTCTGGTTCATGGTTAAATTGATCACGTGTTAGCCATTTTCACATATATGCTCATAACCCAATTTAACACCACTAAGTACTAATTAATGGAAAAGCCTAATAACATAAATGTTCCATTGATACGCATTTTTGGGACCTAGGACAAATATTTAACTTTGGTAACACCAAAACTCTTTGCATCTTTGTAACTAGAGCTCATTTTTAGGCTCTTGTTTTATATTCAATCCTTTGTTAAAGTTGACTCCCATTTAATACCAGTTTCGTATCTCAACTTAATATCCTGTAAACTGCATCCTGCCATAATTTGGCTTCTTTGGTCACCATCGTGTACCTCATCTACCATAGTTTTCTTCTTCTGCAGGAATTATTTCAATTTCTTATTTTTAATTGCGTTTTCTCTCTTTTTTTTAAACATATTGTAGCTTTACCCATTAAAGTCATAATTTGTTTACATATCTTTCATGGCCTACAGTAGTGGCACAACTCAAGCCTTTTTTTGCGGATTATGCGGGATCCAACGTGAACAAATTTTTTTTTACGCTCAAATGTTCATGCAATATTTTATTGATGCTCGTCATACTAATGTCCAAAGACGCCTCTATCTCACGGTTTGTCACATGACGATCTTGCTTTATCAGTTCACGCACAGCATCGATCTTTTCTGGCACAACAACGGATTTTGGACGACCTGCACGGGATTCGTCCTGGATCGAACATCGACCGCGATTAAATTCGTTATACCAATTTTTTACAGTGCTGTAGGATGGTGCTTTATCACTGAATTAAGAATTAAGTTCATCGAAGCACTCTTGTCTTGACAATCCACGTCGAAAGTTATGAAAAATAATGGCACGAAAATGTTCACGATTCAATTCCATTTTTTGAAAGAGAAGAACTTTTCAATTTACTGTCAACAACACAAATGAAGCTATAATGGTAAATCGTCTGCTGAATTTGTGTTTAAAAATATCAAACTTTCGATTAAAATCGTCTGCGGTCGCCTAGCAACACTTACTGTTGCCAAGGCCAGAAATATAAATAGCAACCCTCGTATTACAGCCCATCAGCTATATAACACAAAAAAAAGTTCATATTCAAGAAGTCACTATTTTCAAAGAGTCACTTTTTTTCAACTAAATGAATATTTTCTTCTGTTAGCTACTTTTTATTTCTTAAGTGAGTAAAAATCGTTTGCGTAATGTGAAAACAGTTCTTTTTAAATCTGAAGAATTCTCATAGAATTCTGGCAATTCCAGTGACTCCTTTACTTTTTTACCCTTTAATACTTTTGAAACTAATGAAGTTCATTTACAAATATATTTCACACAAAGACAAATACATTGACTTCAGTTTCTTCAGTTCATTTCACCGTTTAATATTTCAAATGGCTCTATTGTATAAAGTAGTGCTTCAGGTAGCCGAAAGATAATTAGATGTCAAAAGATAAAAAAAAATTACATTAACAAATCAGTTGATTTTACCTTCTTGTGAAATGGAGATAGTTGTATTTTAATGCACTTTTGAGTAATACATATCCAATGGAGAAGGGATTTAGTTTGTAAGCGATTTTCGCTGATTCGCAAATTACAGATTAAAAAATGCTTCACTACACACTTTAATCGAAATAAAATTGGTCCACAGCAGGACTTAATGACGAAATTAATATCAATAGGGAGGTTAAAAAAGGTCCATCTTTACTGTACACTAAAAGTACCTCATTCAAGTACATTCCATCCTCCTTCTCCAAGCTTAGTTGCCAAGTCAATCAAAGTTCCATTATTTAATTGTCAGATCTAGCATTGATTTCCCTAATATTCTGAATGCGGTCTTATTTCTTGAAAGTCTGGGAATAATTAATATTAGAGATTCAGAACTAAGCAGGCAATCACCAGACCTCAACTAGATGGGGCATAATTAAGACATGTTTTAGAACCAATAACTGTCGAATATGTTTGGCTCTGAACTTAACATTCGTAAGAGACGAGGAGCATTATATTTTGTGATTTGAGAAAATTACAAAGTAGATTTTACTGGAGAAGGGGATTAGGCACATAAAACTACTTTATAATAGTATAGATTTATTTAAATACAAATGTAAACCGCGTTTGTTAATGGTAAAATCTTGTTGTTATAATATTTTTGTCAAAGATTGTCATTATTTTTAAAGAACACAGAAATAAGTTTTCTGAAATGTTGCATAACCCAGAACCAGGTGATTCGGAATTCTGCCTATTAAATATGTTTACTATAGACAAGATAGGTACTGTTTAGCCTTTGTTATTGAAAGCGTTCATATAATTGATGTTCGTATGATTTTTCATATCATAGGTGTTCACCAAATCATTCTTACTTAAGCATCGTAAACTGTTTTTTTTCCTCTAGAAATTTATAAAAATAAATATGTAGGCTTTAAAATCTGGAAGACAAAGAAAATTACAATTAAAAGTCGTACTGTATATTTAAACTTTTTGTAATAATCCTAATCAAATACATATACAAAGGATACATATACAATGAATATGATCAAATACAATGAAAAAGTACACATGAGATTCACTTGTAAAATGTTGAAGGAGATGATAGTATTGCAATGCAAAATAACAAGCGGTTATGATTTATAATGGCAAATGAGGAATACTTTTAAATATGGTTTGTTAAACTAAACATGAAGTACTTAGGCATTCATCCAATTGAAGAATGCTTAAAAGCAAACGCATATAAAGAAATTGAAAAATGCAAATTTACTTAAAGATGTAATACTTGTGTTCACTGTTTATATTTTGTTCAATATCAAACGCTCTGGAGAATTATTATTCAATATGAAACACTTAATATAGGTGGATTTTTTTCCTCAATTTTCTTTTTCAACCTCATTATATAACCATTTAATTTTTTCCATAAGAAATGGAAATTATGAAGTAGGAAACATGCTCATAATAGGACAAATAATAATAACAAAAGAAGAATTGCATTAACTCTACCACAAATGTATTATAATGCATAGAATTTTTTTCAAATTAAAAAATTCTAGAGGAATTTTTTTTATGGTATTTTGAGATTTAAAACCTTACCACAAGATATTTTTTGTCCATTTATATTCGTAATACTTTTCAATACCTGAAAGTATAATCCTATTGCTAAACTTTTGTTCTATTCCCAGTGGTTTGTTACGCGGCAAATTAGTAATACGTTGTAGCTTTTTATCTTAAGTACAATTATACTTACACCTTAAGGATCTGGCAAACCTAGAAAAACGTTGTTTCCAGTTAATCGGAGAAAAATTTGTTGTGAAGATTAGGTACCATTTGGTATTATTTACTAAAATTATTTTTAAATGTTCATTACATTAACATGGATAATACATTTATGTGAATAATCTACATTAACTTTAGTACTTTAACATGAATAATTCTTAATTTTAAGAAGCTGCCATATTGAGAGATAAGAGCTTTATTTGGCGAAACCATTAATATTCGTATTGACAAGACGTCGTTGTGTTCGAAATCCTTAAAGTTTCGCTAAACCTATAAACGCACTTACTACTTTAGCAGATGCTGAATATTTTATCAACCAAATAGGTTCATCGTAAAAGGAAAGGTTACGATAAAACGTGATTTTAGGCATGCCACTTTATATTAAGAGTCTTCAAGATTATCGTTTTTAATTTTTAATTTCTTGAATAACATGGCAATTTTTTTCTCTTAAGGAACGGAAAAATTAAAAAAAAAGTTACAGCATCGTTAATATTATCCCTGAAATATATCACTTTCCGAACTCTTTTAAATTAGACAGAACCAACCATTAAAGCTAGTAACCGATATCTTGCAGTCAATCATAAGATTAATTGGGGACTATTGTCGTTCTAGGAATGGAAGGCATTATCATTATTCGACCGGTACTAGGCCTCCTCATCGGAATTGTAGTTGCTTTGGTGATTATTGCCCTCATCATCATTGTAGCCATAAAAGTCAAAAAAAGGAGAAAACAGAAAGGTAAGTGCATTGCATTCTCGTTGCTTTTCCTAACAATAGCAATTTTCTTTATTATGGTAAATTGGAATTGGAGAATAATGCTTTGGATAAGTTACTTCAATAGTCATTCAATTGGTTTGAATTGGTGTTGGGGAAGGTATAAAATTATTTTGCTGCCTTAACTAATTTTTATTGATTGGATTTATGTCAGTGACAGTTACTTAAAAAAAAGAAGAAAAACAACATTTGCATTATGAACAACCTGTGTTTTCATTAAAAAGTCTATTTATAAAGTTGTTTAAGATATTATTAGTGGTTAAGTGGCTGTTTATAAAGTGCTTGTTTGGGGAACGTTTTTAATTCTGAATGTTATTTGTCAAATATTATGCGTACCAATAAAAGTATCCTCTAATATTTTATTGGCTTAAGTAGTGTTTTTGATATTATGGGTAAAATTTATAGCCATCGATATATTGTAATGACTATTTATTTATTTTTGGTTTATGCTAATGAAAAAAACTCATTTTTTTCAGTATTTATAGCGGAATGAGATCAGGTAAAGCAAACCTATTAGTATGAAGAATTTGAATAATAATAAATAAAAAACATTACAAGAAATTGCAAAATTTTTACCCACTTGGAGGCTAGTTTAATGTTAAAATAAATTTTTTTTTTAAATATAAATAGCGTTTTCGCTCTACTGGAAGAATATACATTTAAAGGTCAATTTTATGCGGATAATAAAATTTTTAAAATTGCTATATTTGAGTATTCTTTTGGATGAACTGAAAACTCTAATATGTATAACAATTTAAGAGCATTTTGATACAAATTTAATGATCCAATCTCTTAAATATATACCTTCNATATATATATATATATATATATATACAACAAAATAAATGAATACAAAAAAACACGCAGAAAATTAAGAAAAACAGTAAGTTTCATTTATCGCGCATAAGCTGCAAGTAAACAGAACTCATTAGATAAGTTCAAAATGAAGATAAGACAAAGGACAACTTAGGACATGATAAAACAAACTTAATGTGTTCTATTTTATTTGTTGTAATTTTCCTTTGTTTTGTATTCATTTTGAACTATATATATATATATGTTACCGTTAAAGTATATAATGCAGTTATTTCATAGAATACCTAGTTATGCCATGAAATAACTGATCGTGTCCGTTAAAGTGTGTAATATGTTATTAATTTGACACTTAAACTAGTTATTCTATGAAATAACTAGGTATTCTAAAAATTAACTAATGAGAGACAGTTAAAGTGTAAAATAAACAATTTATCTAAAATGAAATAACTAGGTATTCTATAAATAAACTAATGATCGACAATTAAAACGAAAAAGAAGCAATTTATCTAATTTATGCAGCGTATAAATGGTAATTATGGAAACTTACCATTAAATCATTTGCTACAACAAGGATTACTAAAATGACACTTGGAATTACAAAGAACATTACTTCTAAAGCAAAAACATTTTTTGTTGACACACTGGGTTTTACACGAACATTTTTTAAATCCCTGACCAGTACCTAAACTTTGAGCTGTAGAATATCGATTATTTTACACTTTAACGTGCTGCAGATCGTTATTCTATGAAATAGCTGGGTATTCTATAAAATAACGGATTTCATACTTTAACACTAACACTAACACTAACAAACACACACACACACACGCACGCACGCACACACACATATTCTCTATTTTGGTACTGGTTTTGTACAAATTTGAAAATTTGCTGTTAAAAGGGTGATTTGAACATTGTTAAAGTGCATTAGATACTTCACATTTTTGCGATGTATTATATAAGATAATGGACACTGTGTTAAACAAAAGTCATAAAAATGCTCTCCTAAGAAGTCTCAAGAAATTGTCACGTACAGTTGATATCTAAATATGACTATTTCTTATCTTATTCAGTCATATCACTTTTTAAAAAGTTTATGGCTTTTCCTAAGCAGTTAGTCAATGTAGTCTTCTCATTAATGAAATAAGATAATTTGAATGAAACTTGCTTTGTGTTTTCCTTCTGATACTTCCTTATGCAATTACACCTTTCACAGCTCTAAAAAAACTTTATATAACTCGCCGAAGCAAGGCTTTGTTTTTTAATTTTAATGTTTTCCTCAGCATTCCTGTTATAAGGAAAAATATAACTTAAGAATACTATTTTTCTTGCCAAAACTTCTTACTGACTAATTTACTTAAGGCTTTTTATTCATGTGATTGTTTTTAAGCCTGTATTCTAAAAAGAATGCAATCATACGATGGCAACTTAACGATTTAGATCTACACATGACACAATGCAATTATTTAAAATATTTGTCAAAATATTATGTTAATATGTATGCCTAAAATATAGTATAAAATAAGGATACCTAAATATAATTTAATTCATGCCATAAAAATTCGGCGTAAGAATATAGTTTCTAATTGTTCAAAGTAACCAACGAGGAAATTTTCTTTAAAGCTATGCTCATATCCTTAAAGATTTACAAATAAGTTTCCTTCAATCAAATATACTCTTAAATAAAATCTCCAGTTAGTTATAAGATAATCGAATAAATAAATTTAACTTAGCGTTCTGCTTAGTGTTAACTTAGTCACTCTTGAACTTTTATTTATTTATACTTTTCACGATGACAATAAAAAGTATTTTTCTTTAATTGGTGGGAGAATATAAAATTAGAACAACTGTTTTACACAACAATGTTGTAGAGATTTAACAAGGATACACACAATAAAACAATGTTTTTTTTTATATACATCTAGCATTGAACACGCATTGCATTCAAGTGTCAGCTGCATTCACGCTTATTCAACGGAAACAAAGACTTAATACAAAAAGTATAAAAAGAAAAGTTTTTTTTTTCTTTGAGCTCTAGGGACTTCCAATCCCAAGTCTAGCTTCTGAGAATCGCCCCTTGGGAACGTCACGTTTGCCTTGCGACAAAAAGACACTCAAACCCAGGGAGGAAGAAGGGCGATAAAAGATCTCGTATAAGAAAAATAAAATAAGAGCGAGAATTTCCCAAGCAAAGACAAATATGTGCAAGCAAGTGATGATAGCTGAAAGAAAATATAAGTTCCGACAGTTTTCTAAGCTTTAGTAACAATATGAATTATATGGAATATTTATGAAGATTATAAGTATTTTGCAAAATTAAGAGGAAATAATTGATTTTATTTTAATTTACTAGGAAAAGAAATGCTTGGAACGAAGGGCTTCTCTTTCTGGCTTACACAGTCAAAAAAAAAAAAAAAAAACCATTCTTCCTATAGACTCTCTCTGCAGATTTGTACTGTTCCGTTGACAAAATTGTTTTTCTTTCTTTTTAAATCTACTCATTAACATAATAAAATAGTCAGTTCGAATTCTAGTATATGCCGTGCAGTTTTAATAACTGTACTATAGCTCCATTTCTTCCCAAATCATTTTACGATTATTTTCTATTCTTGGTCTTAATTTTCAAGAATTATTTCATAGTTTTGAACATCGAATAAATAAAACTGTGATTCGGTTTTATTGTCAAATCGATTTTCTACCTGATAATTCTATTTCTTTCGGTATAATGTTTTCGTAAGTCAAGTTACCAGATATTTTTATTCGGATGAATCACAACAGTTCTAAACACTTAAATGAAAAAAAAAATTATTAAAACACGAAACTATGAGATTTAAAACTTATTTTGCATTTTTCCTTCAAAATTAACCTTTTTCGGTGCGATGACTATCATAAACATTTAGCAACAATAAATTGCTGCAAAAATACATGCTATTTTCCGTTCTGAATGGCATTGTCATTTTCTGTTCTTTTCTGACAATGTTCTATGTATAGACCCGAATGATAAAGATTTGATCAGCAGATTAAAAGTTCTGGAACGTGTTTGATACAGCAACCTTCAAAGTTCTGTCAAAACATAGCCCTTCGAATAATTCACCGATTCAAACTTAAGCATTAGAACTCTGGAGACTACACTTTCCCTCCCTTCTTATGTATATTCACAATGAAACTGTCGTCTCAAATGAAATAGCTCAGTTTGAATTAAACATAAGTATTATATCAATGACATATGACTAATTGCTCTGCACTGAAAATGATAGTTACGGGGTGATTCCTTATTGTAATTTCACCAATGAGAAGCAGACAATGATAAATGAACAGCAATTGATTTAAAGCATTATTTGAGTGAGAGAAAATTAGAAACTGCTGTTTTGAACAGGTTTCTGAAATAGCCTGTGGCCATACCAATACGCCTAATGCATAATTACAGTCAGTGAATGACTCTAAAACTGGAGTGCATTTAAATAAACAATCTTTATTAGCAAGTTCAAAGTAAAATGGCGCCATTAGCTTATGACTAGCATTTAACTCTTTGAATAAAAAAATAATCTTAAGGACACTAGCATTACTGTAGCATTCAAGAACGAAGTGCCAGAAACGGACAAATAAATCTCAGAAGTCGTGATATTATTGCTCTTTTTCTTTTTAGTAAATTATGAAAAAAATGCTCTAGTAAATGATGTAACTACAATAGATATAAAACACAATAAGAAACACTATATAGCCCTTCAACTAAGCTATAATCAAATTGCAAAGTTTTATTTTGAAACCAAAGTTACTAATCACTTTGAAAAAATTTTGATCTAAAGGTGATAGAAAAAAAATTCAATTCAATTTTCTAAAAAATTAGATCTGTAAAAATACGTAAAAAGTCATATTAACATTTAAGGGTCCAAAGTTTTGAGCAGACTATTGAGACTATAATTTCCAGATTTCCGTCCATATTTTGATGGTCCGCAATCTTAATCCATCTAAAAAAATTATGTTTATTCATAGAATGCGCATTCTACATCTGATATCACTGCTACTTTAAATCTGTTTAATACTAATTAAATATCATGTCTGAGATCAATCCCATGAACCATTAAGATTCAGTTGCGATATGTGAAAAAATCCGATCATTAGATCAAAGGATTTTTAAGGTGTTTTTTTTTTGCCTTGTACGCAACCACCTATCTTTTAATATTATTAATATACCTCCATATTTTCCATATTAAAATCACACAAAATACAGAACTTCAGGGAGATCTGTGTGTACACATAGCTCTTGCTTGTAAGCCTGCCTAATCCAATATCACTCATCAATTGATCACTCATGCAATTGAGTCATGGTAATAAGAATTAATTTGGAACCATAATTTTGTATAAAATGTCTGCTTAAACGCCCAGGCTGTACAGGGAGGTTCATTGAGGTTTACTTAGAATGAAGAATGTTACTATATGAAATTCTGTTATATAGGCTAAGTTTCTTCCCGCGGTAACTTGAATACATTTCTTTGCTTAAATTTAAGATTCTGTTAACCATCATAAATAAAACAAAACAAATTTATTAAAAAGATAAATTATTGTGTTAAGTAAAACTTCTTCTTAATCAATACTTTTGTTTATTTTATAGATTGCCAAGGTGTTATTGGACTCTCTGATAAGTAAGTCATTTATATTCTATTTTACCTTTATTTTAAATCTCCTAGAGAAAGATTTGATATATTTAAATATAATATCTCCATGTAGTTCTACTGAATATAAATTTCTTTTTTTATTATGTTATTACAAGCTGCTTATTTTTTTTCATTTTACAAATGTTGCCCATATGAAAAGTGGTACAAAAATAATACTTTTATTACAAAACAAAAGAAATCATCATTGGTGATGTAAAACAGGTTCTATCACTAAGGTATTAGGTCTATGTCTTTGCTGTAAAAAGATTGTGTTTGATTCTAGAAGTCCTACACAGCTACCTTCAGTTCACCGCCCGAAATGGTGGATGTTATAACACTTCCCAACTGCAATTTTAAGTGGTTTTCTGCTTTTTAAGGAAGGCGTATGGGTGGGCATATTCATAGAGAAGGATTACTTTCCGTATGTGAAGATCTGGCGGTTTAATTTTGATAGCTTTACATCACGTCATCATTCCTTGCGCAGTGTCATTAGATTACTGCAGTATTGTGTTGAATTGATAGTGGTCTCTTGGGGTCGGGGGTCAACGTTGTTTCGATCTGAGCGCATCTATATATATCACAGCTGTACTTTCGATTAATTTCCTCTACTAGGAACATTTTTACAACTGAGCGCTGTATGCAGTGCACACCTCTCTAGCCCTTTATATCCCTGTTGGTAGTGCTGCTATAGCTGAAGTCATTCTGGTGCAATCGCACAAGTGTAATTTTTATTTAAAACCTTCATATTGATTGGAATGCTATTTACGGAACTCACGTTACAAAAGTTTTCTTTTAAGGGTTTACACATTTTTATTATTGTAAACACGCTCTGAGCCCAATGGTAAAATTTAAGAAATTAAAAATTACTTAAAACGCAAATGCAACGTTAAATGTAGAAAACTTTAAATACAATGCTTGTTAACTACTCACTGTGAAATAGTTTTTAATGAATAAAACAAAACGAAAAAATATTCAAGAATCTTAGTTAGTATATTACAAAAAGTTGCAGCCTATTAATTTTTTATGGATTAATGGAAAAATGGGGAAAAAATCTGAATCTTAGACATTGCTAAATGTAGGCTAGGGAAGGAGTGTTGTCAAAAAATTTGCAAGATGACTACTGGCAGTTGAATGCTAATGGTTTAACCTATAGAAATATTCTTTCTCTATGAAAAACATCCGATTACCATCAGATTGCCTCGAGATTATTCGAAAAAGTGAAATTTAATACTTGGTGACTTAATTTATTTAATGCTTTAAAAAATACTGCAAATACATTTTTCATCGAAACCAATTTATAGACGTCAAGGAAGAGTTGATGAATGCGTTACCAAAAATATAAATAAAATCCGTCAATTTAAAGTTCGCTTTTCCGTGCTTCGAAGAAAACATAAGCTACTGTAAAAAGCATGAGAAAGTTACTTTCAACTTTATATTCTCTTTCAAACTCGAAAGTAATATTTTATCCTTTGACAACAAGAATGTGAAGTTTATTTTTTTCTTTCAAACACAATGGGACAATTTGAAATTTGAACAACTTTCTACTGCTGCTAGGGTTTCAGTGTACGTAAAAGTCTAAAATGCCTGGGGATTTTTTTTGTATAAAATACAACTAGAAAAATAAAATACATTTCTGGGAAGTATAAGGCTTCAGAAGTTGAACAAAATGAAAACAAACTCTGTGTCATATCAATATCAAGTGTATGCTTGTACACACTGTATACAGAAAAAATATAAATAAATACTTGCTTACATAGTAATTAATACCATCAATATGAATTGTGTCCTCCTGACAGAGCATTGAAATCTACTTATTTAATTTTAAACTTTATGAGGTAAATATTTTCATTAACTAGCATTGTTATTAAAATTATTACGATTATTCTGCTATACTTTTTAATTTATCAAAGCATTTCATTTTTGAAAGGAAAAAAGAAAACGATAAAAGTAGACTTTTAAAACAGTATTCAGGCAAAATTACAATAATAATAAAATTTCTGATTTGAAGAAACAATGATTCCGGTTCATTAAATTAAGTTATACGGTATTTAAACCATTCATTTGGTAATTTTTCCATTCATATTGTAACAGTTTTCCATGTCTTCAATCCGGGACTTTAAAATTATGTTTTTTCGTACCACACATTTAACAAAAAGGCGAAACTAAAAATTACTAGAAACTAAAAAATACATAACTGAAAATTAAATTTTGGAAAAATTACCACATTTACTAAAATTTATCACAAATTATAAAGAAAAATAAATATTTTTCTATTGAATTTACCAAAACCATTACTACAGCGTTTAAATAAAAAAAAAATAGTGAGCTTTTTGGTGTTCTCAGCCAGAAACATGGTATGTGTTACCATATTCTAATAATTTTGACCATGTTTTTTTACTCCGTGCGCAATAAATTTATTGAAGTAAAAAAAAATGGGTAACAAATCTAATAAAGAAAGGAAAAAGTAATCGTTGAGATCAAAACCTTTAGTTTAGGTTACTTTTCTTTCTTACTGTAGCATTACTGGACGAATTTATTTGCCTTTATTAAGATATTTCAACGGTGCAATAAGTGATTTTTTATGTAGGAAGGTTTAAAATAAGTGTTTTGTAAATGTCCTGCCAAAAGAATACTTTCCAAGAACGCATTTCCCTTAAAAATGCATAAGATCAAGATCGTTTTTTTAAACTAATTTCTACATTATCAAATTGATGAAAAAGAAAAAATAATGTTGAATAGAAAATTATAAAAAAAATTTGACAAAAGTACTAATATAAAGGAACAAAAACAGGTTAAGGAATTTAAATATTTAAATATTTTATTTGTTATAGCTTAAAACAACATTCAAAATATTAACGAGTGCATATTTTTCTTGCAAAGTGATTTGTTTATAAAAAGATTTTAATTTAATTCATAACAATAAGCAATAAAATTTAATCAGTTTAACATAAAAAAGCAAATTTTTAATTTTTAGAATTACACAAATCAATTCACTGTATTTCATTTTGTAAAGTAAAAGTATTTTCCTAAATATAATAGATAAGATTTCTTAAATATTCTGTAAGATATAAAATGGATTGTTACAATGTTTGCAAAAAATATTTTTGAATATTTGAAAATCATTCTATGATATATTTATTTACATTTGAATTTCAAGATTATTTTTTAATAATTTTTGAGAAAAAAATGTAAAAAAACCACTTCCGATAAAAAAGTAAAGTCGTAGAAAATTACAAAAATATATGATACACCTGAAGGGTACAGTTTTCATCAAAATAAGCATAACTGAAATATGTATTTTATACCACAAGAAATTGCAAAAATTTAAACTTGATAATGAAAAATAACAGTTTCATACAAAACAGCTACATTTTCTAATTTAAATATTCATAACAGTTTGCTTTATTTATTATTTTTTTAGACTGGTTCAAAATATTTTGAGCATCGAAAATCACGAATTTTTCAATCCAGCACAAGGCAATATTTTCCCTGAAATCTATATATATACAGAGAATTTTTTATTTAAAACAAATATTTGAAAAATATGCATGACATCGTATTGAGTCTCCACAAAAATCCGAAACAAAATATTAACGTAAGAAAGGCTTCAAATATTCTAATAAATATTAACTGCGCAGTTGTCTACAGTAAAACAGCACTGTATATAGATTAGTAAAACACCGAACCAAGACTGAAAATATAAGTTTCCTCATTGCTCAAGAAATAAGCATTCATTTTTCCAATAAAGTTATGTTCTCATAAAATATAAAACTGTAAACCACCAAGAGAAAAGTATAGTTATCATTAATACATGAATGTTTGTCATCCGTCTCTGAAAAAGCCCATGAGAAAAGAATATTTAGGATTTCATCACGCTCTAAGATTTGGTTAATATATACAAAATGAAACTGCGTATCTCATAGGATGTTTTTATTCCTTGAGTTAGGGCATGTAAGAGCCATGAAGCAAATAAATCATTCCTACAGAGGAAAATGATACCCAGTGGATATTCAAGGGATTTTATTTATTCACTGCAACAACGAAGGTGTGTTTTTTGTTCATACGGAGAAATGTTCCTACCAATCTTTTTACTAAATAATACTCATTTGTTTTTGCTCTTATATTTTGAAAGTGGAAAGAAAATTTTCTGTCTTACAGTACTCTTCTGCAAACTGTGTCGCTATTCCCTCCTAAAAGTCTTTGTTGAAGTTTCCAGTATAAATACAAATTACTTGTTTATAAAAGAATAAAGAAAAAATATGTTAAATTAATACACAGATTTTACAAATGGTATGTCTCAAAAACGGTAATTTAAGACAATTTTAAATATTATTTGAGGTAAATAAAGCGTTTTTAGCGTATCCTCGATATATTAGTCTTGTTTAAAATTAAAAAAAAGGTGTACAAGAATCACACCTTACATACTCGAACTTTATTTCAAGGTAAACTAACTCACTGTAAATCTTGAGATTTTCAAACTTCATTAAGTACACTCGTTGAAATGTAGTAATGTTGTCAATAACTGCTAATGAATAGAGAAGGTTAGCCCAACAAGGAAGCAGGTCTCCAATGATGTATCTACATTAATAAACTTTACCATATCAGGGTTTCATCCCAAAACACGTTAATAATGCCGCTTCACGAAATTATCTTATAGTTCAAATTTTAGCACAATATTTTTTTTTTTTAAATTTCTAATGCCAAAGGAAAATGACCAACTCTTACAAGAAACAGTGAACAAAAAGGTTAACAACAAGTGAGAGAAAAAAGTCACTATCTCATTAACTGATGTCGGGTACTCCAGTAGCGCCTCATCTCAGAGTCCCCACGCAGAGCCGAGCATCTCAATAGATGGTTCCTGTCCATAAGTTCATTAATCGAGCATAACGGGTAATTTGGATCAGCGAGAATGCCAATGCGGCAGAGGTGGTTCGCCAGGAAATCATGGCACACCGCAAGTCTGAATTCTGCAACAGCTTTATTGCGGGGCTTACCCTGTTCTAAGCTGTTCCTCCAACTTCTTGAAGAAATACAAGAAGTGAGCAACGCTTTCCAGCTTTGTCTCATAAAATGCTTGATATAGAAATTTTATAAAAAAAGTATTATTTTTTATAAAGCATTGTTTTTTTCTGGTTTATGCAAGAATAAAAGCTAGAAGATCCCACCCCTTTTTTTTGCTCCAGCCATCTGCATGGAACTGCTTTCACTATTGCTTTCGGATTGATTCGCGATAAGAACTCAATTTCTTCACTCATTGGAAATCTAGGCTTGTATAGAAGTATGAAAGTTCAAAATCTTTTTGAAAACAATATTCTTCAAACATACTGCATAAGCGTTTTATGAAACATTTAATTTATGTACATTTAATTTAGTTTATGCACATTACGATTTGACACAGATTTATTTTTAACAAT
Organism: Parasteatoda tepidariorum; assembly: GCF_043381705.1. Classification (NCBI taxonomy): domain Eukaryota; kingdom Metazoa; phylum Arthropoda; class Arachnida; order Araneae; family Theridiidae; genus Parasteatoda; species Parasteatoda tepidariorum. Next base: position 28,430,062 of record NC_092208.1, on the reverse strand, counting down.
GCGATTTGATTTATATATGTTACAATTATACTTAGAAATATATTTGAAATATATCATTGGAAACTTAGATACATATCACTGAATTTCCTTATATACCAAATTTTATATTCCAGTGTTTGAAAATTTGACAGTGAAGGCCCCTTATTTTAAAATAAACTTAAATACATAGAAAATAATGAAAATGATAAGAAGGCAAAGCAGACCATTCTTTGTTGGTAAAAAACTTTTTTTCTTTATTGCTTTAAGAATAAAAATTATTTTTGCCTTAACGTATTATCGAACCTGCGCAATTTCTAAACACGATTAAAGAATAACAACAAAAAAATGAAAATTTAATAGCATAAATAAAACGAAAAAAATTTAAAATTTTGTCTATATCAATTTTTTATATGTAACATATCATTTCAGCACAGATTTTTGCTCAGTTTATTTCAGCTTTTCCTTTCTAACTCGGAAAACGAATTTCCATTTAAGAATTTATGAACATGTATTTTCAAGAGATTATACTAACAAATGCTCTCATACTAAATATATATTTTTATTGACGAAGACAACAAAATAATCCATAGATTTTTTTAACAACCCACTCATTAGTGTTTTATATAATAGATAATCTAAATTAAATGGAAAATGTAAGGGAACAATAATAAATGTCAATTATTGAGCAATTTATTATTTCAGCAATTTAAAATGCATAAGTTTTTATGATCTAAGCATCTTAAGCTTTTTTTTTAACTTATAATTTCACTTATTTTTTTTAAAAGAAGATAAATACAATTTTGAAAATGATTTAATAAATTTTAAATTAGATTTATGCTTAAAACATTAGTTATAATAAAATTTCATTCATTACAGCTTTCGTTTTCTTTTTTATTTTAACAAAACATTCTCCCATAATTCTTACAACATTTTTTCTTAAAATGAAGTACAAAAATATTTGATCCGTGAAATAGGTTTTACTACTTTTTATCAAAAACGAAAAGAAAATCGGAGAAAAAATTGTATTTGCTTCTTAGAGAGAGAAGGGAAAAAATAATTTTTTTTAAGGTCATGAACATATCAAATCTTCTATTTTCTTATTTCTTTTTACAAAAATATTACATTAACCTTCATAAAAGTTTACCCTTCGTTGAATTAAAGGCTTATTCATCCGTCTTTTCTTATTTTCTTTCTATTTTATTGGTTTATATGTTTCTGTTGCAAAACATACATTTCTTTATAATGGAAATATGTTTGCTATACGAAATATAATAAGCTTATAAATATCCTTAAAAAATAGATCTCCGTAAGTTGAAAATACATAATCATATATTTTCAACTGGTATATTGAATTTTCTGCAGCTCGAGCATTAACCGAAACATTTTACCATTATATTATATTTAAGGGTACATAATATCAATTATAGGTTGAATAAAAAATTTTTGTAACTGCCTGAGTCAATAGATGATTTTAACGGAAGTACGAAACAAAATATATATTAACAACAGCAACAATAACATGCAATGTTAAATTTTGAAATGTATATAGGCAATATTTAACTTTCATTGAGTTTACAATGACAATTGTAAGTAAATATTTTTAACACTGAAAGAGTTAATGTAAAGCATAAGTAAAACTTGTTTTGACTTTGCTTCCTTATTCATTTTAAAATTTGTATTCATATAAGATTTTTTAATGAAAATAAACTAGAGTTAGCATAAGTTTGAATATCATGTACACTGTTAAATTTTATTTCTAAAATACGCATCAACTGGTAAAACATAAGTAAAACTTGTTTTGACTTTGCTTCTTTATTTATTTTAAAATTTGCATTCATATAAGATTTTTTAATGAAAATAAACTAGAGTTAGAGTAAGTTTGAATATCATGTACACTGTTAAATTTTACTTCTAAAATGCCTATCAACTGGTAAAACATAAGTAAAACTTGTTTTGACTTTGCTTCCTTATTCTTTTTAAAATTTTTATTCATATAAGATTTTTTAATGAAAATAAACTAGAGTTAGCATAAGTTTGAATATCATGTACACTGTTAAATTTTATTTCTAAAATACGGCAAAATAACCGGCTGCAGTCTGTCTATATAACTGACTGTAAAGTTTAGGGTAAAGAACAATTTTTACCTCTACAGTTATGAAACCATTTAAGAATGAAATGGTAAAAAGAAACATAAATACAAAATATGCGTTTTTTAACCATTTATAACTAGCATGGTTTCAAAATCCTAAAAAGGTAATTTAACTGGGCATTAGAACCAGACTTTTGGTTAGGTAATGAGCATTGGCGCTAGGTAGTAGTCGAGTGTGTTTTGTCAAATGAACCATAAAATGTGGTTTAGCTAGTTTTTTGGTTGTTTCACCTGTCGTAAGAGAAGAGTAATATGTGACTTTTTGTGTTAAACAACCTTATGGTGCTACCATCTATACATGAATGAGATTATCGTATTCTAATATTCCAAATTAACAAATTGGGGAGTGCAGGTCATCATGCGTTGAATCTCTTCATGCGTTGAAGGGAACGTAGGAAATATGGTTGTGTCAATGCTGGTACTCATACTCTCGTTCTGTTCGTCATTAGATGTGTAAATAAGCTCTCTCGGTTATAATATGTACCCAGCAGAAAGGAACTAAGTAGATTCATTAGGTGGACCTAGTTGGAGTGACATAATTCTGATTATTTCACCTTAATAGGTGAAAGCAGTTAACAAACAGTTTTTCTGACGATAAACATTTTGAATACCATCTTGTTTATAGGTCTTGTTATGACTGATTTGCTAGAATATGGTAAAATAACAATTAGATAAATTATTATTTAATCATTTTTCCGTGAAATTCTAATCAGGGAAATACGAAAGTATTGTTAAATAAAAAGTACATCGTTTTACTATTTAAAAAGAACATCCGAAGCAATGTAAATGTAGCTTTACTTAAACATTGCAGAATATAAAAAACACTTAATTTATTGACTAAATGAAATTTGAAGAATACTTTAACACGAAATATTCATTTTTATAACATAGTCTTTCAGTTATGTTTGTGTTTCAACCTACAGAAGTTTTCGCCTGCTTATCATATATATAATAAGACGCATTATTTTCAAAAAATAACACGCATTTATAGTTAGATATAAAATGTTACAATACATGTTCCATTCTCAAGTAATGTTTTCAGAAAAATAACAATGAGCTTGAAACTCATCTGGTTTTCCAATTCTTTTTTGATCAAAATTGACTGAATTTCTCCAACATATGGGAACACAATTTATCAAAGCTGCATGCCATTTAATGAACTCAGGTGTAACCTTATTTTACTAGGCACTTAGTAATTTTTTTTATATTATCCCTAAACAAGATTTTTCTTCAATTTTTATACAGTTATTTACTTTATCAAAATTCATTTTACACGGTAGTTTATTTGAATCTCGATTTTGCTACGTATCTGGACACAAAGAAAAAACTATGACGAGAGAAAAAATGTCTATAAGAAACCTCAAAAACAGGTAAACCTCAAAACAGCACTCACGTAGTTCCTTCCCTATGGACTGAAAAAATATCAAAGATATAAAAAAGGTACCCCACCGAAAGAAATAGAAATGAAAAAGTGCACCACTAAAATTTACACGCTATTGTTAATAGCTGATATACCCACCATATTTATATATAATTTAAAATATAAGATGTTGTTCATAATTTTCCAATCCCTCGACAGTAAAAGCATCAATATTACCCCATGTTTCAATGGTGACAGTCTTCATTTCTTCCACAGGCTAAAAATACTTGTCTTAGGCACATAAAGCTTTTCTGAGGATACCTCCTCACGTTTTCTGGGTGATTGAGATCAGTGAAAAGAGCAGACCATTGTATGACAAGCACCTCACTATCAAAATGCTATATTGCTGCAGATTTTTCAACGTGAATTTAGACATTGTTTTGCTAGAAAGTCCATCTTGGGTCACCAGTTATCTCAGAAATTGATACTAAATGGACTTCGAATATTTTTTTGGTTTGGAAGCTTCCATGCCTCCTGAGAGAAAAGCAAATTAAGTATACCTTCCCACATGATAGATGCGCTCTTACTTTTCTATCAATTAAAGAAAATCCATCTCGTTTTTAATAATCTATTGATTATTTTCTCTTATCTTATACTTGCTGTTTGCAAGTTAAAATAATTCAACAACAGCTCATATTGAAAGCAATCCTAAAGTGAGAGGTGCAGAAAAGAAGAAAAAAATGAACTGCCTGGACGACATGGTGTACGAATTTCACAACACGAGAAAATAACAGGAAACTCCATTATGCAGCAAGGTTATGACATATAATTATGTGGTAAGGCTTAGCTATGCCGGTAAAATTAACCCGACTTTTCCCCCTGGCCACACTAAGGTAAGCAAACACCAAAAATTGTTAGAAGCTCATCCACTGCCATTTTCAGTGATAACCAGTGAGCCACATTGAATATCCCAGCAGAAAAACAAGTTGGCTATTCTCTATTCACGTTGAAAAATATTTGAAGGTATGGTTTTGGGATAGAGGACAATAATATCCATTCCTGGATTGAACATAATAGGGTATCATCATCGGTGGGGCTGTATAAGCCGTAGACAGACTGTTTTGGTATGTGGCAGAATCAAAGCAGTAGTCATTGAAACATGGGATAATATTGGTGATTCTACCCTCTGGAGATTGGTAAGTAATTAACAACATAGTATATTTCAAGTCATATATAGATATGATGAATGTATTGGACATTAATGCTGGAGACTTTGTTTCATTAATTCTAATACATTCAGGCTCAGTACTAGACATTAAAACTAGAGACTTCTTTTTTACCTATTCGCAATTTTTTTTTCTGTCCTCGTCAGGTAAGAAATGAATCTCTGTCTGTGGATATATATTTGTATTTACACCTTCTTAATATGCACGTTTCGATCTAATTGATGAACTTTGTGTCAATTTATTGCATATTCTGATCTGCTTAGTCACAAGGTTATGGTACTAAGCTGTCATTGTTCTCCACGTGGATTCCAGTTCACCGGGCAAGTGAAGGCGTTAAATGCTCAGTTTTCATCACATTGCTGACATCAGTTAGTTGATTACAAAATTGTATATATTCAGAATCTGTTTGAGCAAAAACTCCGTGTTGTGAGAATGCGTTACCTTATAATGTGAAGTTCATAGGTTATTTTAGTGCGATTCTTAACTGGAAGCTTAAAAAATAAGTCTTCCTAAGAGAAATCATGAAAAACATCATTTAAAAAGGTGTAACACAGCTTCTGAATTTGATGACCGCCTGGATTCGGTTAAGTCCACAAGGTTTTGCAGATACATCGAATCCAGTTTAAGCTAATCGCTAAGGATTCGATTTCAAAAATCCACCAAATTGCGAGGATGCTGATTTCAGCGTTTTACCCGTTGTTCCAACTCGTTATCGTTATATATTGTAAACTAGTAGAACTTCTGTTTTTCTAACAAGTCTTCTTCTTAAATTTCGATTCAGTTAAAAAAATATGCTTACAATAATTATTCTAATTATGGATTTATATCAAGTATATAATTTGTATACAAAGATAACTGAAAAAAATATTGACTTACAATAAGCAATCGCTGGAGTTGGTGGACAGAAAAAACAGGGGATTGCCTACTTTTACATTAATATAAAAACATGTTATTAAAATTATATTAGTTTCAAAACAATAAACCATATCTTTTATTAGCAACTAATGTGAAGATAGAACTAAAATTCTCTTTTCATTTACGAATAATCTTTGTTACATAGTATACATCTTGTCCACTAAAGATTGTTTCTGTTTTAACTGGACTCATAATACTCATGCACAAAACTGGATTTATGTATGATTTATAGGGAAAAGAGTGCTTATTTTCCTGAGTAGATTCAGTTAAAAGATTTAAATTAAGTATGTATGAAAAATTAAAATTATTCTGGTATAACTTTATTTGATTTCTCATGATTTAATTTTTTGTTTTAAATTTTTAAAAACTCATTATTTAAAGTTAATTACTTTTTGTAAATTTAAAAATAATTTCGAATATTTACAAGTAATATGAAGTTGCATTTTTAAATTTTAATTTCAACAAAATTGAAAAGAAAATAATGTGTTTCAATAACATAAATAGTTTTGCTTTTAATTAATAACTCCTCAAGAAACTAATTAATTTTTAATTGGTACTCAGGCTTATAATTAAAAATGGATCCATCTTATTTTTAAGAAAAATATCCATTAACTATGCTGAAGAAAATATGCATTTATTTATCATTAAAAATTATAATTTGGTTCAAATATTTTTTTATAACTGATAAAGAATCTAATAAATCCCCAAACATGCAAATAGTTCAAAATAACTATTTTTATTTTGTTGAATATAATAACTAATTGGTATTTTTTCAATAATTATGAGCAGATTTCTAAAATCAAAATATTTTGTGTTAAGATTAATAAGGGAAGATTAAAAAAACTATTATTGGTATAATATGTTTCTTATAAAATGATATTTTCTGCTACTAATTACATTTTTGTTATATCTAAATATTTTTTGATCAATTCTTTGAATGATGTGGACTATAATTTTGTGAAATCACTTGATTTGTTCAATTATTTAATTAATTGAACTTATCGCTAATATTAAAACAAGAACAAACTTAAAACATTCAATTTTTTCATGAAATGCTTGATGCCATTTTATTTTTTGCTTCATTGAATATTTAGTGAAGGAAATAATTAAAATGAAGAAGAAAAATAAAAAATTACGAAAATTAGAAAACAAAACATTAAAAATTAATTGAAATTAGAAAATATTACAACAAAAAGATTGAAACTCGTCATCATCTCACACGATCTTATCTGATTTGCCTGTTACTTGGGATTGGTGCAAAAAATCAATTTGCTTAAGGTAATAATATATTATACATTATAATCCAAAATATATAATTAATAAAAGTCAAATTTCAAACACAGCATAGTAATTTGAAGAGTTTTATAAGAAATATTAATATTCCTTGAATAATAATTTTTTGATTGAATATTGGATGAGTTTGTTGATTAGTTACATGAGTTTTAGCTACGAATTTTTTCAAATTGGCTTAGCACAACGCAAATACATAAATCTAGATAACTAAAAAAAATTTATGAAAATATATTATTAACTTTAATATTCAATTGACTCAAAATTTTGTACAGAAATTAATTTCATTTATTGGATATACATTTTTTTCCATAATTTTGGAAAAGTATGTCTATTTTTTGAATAAATAAATGTTTTTGGAATTATTAGAGTTCCCTGCAATTTGTTCATGTATAGAACTTAATATAAATTGTTTCATCGCATGTGTCAATAATGCAGATATTTTCTTCTTTTTTACTCTAGAACAGTCTGATTTTGGACTTACCTAAGACCGCCATTTGGGGTCAATTTGCCCCTCATTAGAAATTGATGTTATTCCAAAGAAAATGAATTTTTAATTGATATGATGATTATTGTTAAAATTCCAATATATAAGGGTTTTTAAAGATTAAAATTTGTTTTGTTATTTTTTTAACTGAATGAGAATATAAAATTATGATGTAACATTGTATTAAAAATTATTCTTTTGCAGAAAGCAAGTTACACAAAAATAAACATACGATACGAATGCAAACAATACGCATTAGCCCGCAATATGTTTTAAAATTTGGAAGTTCCCTCATTAGTTAGAAATTTGCGCAAGCACGCTTTCGTACACCCGCGTGGCGAAAAATTGACAGCGACGCATCGAAGAATTGGTTTCTAGCATTTATCATATTTATCGCAAATTTTGTTCTGTTCCCCCTTACGACGTTAAAAGACGTGTATCGTTTATTTTATAGATTAAAATTTATGAGTTAAGGACTATTTCATGTGCTAACTCTGATTCGTAGCTCTTCAGCAAGCACAAGAATGAGCTTTCTATGCTTAATTTGGGTGACAAATGATTTCTTGAAAACTATCCAAGCATTGAGGATAGCATTACCACAAACGTTGAAAATACCCCGCCAGTCCCCTACAATGTTTTACATAGTGTATAATAGTTAGGTGGCATCTAGTATGGTAGGCATATGTCACATTTTGTTTGATTGCAGCAAGTGACAGTGCGTGACTTCTTCTCTATGCTGTCGTCTGCAAATGCATTCACATGATTATTATTTAGAATTATGGTATTCTTTTTCTTTTTTACCTGTAAATTGAGTCTTACGTTTCCATTTTTCAGTGCAGAAGACAAATATTAGGACGAAGAAGTAACGTTCAAGATTTAAAGATTTTCTTTTAGTTTTCTGCCGTACTGTCCCAATTGTGGGCATTTCTTTTAATGAACAAAAATCATTTGCAAGTGTTTCTGAGGTAAAAAGAATTATTAGTAGACCTGCTATATTCAGAGTTAAAGTGTAGTTTCATATTCAGAGCACTATATTTCCACATATTTGCGAATTAGTCGGAGCCGTTTTTTTTCCAGTTGAGCAAATAAAGATAACCATTCAATTTTTTTAAAATTTTCTGTCAGTCGAAAACAAAACTTTGAAATGTTCGCCGAGAGGTAAATTTGTATTTTGACTTACTTGGCAATGGCTATTTACCTTTCAGTTCATCAGTTTCTTCAGTTCTTTCTTGTTCAGGATTATAAAAAAGGTAACTATTTATAATCAAGATGCACATGGTTTCTTTCAGACGCAATATCGAATTTGTAATTCAATTAGAGCTCAACTAAGCTATTTCTAGCATCAAATCTAAGATACCATATAATTTAACGAAACCTATTACGTGAAATTTTTTAACAGGGCTACCACTTTCAGAAGGTTTGAATTAATGAAAAATCAAAAACAGGCATAAAACTTCAAAAATTAACGTTTTTCTTATGGGGATCAAAATAACCCCTTGTTGATCCATTTTAAGTCATTTTATGATTACTTATTTTAATTATCAGCATAAAAGTTAGAAATTTTGATTCGGTATACTTAGAAACAATTTTGGAAAAGTAAAAAAATATTATCTTTCAAAATAATATTAGTAACTAAGCATGTAATTTTATCAAAATGACCCTAACTGCACTTCTATTGTTAATACTTAAATACAAAAAATTATAATTATCATTACGAAGCAATATTAATTTTCAAAGGTAAATAATATTTAACAAATTTATGTAATTTTAAAAATTAAAGATAATTAAATCACCAATAAAAACAATTTTTATATTTAGAATATGTTCTTCATATTAGTGAAAAATAAGTTTGCCAGAAGTAACAAAAATTTAGATTCTTATGAAATTCCATACATTTGAATTAAAAAAAAGTTTTCAGTTAATAAGATCATTATTTAAAAATCTTTTATTAAAGGGATACTAATCAAATGAAATATCTTTTGATTACGTTCGATATTAAGGATAGTTTTATATGATAACAGTAATAACTCATTTTTTTTAGTTTAGAAAGAGTAATGCTATTAAAGAGATCCTAGAAATCAGAGGTCACGGTAGCTTTAATTTTGATTTTGCTTTTTAAATAACGTAGGTTATCGTTAAATAACAGTTTCGAAAATTTTGTTAAAATTTGTTAATAATTTTATTTTAATAGTTAGAGACAATAGTCATAATTTTAAGTAATTAGAAAAGAGCTAATTATAATTATTTTAAATTTGAAATAATAATTATATAAAAATAAACCATATGTTAAAACTTTGCAGTAATATTTAAAATTTTACGAAAAAAGGTTAGGAATAAATAAAAAAACTTATGATCCATTTCGAAAAATTAAATTCCCACTTGTTAAATATATCTAATATAGTAAACCTAAATGTTACTTGATTATAAGGATTTAACTTGGTTACTTGATTTAAATCAATTTTAGTTTAAAAAAGTATAAAAAACACAATTAACACAATTAACACTTTATAAGCTGCATAATTAAGTAAAGAATTGCAATAATTTTAAAATTAAAATACACCTGGATTACGTTTGACGCACACAAACGTATATATGAATATTAATTCAATTTATTAAAAAGCTTATTACCTAACAGTAAGCATATCCTAGATTAATCATAAATCAATGGCATCGAATGTTAAAATCCCGTCTTGATAAAATAGAAAAATTAATTTCGGAAATTTGATTAGACCTGTTAACAACGAGTTTCTCATCTCTATTTCGCTTCATCCAATGTTATTTAAAGCTGAGATACATTTCTCGATATTCATTAAATTTTCGTTTGTGCCCGTAAATAACCTAAATTATAATCTTTATTTTCTGCGCATCTGTTGTATACGATAATGAAAAGCTTATACTAAGAAATTCTCCCGTATGCTCTATCTCGGAAGAAATTTAATTTCGTCGGTGTGAAAAGAGTTTCTGAAAGTAGGATTATGGAAGTAAATGAATAATTAATTTTCTTCTTCTATTATACAACAGTGATAAAAATTTTTCTTCTTTAATTATCTTTAACCATGTGCCAAATATGGAATTATAATCATGCTGGTAAAACAATAAGATAAATACTTATTAATATTTATCTCATTAGATTTAATTGCATGTTTAATTAGCTCGAACCAGATACATGTCCTACACTTAAAGTTCTCCTTTATGTTCCTGAAAACTTTGTTAATAGCATGTGTCAGGTTGTTACTTGCAAAGCGGAAATTTGCAATTATAATGGTCTGCAATTATTGACACAATATGAGAAATAAGCGCGTTTTTAAGGTGCATGTATATGTTTAAAACCCAAGAGGAGTCTTGCTTCTTTTTTAAGTAGATATACGTCAAAAATGGATTTTACAGCTATTTTTCTAAATAATTTATTGAAATTCCTAGGGAATTTTAACACATGGTTTGAAATGAAATTTTAAATATGAAATATGGGATTATGTGCATCTGCACAAAAAATATTAAATATTTTATGAGAAAACACGAAAATAAAAAATAAAACAATATAAATCTAAATATGAAATTAAATTAAAATTGTAAATACTTGTTGTTTGAAAATATTTCTATGAGAATGATGACTATAAACGCAATGTTATTTAGAATTTTGAATATCGGATATATTATATATTTTCAAGTTTTATTTCTTGCGAGACTTGAAGCAAGAAGTGTAAAGTGAGGAACTTGTCACAAAATCTCTTAAAATTAACTTATTAAAGCTGTCAATAGAAAATTTATCATTGTAATCACGGCGATTTCTTACCATTATAAAGGGCCTTCAAACCCACTTTTAGTTAGAAAATGATATGTCAATAAGTAATGACGAGTAAAAATATTAGGTACATCATATCTATTTTATCCATCAATTTATGCAACCAATTTGTTCTATTTGGCTCCAATATGGAAGCCAGTAAAAAGAAATTTTGAAATGAATATAAAAATTTATTGAGTGAAGCAGTTACTAAGCAGAGTATTTAATCGACTTCACCTCTTATTTTTCTTGTGATTGCATTTAATGCGAAATGTTTAAGTATCCAGTATTTCTCGTTTAATGTTATAGAATGTGATCCCCGCGTTTCCGAAAAAAAGCACATATTTAAATAAATAAGGAAAACTATAATTTCCTTTTTATTTCTAGGTAAATAAAAAAATTAAATGATCAGCCATTATATAAATTCTATGAGCGTTATTACTTTTTTTTTCTGATTAACTTCACAGTTTGAGGTTCACATGTTTATTTAGTCATGTTATTGGTAAGGTAGTGCATTCTCGTTGTAAGCGTGCTTGAATGAAAAAGCAGTTTTAAGTCTTTAAAATATAATTTTGAATAAAATATTTAAAATTTAATTCCGAATTCTAAAAAAATATTTTAATAAAGATTTTACGCAAATTTTCGAAAAGAATTTTGGAATTTCATTTTTAATTTCCGATTTAAATTTTATTGCTTTCATAACTATGGTTATAGTCATAAATACAACATTTTTAGAAAAAATACTAAATTTTCGAGAAATTTAGAAAAGAAAATTATACAGTAAGCTGCATTTTTCACCAAATTACATATATTTAAAATTCTCAAAATAGTACTGAATTGACAAAACTATTTTTCCAACTATTAAATTGATGTCCTTTTTAAGACTTCAAAGATAGGATAATTTTTATTGAATACAAAAATGTGAACGAATTAATTTGAAAAAATTAAAGTTTCATGTGATAAAAACAAATAAAAAATACATATATTTTATTATACCTCATTTATATATAATATATATATATATATTTATCTAACTATATATGAACTATATATTACTGAACTATATAATTCTAAAGCTATTAGAAATCATGTGTTTATTCCATTTANATATATATATATATATATATATATATATATATATATATATATATAAAAATAAGACATGCCTTAACCTCATGTAGTAAATAATCATGACATAGCCTCATAACATGACATGACATAACCTCATGTAGTAAATAATGTAATTCAGATTTATTTATAATGCGATAAATAAAGACAAAAACTTGATCAACCAACTAACATTTTAAAGAGAGTTGTGTGGAAAAAAAATACTGTAGTTATAATGCGTTCTGGAGGCTCCAATTATTATCAAACTGGAACGAAATCATAATTACTTTAATGCATTCGCATTTTATATTTGACAGGAGAACGCGTACTCAACGGAAACAGGGAAGATGAAATAAAATATAAAAATATTGAATGCATTTGATATAAGTCTTAAGAGAAGCGTTGCGTCTGCTTCAGAAGCACACACATATATACATACATTAGAATTCAATTCGTTAGCCAAATCACTGAAAACTGACGTTAAAGCAAAATATTACATTAAAATCGATAATATATCAAGTTTTTTCTGTAAGCAATGTAACGCAATTAAAAATATGTTTCAACAATTTTGTTTAATCATAACATTCGGACGTAAAAATAAAAATTGGACATTCTTATTACATTCGTTTCATTGGAGCAAAAGCCTCTCAAACGAACATGACTTAAAAGACAACCACAATATCAAAAGCATCTGCTTGTCAGCATTTTTGACAACTCAGTATCGGAAACTAATTTAAAGAATGTTACAAAAGTTTGAAATGAGTCACAAAAACTTGATGTTCTGATTATTTGGAACGAGGAAAAAAAATAATGATATGACAAGAAAGTAACATGAAGAAGATAAAAAAAAATAAAGTGTTTTAAAGGGGATGCTTTAACATTCCGAATTCATTCAAATTAAATAATTATAATGTTTTTGTTGGTGTTTGCGAAGCAGATTCAAAGTTTCTCTTAAGTTCTGTTTCCTGTTTTGATTTATAAATTATTTATAAAAAGTTTTTTTTAGAAATATTTGATAAAATACGCATATTCTTATGAAATATAAAATGCAAATAAATTAAAGTGATTATGATTTCATTTTGGTTTGATAAACATTGGAGTATTCAGAAATAACTCTAGCGTTTTTTTTTCACACAACACGCTTTAAAGTGTTGGATTGTGTATCAAGACTTTTGTCTTCATTGTATTTAATTTACTGCGTTTGTAAAATTTTTCTCATATTATATATTAAATGAGGACATGCCATAATTTTTTCAAAATGGAACGATGCAATAAATTTCATTTTTATTTTTTCATTACATTAAATTTTAATTTTCTTTAGAAATTATTTTCTTTAATTTCTTGTATTCAATACACATAATTTTTTTCTTTGATGGGTAAAACGGGAAGCAAAGTTAAAATTAAAAAAATAGTTCTTGCTGATTTCATACTATTTAAAGAATTTGGAAATTCAAATGTCTTCACAGCAAGAAGCAAAATTAAAAATAAGCAAAATTCGAATTTTGGTATAGTTTATTATTTATGTATTATAAGATTTCATTGTTTACTGATTATCTGAGTCCCACTTGGTTAATTTTTGGTTCTTCAATTTGAGAGTACGTATCAGAAAATTCAGCTTAAAAGTACAAGTTAGGAGAAAATTTTAAGTTTTACAAGTAAAAGCACTGAATTGAAGTACTCAGACAATAAATGTAACACCAGAATTTGGAAGATTATTTTATAACTTATGTATTATGTTATGATAATTCATTCTACTATGATAATTTTGGATTCAAAATTATGATTCAAATAATTTCAAATTGCAATCAAATTGAAAAAAAACACACAATTTAAGAATCTTCTTTCCACTTCGATTGTTTTTTTTACATTGATGCATACATGCATATTTTCGTACATTCATGCACTTGCCAAATTATCAGAGTTTGGGTTATATAAAGGTAATTTTAGTCTATACAACATAAATGAAATAAATGTATAATAACCACATTAAATGAAACAAGCGTTTTTATAATTGAGAAGAAAAACGGACTAGATATTCAATTGTATCAAGTACAAAAAGTATATAAATTCAATTTTAATTACAGTTATTTTTTCCTATTTGCTTCAAGATTTGTGATATTTTTTTTCATCAAAGTTATGAATAATTGCTTAATTAATGTCATCTGATATGAAATAAATAATTTTAATTAAAATGCAAAATAATTTAAAATAGAAGTTTTAAACCTACTGTTCAACTCTTATCTGCAGAAGTAGTTTTGTATCCTTTTGTTTAGTTAACAAAGTACAAAGGCAAAGAATTATATGCATTTAATACCGCAAATTATTTATTTTCCTTTGTATGTTTTAATAAGAATGAAAACACTTTCTTCAGATACGTAGTTTCTTTTAAATGACATTATTTTTAATGAGATTATATGGAATGATTTTCAATTATTATAAGAACAATAAAGTACATTAGGACATAAAATGTCTTTTGTCAGGTTTTTCTTAAATATTAATGTCTTAATGAAATTAAGAACAATTGTCTCAGGAACTATTTTATTCATTTCATTTTCTAACTTATCTTCTCAAAAATAGAAAAACTAAATCAAAAGCTTAATTTTATTACTGGAACTATTAAATTTAATTTACGGACATCATTTTCATATTTCTTAGGAATTTTTCAAGGTAAAATTTCATTTGTAACATTTATCAATTTACATATTTTCCTTATTTTCCTCTTTTACATTAGTAATTGCTCAAAGCGAATACCTGATTTTCGTGTGATATATTCCACAATTCCATAATATAAAAGGAAAAATTAAAAGTATTCAAAAATTGCTTTTATTACACTGTCCTGTTGAAACTGAATCATTTTATTATTAGAAATATTTGGAGAGTTTTTTAATTATGTTATACTTTTTATGATAACTTTACATAATTAGATTAAGAAAAAGCATTATAAACATTTCAAAATTTGAAATTAATTTAAATTCCATTTCAAATTAACAAAGCAAGTGAAGTTTTATAAATATATATCCAGTACCATTCTGCATCTAAAATTATTTAATTGATGACGGCTAACAAAAATTGCTCAAACTTCCAATCAAAAAATGGTCCTATTGATCTAGCTGTCTGGAATAACATGTATTTTTTATGTCCTTTATAATTTACTTCATACAGTTATTATTTTATAAAATAATACTTTTAAAAAATCTAACTATACGCAATGTATACTGGTGGTTTTAGATAGTTTTCAAAACATTAAATCAATTACGTCACCTCCCTATGCCACCATTCATTTTACGAATGCTTAGGTCACGCAGGTAACTAAAAATAAATGGATGTTAATCAATGGAATTTAATAAATTCACAAAAAACAACTTCTTAATTAAACAGAGGAGAAAACTAGTGAAGTTATTTGATGTTATTATTTGAACAAAAAAGGAAATGCGTCAGTTAGAAGTTTTGATGGCATCAACACGTTATGCTATATCTATGAAAAATTCATTTCCAAATAAACTTTTCTTATGGGCAAGGTAGATTTTTAGGATTGAGGGAAAAATTACTCCCACAGTTCGTTATTAAAATTTCAGGATCTAAACAAAAATGTCAGACACATTCGCAAAATATTTTCTTTTATCATTTCTCAAAGTTTAAAACGGCATATAGCGCTAATGATAAATATTAATACATATTTTGCAGTATTATTATTTAAATAACACTATATATATATATAATAAGATATAACTTATTTCACAGCTTATAACATATATTGATGCCTTCCTCTTCCAGAGGAAACAACATGTGTTTCAGTATGCGCTTGAAGCCTAAAGTAGGATGGCATAGCATTAACCGCGAAATTAATTCTAGCTTTACATGTACATTTCCTCTTACATTTATAAATTTAAATGTTGATGTTAGGAGTAGTTAGAGAACATCAGCTAACGAGAGAGATAATTAGCAACAAGGAAGGAGCGTAACAAGTTTTGCTGTTTATTAGTATTTGCATGTTAGGCTATAGTATGAAGTTTTAGTATTAGTATTAAAGTGGGAAGAGAAATTGAGAGTTCATATTAATGAACTTTCCCAGCAAAAACAAATCTGTAGGTCCAGCTCCACAAAACTGCTGTTTGCCACCAGCTAAGGCGACGGGTCTGTGCCGGCAAAAGTCACTTTCAACTGTACTAAAGTGAATGGCTGGCCTTCTGTCGAGCCAACAATACCGGCCTATCGATGGCCGGTAGTACCTAACCCAGCAGTTACTGTCTAAAACGCGCTGGGTGAGTGATTGCCCGACATTTTCCAGTNTATTAATGAAGGTTGATATTCAAGAGGAGTGCATTGAAAATATATTTCGTTAAAAAAAAGTGCTAGCAAAAATTAACCTTACTTTCCTTACAGCACTGTTGGCTCCGTATTGTTTATGATGTAACTTATATACAATAGTAATGTAACTTACGACGTAACTTAAAGACATTAAATTATGTATAAATAAATTTCTGATAAACTGATCACTTGAATTATATAATTGACAAAACAAATTTAATTTTTTATGTTCATAAGCTGGGGAAAAAAACTAAAAATTCGCTTTATGTGTATGACTTCCTTACCTATTATCTCTATACTTTGAAATTTCCCTAAATAATGGAATTTACCATATGATGACGTAATGAAAAAATTACTTCCCGCACTGAGTTATAACAATTTGATTATGGCCATTCTCGCACATAAAGTAAAAAGAATAATTTAGCTTTCTCTCTCTCTCAAAGAGTTTTAAATATTTTCTTTTGAGAAATGCAAATACTAATTTTATTTTGGCTAAATCAATTAAAAACTTAACCCGTCTATGTGTGACGACTAAACACGTTTCTCAAAAAAAGATTAAAAAATGCAGAACTGTGTTATTTCTCATGTTTAATGCTCTATTTTTTATTGCATTTGTTATAATGGCCTTTATTCTTAAATGAAGCAAAAAATCTAAACCTAATTCAAAGTTCAGTTTGACGGTAGTGAATTTTTTTCTTGCATTTATAAGTATCATGTTGAATCGTTTTAAACCAACAAAATAAATACATAAATTGTATTAGCAAGTGGCTCAATAATGCTGTGAAATGACTGATACTGAGAGCTACCGTATTCAAACTATCATGTGAAGCAAATACATATGAATGTACTTTAATTAGTTCAAAATAAAGAATACCATGAAGTCTAGGGCTATCCTAGAGAATGAAAAGAAATCTCATTTTTTTCTTAACATTTTTTCGCGACTTTTAGTTACAAAATATAAGAAAAATATGAAGATTGAATTACATAAATGCATTTTCAATGCATTAGCATTTGCGTTTATTTTTTTACAATTAATTACACCTACTTTTATATTCCATATATTTCTGTGTTATAAATTTTTTTTCAAAAGCAATTTATTTTAATTTCCTTTTAAAATTCGCCTGTATAAAATTTAATTTTTTTTTAATGAAACACTTTATCATTCCACTTACAATATTAAAATTGTCAATTATTTTAATTTTAAATTTTTTTAATGTTTTATAAGCCTGATATAGTAATTACATTTCGAAATTCAAGTTTTTTACTTGTGAATAATTTATACGTGTTTCAGAAAAATGTCAGGAAACAACTTAATGATGATAAGCAGTATGTAAAAACTCACTGTAAATTAAATTTAAATTCATAATTATTTTAGAATCCTTTATTATTGAATAATGCTTTAACACAATCTCAAATTCCAAAAACTCTCTAAACTTTTTCAATGAATAAAACACTATCCTACCATTGGTTTGCAAGGGAAATCATGACAGAATCAACATTGTGTATCCTCTTTGAGTCCTCACCGAAAGTCCAGTTTGAAGAAGATAACTCTTTTCATTTTATCAGACACTTTGCTTTTATACACACCGATCGAGAAACAATACTGCGAGGAAAGAATATAATGCAATAGATAGAGGTTTTAGCGATCCAATATATGTCTCATGTATATTGATGGTAAGAGTTTACTGTTTCGGCTAGCTAGCTGGAATTGCTGTCTGTGTTGGTATATCGAAAAGATACCCTGCTAGTTCAAAAGAGAGACTTTTAGTTAGTTCCGCCAGTATTCGGGATGATATAGACGCTTCAGAAAACGGGATACAATAAGTTTGTGGTGGTTGAATGTTTGAGCCTTTGATGGCGGAGAGTGTTATCCGATAAAAAAAAGGTTCTGGGGCCGTATACAAAAAGTAGTTATCAGAATAAATTGCGTAAGTCATTTATAACGTACAATACAATTTACTTACTTTCATAATTTGGCACTAAATTTTTTTTCAGCAATTAAATATTAAAAATAAGTTATTTTGCTTTTTGTAGAGATATTTGGAAGGCATTGTCCACATTATTAATGTGGAAAGGATACGAAGAAGAATAAAGAAGGGATATATATATATATATATATAGGATGGGGATTATGGGTCCTAATGTGCCCCATGNTATATATATGACGACTAATCAATAATTTGAAAAAAATACGTAGATAAGGTCCATTTGTTGGATAATTACGTTTATAGGCGTCTTAATAGTTTTGTTTTAAAAAGAATCCTCTAAACTTAAACGTTGCTTTACTACCCCTTTGTAAAATTTTGTTCACCGACCTAAAAAGTTGTCAGATATACCAGGTATATATTTACAAACATAGAACAGAAATATCAAGTGAGTGAGAAGTCATAAGTATGAAAGTTCAAAGATGCAAGTATATAATTTTCTGAAATAAACCAAACAACAACGAAAAAATTGAAATACAACGAAAAAATTGTACAACGAAAAAATTTAAATAAATTAAGCTGTGAGTTGTGACGAAATGAAAGATGACACAGCAAATAGGTGATATAAAATTACTTCTGTGTTTTTATAATAATTACACTTATCAATTTAAGCATAAAAAATTATATAATTAGGCTGTATTTTAGTTTTAATTGATGTTATTTACGTTCCATAATTACAGCAGAGGGAGTTGTGATTTATCAAAAGTATTTGGGCAGATATGATTTTATCTATTTGTTTTATGAGTTTATCAGTTTAAAAAATAAAATAATGAAGAAAATACAAATTAAACTCAAAATCTCATGAATTACCGTAGCAAACTAGTATTGAGAAGCAATGAGAAAGAAATTCCGAAATCAGTCATGGAAATTGACAGGACCTGTTAGTAAAAGAAAATAATAAACTGCATGACAAGTAAAATTTTATCATATGGCTATAAAAACATTGAAAAAAACTTATCCAAGTTAAATAAATTTTAATTTTTACAGATTATGTCTGGGTAGGTCATAAATACAACTCCAAACAAACCAAAATTTCATCAAAAACGAAAGTCAAAAAGCTCACAATAAATTATAACTATTTTTTTTCCTCTGGAGATTTTAAAAATAAAAAGCCCTAAGACATTGCAACTTAAACTTAAACTAAAGAAAAATGAAGAGATTTTTGTCAGATTTTTTGAGAACATAAGGACCTTTTTCTTGTTAAGAGAACGTTTATAAAACTAATTAGTGCTTAAAATCCCCCAGTCAAGAAGTTCTATTTCCAGGTAATTATATGCTTTTAGTACTCTGTTTATGACTTTAATGCAAGAACTTTGAAACTATTTTTCAGAATTTTGTGAATTAATAAAATTTTATTAGTTCTTTAGTAAAAACTATTATTTTGCGAATAATGACATTGTAGTTGTAAGGACTTTTTTTTTAAATTGCATGGTCATTTTTGTGAATTAATTAGGGAAAGAATTGTTGATAACAAAGGCTGGGAAAATAAAGTTCAATGAGCTTATTTCTTTAATTAAAAGTTACTAATGAACTTTGGTGATACTAATAACTGATAAAGATGGAAAATCTATTTGCACGCTTAATTTGACTTATTCTATGTTATTTTGTTATAAGTGAAAATTAATTTATAAATTAATAACTAACGCGTCTCACATCCAACATGAAAGAAAGACTTTAAGAAACTTAAATTTAAAATATGGCAATGATTGCTAGATATTTTTGTTATGTTTTGTAAACAGCTGTGTTTTTTTGTTCATAAAACAAACAAAAATTTTTCAAAAATGTGTGTTTAAGGCTTATCTATCTTTGCCGTCCGTACAGTTTTATCTATTATTCTTAAATATTAATACTTACGTTAATCCAAACAGAAAATCCTTCAATGCATAATTATAGAAAATGTCCTACCTTTGCAAAAATATTTAACTTAAACAAAGTTTCAAATTCTAAAGCAATATTTTTTTTCTGTTTCAAAAAAGTGACGTTTACTCTAATTGAATTCTATTTATTTATTATTTCTTCTTTGTTTAAAAAAATTTAAAACTTTCATCATATTTAACTCTGTATATAATTATTGTCTCTTAAAATGTTACTTACACATAAATATTTCATTGAAAAAAATAATAAAAAATAGAGAAAAAATGAATAAAATAAATGTTTAATATCGCAATTTAATTAGTTTTTAATAATGCAATAATGTAGATGTTAACGCTAAGCATTTCACAAATGTATTAATAAAGTATATATATTTTTATCACATTCTTTTCAGTTTAATTTGATAAAACTATAACATTAAGCTAACTAAAGAAAGCTACATTAATCCTCTTTGTAATATCACTTTATCGTTTTACTCAGAGGATTTGAATTTAGGGTAATTTGTCGTTTTTAACGACGAAGTTTACTTATCTTAATAGGTAGCTTTTAGAAAAGTGAGGGAAGATAAATTGTGAAAAGAAAAATAGTTCTATAAAAAAATAAACACTATAAATTCAGTTCCATTCAAATCAGTTCTTTTTCCAATTACTCCTTTCGATGTCTTAAAACCAATTAAAGTATAAAAGTATAACAAGATTAATTAAAAGAATTTTAACTGATAGTTTTTTGTGAATCTTTTTTTTTTCGCTGTTTTTTTTATTAAAATACCTGAGATGATCAATCATCTAAGGGATAGATTTGCATTCTTTTTTTCCCATTTTAACTATTTGGTTAGAACAGCTGCATTTTTAAATTACTTCAAGCTCAAATAAAAGAATTTTAATTAGTTAAGTATTTTCAAAAAAACACTTTGTTTAAGAAAAAAAAATATTGTTTCGAATAGTTTCACAACAAAACTATCAATAATAAAACTCTTAATCTGAACCTGGTTTTTAAAATTTGTAGAAAGAAAGCTTGTTTATGTAAGTTTTCTTTTAATTTAAAATTTAACTATGTTTTTATGAAAATAAATGATATATTTTATATTAAAATATGAATATGAATTGGAATTTTGCAGTCGAATTAAATGGAGGTCACAAAGAATACCCTCATTAAAATATAAATTGTTGAACTATTTATGAGAGGAACATTTTCAGGCATGGTGTCACACACACATACATATACGCATGTATACAGATTGGTAAAAAATAGCCATAAATGAAAGAACAGATAAAGACATCACTTTCTGCATCATAAAGCCTCCACACGATTTTTTATAAGTAGTCGGCGCAGACTTTTTAAAAAGTGAACCAGTTGTACGCATGAACCCAAATTCTATTTTAAAAGTAATTGAGAGAAATTTATCATAAATATTTGAGAATTGAATCTGTGGTTGTAGAGACAAGTAAATAAGACGAACAAATCATGTTCATAAATTTAAAAAAGAAAAAAAATGACATATATTTGCCGCCACTTTCTTATTTTTACTATATTTTATATTAAGTGGGTCCTTCGTAAACTCTTTTTCCTTTATAGTGGGTCTAATCAGACTACCTATAAGAAATTGTGTTTAGGCTTTCAGTTATAGGAGGCGTTGGTAAATGGACCTAAATGAGTATACTTCATAACGGAATAAGTGTGTGGAAACACCACGTAAAGCTGTTAGAGAGCGTTGTTGCTTTCTAATGTTGATTCCTAAATTTATGCTCCTTACTTTCGAGTTACTATTATAAACTGTAATTTGAGTATCACGCGTTTGATTATTAGCTATTGTAAATTGCTCATCAATAAATTTTCTTTTCTCTAACTTAAAATTTTCCCAACTTATAACTATCTCTGTCTTATGCGCTATCATTTTCACGCTGCTTTTTTGCATGTACTTAAATTTTTGTGTGCAATTAACAGCTTTTTACGACAGACTAAAAGGGATGAAAGATTCACAACTGTGCATATACATACAGGTGGTTATCAAAATAATGGAAACATCCTAGATTATGAAGGTGTTCTGCTGTAAATGTTTTATTTATGAAGGTATCTCCTAACTGTAATTGTTAACACTGGAGAATCCAGACGCTGATTGAGCTCTGCGGTCACTTTGGCTGCAGTTGTTTTCTTTTTAGACATTACAATCCGCTTCATTACCCGTCGGTCTCTTTCTCCTTCCGTCCACTATTTTGCTTTGCTGAGCTTGTCTTTCCCCGCTGTGTGTATGCTGTCATGACTTTAGACACCGTACCTCTAGAAACGCTTAATAGCTGGGATGTTTCGGTCACTGTTGCTCCAACTAGTCGGGCTCCTACAATTTGGCGACTCTGTAAATCTGTGAGGTCTGACATTTTACGCTTCTGACAGAAAATCAAAACGTAGACAACTCTGCTAAGGCTCTCTCATGCCAATACTAATATATTTACTTTTTATATTAAAAAAAACTAATAGGTAAGATTATATTTTAATGCTTATGAAGCGAATTCTCAAATGTCGCTTTTATTCACAAGTGTTTCCATTATTTTGATAACCACCTGTATATATATAAAAATACTTATTGGNACTTATATATATATATATATATATATATATATATACATACACAGTCCATTATTATTAAAAAAAAATTTATGCAAATTAGTTAAAAAATTCGTTTACTGGTTTAGATTTATAAATACATTTTAATGTATTACAATTTGTCAATGTATGAAGCTGAGAATATTTAAAAGAATTTTATAAATAATGTATGGTATTAGTCATATTAATCTGATCTACAAGGTTCATAGAAAGTGTTCATATTTATTAATTTAATTCGTCAATGTCAAATTAACTTGTTTTGTAAGAATATATCTTAGATAATAAGGGCTCCACCAAAAAAAAATTTAAATCAAATTGTTTGATCATTTCTCAATCTCTCATGAATTATTGGAAATGAGACGAAGAAAAAGTATTTCTTATATAAAAAGCAATTTTTTTTTTAAACATCCTAATCGGACTATTTAAAAATTCTGGCAAGGATATTTAAGCTACTTAATTTTTTAACCGAGACAAATTAAATTAACTTCGTTGTATGTCATATTCTTGTCTGTTAAGGAATAAAATAAATCCAATACATCTTATGGTTGTAGCAAGCAAGATAATTTAGGTACCTGTTTTTTGCGAAGAAATTCTGCATGAAGAAAATATTGCCAAAATGCATCATGGATATTTTTTAATAACCTTGACATTCTAAATGCGCTTTAAAATCGAAATTAATAACTCGTATTAAACTCGATAAAGAATCCATTTTTATTCATGGAGAAAAAATAAATTTTTATACGTTCCCTTAAAACTTTCTATAGTCTAGTCACGCTTAACATAAGCGTCACTCAAGCTCTCGGTGAGGAAGAGCTCTATGGAATTATTTCTCCTGAAAGTAGTGGCATTTCACGAGGTACTTGCAGCTACGTATTTTTTTTATATTTAGTTTTATTCTTTTTTTTTTACGTTTTTGTTTATTTCGAAAGAGGTATTTACTGAGTGACATTAGTAATAGCTTATACGCTTCCTGATCCTGTTTTTTTCCTTCATTTTCTTTATACCTGGGATGCCAACCAACTGATTAGTGTTTCGCTTTGTCGACGTAAACTTACATTTTATGTCTTGTTTAATACTCTTGGCGCAATCAAATAGAAATAATTTTTATTTAAATAACAAGCTTATTTCAATTATGCTACGGAAAATACCACTTATGTATTCTAGACTCTTGTTTAAAATAACATTGTGAAAAAAAGCCCCTCAATTGCAGAGTTATTATTGCTTAAAACTATTTTTTTTAACTTAGTGAATATTTTTAACTTATTAAATATTCATTTTGCTTATAAATTGCGAATTAAGTTACAATGATTTTTTATAAAGAAAAATAATTACTAAATAAATATTTTTCTGTTTAAAATATTTATGTAACTCGTTTTTAATTAAAGGACTATATTATTTATATGATAAAATGATGTTGTTATAAGAAGTTGTGAACTGCAATTCTTTAAAGCAAATGATAATTAATTTCTTCAATTTTAAAATTAACCGAATTTATATTTTAAGTAAATTATATTTTACAAAATTAAATTGAGAAGCAAAATTTCAATTAAATTATCTAACAAATTAGCTAACATGTCAAGCTTTACTAATACATACATTACTTTTTTTCCATTTCTCAAATAAGCGAATTTTTAGTGGGAT
Organism: Parasteatoda tepidariorum; assembly: GCF_043381705.1. NCBI lineage: Eukaryota > Metazoa > Arthropoda > Arachnida > Araneae > Theridiidae > Parasteatoda > Parasteatoda tepidariorum. Next base: position 28,405,361 of record NC_092208.1, on the reverse strand, counting down.
GATATATATAAAGATTGCTGAGACTTGCGAAGAGATATTTACAAAGTTTAATAATTTAAATGTTTTAATGAAACATTGCTTTTTTATTAAGTATTCTTTTATTATGTTGCAGAAAAATAACTTATTAATTACTTTATTAATTAAGGATGAGAAATTAATAATATATGCTTTAATTAAAAAAAGCCGCTTTGACTGAGCTTCTATTTCAAAAATTATTTTTTAAAACTACATTAAATTTAGAATGCTAATAAGAATTTTTTTTTTCGGAAATTCATAAATTATGTATAAATTATAACTATAATCAGTTTCTCAAATTTTAATTATCTTTATCAAATTTTAAAATATTATTTATGTTTCACTAAAGTATTTCGAAAAATACCTTCTGTATAGAAAATTGACTTCTTTGTATAGACTTGAAAATAAGTGTTTGCTTTTGCTTCTTATTTTAAATGCCATATAGGCTTATTGAAAAAGTTATCAAATGCAATTTTCTTTACCATAACAACTATCTATTTATATAAATATTAAAAATTTAAAGAAGGAAAAAAATGTAAAAATAAATAAATTATAGTTGCTAAACAAGGACTTTGAAAATTTGCTTTATTAAATTGCTGCATTTTAAAATCAGATTTTAATGATTTCAATTTAAAAAGGAAAGGCATAATATAATAGCTTTTTAAACCTTTGAGTTAATAAAATTTCAAATTAAAGGATTTATTATTCATTACTTTTATGTATATTTTTTTTTAAATTACAAAAAAATATCCCTATCATTTTTATAGTTTTTTATGTCGGTTTTAAGTAAGCAGATCAAAATGCATTACTCATATTTTAACTACATTTAAAATGCAAAACAACGTAATGAGTAAACAACATTAAAAATGAAAAATTAATTTTAATGACCATTTACTTAATATTTATTAAATTTAATATTTTTTCTTGAATTCCTTATATCTATATACCTTTTTAAAAGTAATTTTATATGAGTGAAAAATTTAATTTAAAAAATAAAGCAACTGTGCCAAAGAAATATAAAGAAATAAGGTGCATATTTGTTACTTATTCCATTTAACAAAAAGTATCGCTTTTTTTGCAGCTTTCTTATAATCTATTTTGCATTCTCTCAAATATTCATCCTCGCACTAGAAACAAATCTATTCCTTTCAAGAAACGATAAAAAAACACAATGATTTTCAAATCAACTTCGAAATGCTTTAGACAACAAAATTCCTGCTTAACCGTATTACCAGACGATAAGATATCTAATAAAGTAGTTTCTTTTCAAAGAAAGTTACTTTTTCTTTCAGAAAACTGACGAGAAAAAAGAAAAACAAAAACAACTGTATCACTTGCGGCGTTCTTTGATTTCCAGCAAGGAAAAGCATCTTAAAAATGTGAAGATCGCAACAGAACATACAAACACACAAAGCAATTAACCACTTAACATAGCGTAGAATTGAAAAGCAAAAATTAGAGAAAAAATGAAAATAGTGCGCTTCGTTGAAATTGTTTTGGCGCAAAATATTTGTCTTTCCGTTTTCCTTTTTTTAATATATTTTTCTCTCTCCTTTGTTTATTCAAGAAAGCGTTTGAAATTGTATTGCGAAAAATAAAATTCCATCTTTCAATTTCTGAATGTTTTAAATAATTCGCGATATTTTTTTTCTCCGTTTTCGTCGGAGGAATTAAAGATGTTTACAAAGAGCTGCGAAAATGTTTACCCTGATGTAATGAAATTATGTTATTTATCTGATCTTTCAAAAGGAAAACTAGCAAGAATAGCCGTGGAATCAAAGCGTTATCTGTTTGCATTGAAATACGAATAATCGAATTAGTTTCGAAGAATTAATTTGTGTGAACAATGATCATTATCCAGTTAGTGTTTCTGTGTTCGTGTAAATATAATTTAGCTATTGTTAAATGTCAGAAATTGTATTATTTAAATTTGATTCAAATTTTGATAAAAAAAAATCTGTCCATATTTAAAGTACAGACTGTCCAATTGCAACTGAATGTATTTCTTTAACTCGCAAAATCACATACAGTTTATGTTATTAGACCAAACAATCGTTTATATTTACTCTAAATGTATATAAAACTCTGTATTCACATTCAATGTAAATATAAAGTAATTATTCCTGATTCCGTTTCCCTCTCCCGTGCTCTGTAAATCAAAACTCAGATCATGTGTATCAGCAATAGTTTATTAGTTTGTCTTTGTAAATATTATATAAAATTCATTACAAATTAATAAACAATATTAAAAATTTGCAATGAATTTCATTTATCATGTTTTTATCCATTTCATTTGAAATATGCTGTGCCTTTTGTACAACACTTTATTTATTGTGTCAAGAATTATGATTTTTATTTATCGGAATAAACAAAAATTCTATGTAATATCTCGGAGGGTTCTATGTAATATATTGTACTCTGATATAATTTCAATAGCAGAAAATTGTTCTGCATTTTGAGGTTTAAAACAACTTCAGACTATTGATACTATAACTGCCTATGATTTATTCCATGCATAACTTACTTAATATGAATTATGCTTTGACATAATTATAATGTTATATTGTTCACTGGTATGTTTTCATTACCATAAAATTGTTCCGCTTATTAATGTTACCAACTAACTACTTAAACAATAGATAATAAATCAGTTACTTACATTTTAATAGACGTCTAATATACTTGATATAAAATAAATAATTAATAATATAAGGATAAAAGTAACGGGCATCAATAATCGTATTGATAAAAGTATGATGGGAATAGATTCAAACATTCAAACTGAAATCCCCTATTTGACAAGAAAACAAATAGTTTGAATCGAATTTAGAAGGACAAACACATATTTTTTGTAAGAGTTTGCCGTTAAGTTTATTAGCGAATTAATATTTCATAATGAGCTGAATTTTATTTTCATATGTTGAATATTTATGTGCATTTTATTTCCTCCTAATATTTAGAAATAACAAATGATTTTTTTTTCAGATCTCAAACTCCTTTAAAAAAGGATACAGATGATATGCCTGATGGAGAAGAGAAGGGTCCAGATATAATACCTGCAAATATTATAAACAGAGCTTATTACACAGGTCATTACAGTATTAAATTTTATACACATTCCTTAACAGCCCAAGGGAATTTTACGCACATTTATCAATCTTTTACCTAGGGATAGTTTTTTGCTCGATATATTCACTCTATTATTGGCGATTTTAGGATTGTAAGAATTTTTGTCCACTTAAAAAACCTACGTTTGCTGTTTTCTTTTAGCCATACCATTTTAGGACTGGCTGAATTACGTGTATTCTCAGTTTCTCTTGATTTCTCTTGATTCTCTACGCGTTGCCTACATGCTAGTAATTTTCAAAGGTAGCATATGTGATAACAAAGCAACATATAAAAGCAAATAGTACTGAAACAGGTCAAAAATGTATAAAATTTTGCATACCTTTTAACTTATTGCTTTTTAAATTTGAAAGCAAAAAATATGCTTTTAGTAGTATCATAAAGTATATTTTTCTCTCTTTTTTTTCTAACCGTAATTGCTACATAGTGGGTGTAATTAAATGTCACACTCAGAACCATTGGTTCGCAAACTATGCTCGGAAACTCATTTTACGTTTTCCGTGAAAAGATAAAACAAGTATAAAATTTAAAAATAAATTTTCAAATCTAAAAACTAAAAATATTGTTTACTGAAAAAATTGGAGAAAAAAAATATTAGACGCTATATTTCGGAGTGTTAAAAAATTGAATATTAATTATTGTCAATGTTTTGATAAAGCATCATTTAGAAGGAAGTCATCATTAATTGTGTCCGACTTTTGACAAAGCAAATTCACATTAAAAGACAGAATGAAACAATACTATGGGAAGGTTAGTCAAACCTAATTCTAGTGTTCAAATCAAAACAAAATTAAATTAGATTAAATTAATGTTTTATGATACTTAGTAAGTAACTCCAACAAATATAACAGTGCCAAAATAACGAAAAAAATTATTTGGAATGTGCATTAGTTTTTTTGGATTTATTTTCATTTTGTTCATGAATGATTCTGCTGTTTTCAGTGCGAAATTGTTTCAAAAATCAAAACTTTTTAATGGTGAAATCTAATATCTTGCAAACTTAAATGACGAAATGATGTCTTATAGTTAATGTATGTAATATGATAATTGATCAAATAAATTTCTAAATACAGTAAACAATTGTTAGATCTGGAGATTTAAATTGTTCCGCATCAAAGAGTTTGAAATCGTCTTGTTTAGACATGAATATAAGTATATTATTATTGTTTGTGTTTATCCTAACCAATATCCCAGACAAGAAATAAATATTCTTATGTGTATGGAGTTATTTCTTTTTTTAAGTTACATTAGTATTTTTAATACCAGATTTATTATATTGCAGAAGACCCGAAGGAAAATTCTCCATCGGGTAGTGCCCTAGCAGCCCGACGTTGGCCAGAATCACCACCACACGAATCTATAGAAACGTCACTAACAACATCTACATATAGAAAGGTACAAATCTTTGTGTTGTTAATTATTTGTAATGACATTTTTCGATTATATTCATTTTTGTTCAAAATAGTCAGCCTAAAGATTAGAAACCGAGTTCTTAAATTCTATACCAAAATACCTAAATTAACAAGTGTGCTATAGCGCATGTAGTAAAACCTTTCATTTCAGAATGTATATAATGTTCTATACCAATCTATAACTTATTTTATATATACTTTTTGCTAAACTTTCAATCAATTATGAATGCAAAAAATATCAAATTTCAAAAAACAGACTTTTTTTTTAAAAAGAATTGAAGTAAAATCTTACTTTATCTGTTGAATTTCATCAAAAACACTTGTTAATATAAATCAATGAAGGTTTTTCATACTAATTTAACTGAGTTTTAAGCATTTATTAATACGTATTTGTTACATTTCTTATCAGCTTGAAAATTATTTCATGAGAAAAAATATTTTTTTTTGTACTTAGAATAAAATCGCATTGTATAAAATGGATTGAATGCTCATTTATATGTTACTTCGATCTAGTGAAACTCAAACTAAAAAGATCACAAATAGTTCTCCAATAAAAAAATATTTTTTAATGTTTAAAGATTTATTTGCTAAAAATGTCCCTTTATTTGAAACCCTTTATCTATTAAGTTGTTGTTATTAATATTTAAATATGATCTATAGGTTCTGTATTCAAAGAAACATTGCAATACAAACCTCTTATTAAACAAATGTGCCTTTAATACGGTATAGTATTAAAATCTTTCTGAAATTAAATTAAATCATTTAATTTATGTTTAAATTACCATGGCTTTATTGATTTTTCTATCCTAGTTTTCATAAGAATCATTACGAAATACTTTTGATTAGAGGCTTAAATATTAATTGGTAAAAGTCAAATAAGGTTTGATTCAAAAAGACGTTGGTAGAGTGTTCAATGTTTAATTATTCTAGTTGTAATTTTTATTTTCCTAAATTTAAACAAATTATTTAAAAAACACTTTGTTTCAATTTTATCAAAAAATATATCTTAATCATTTCATTTCGAACGCATTTGAATTCAATTACTCAAAAAGCTTAGATCATTATATAATGAAAGTAATTATCCCTCATAACATAAATTGCTTTACGGAAAGCAACCTTAGTGTTCACAATTAAGGAATTGCACCAGTCACATATATATATTTCCATATTAATGATGTGCTCTACGAAATCCTATATATTTCCCCATAGAGGACTAGGGAGAAATTTATAGATCACTTGACATGTCCTCAGGGGAGTTCAAAATAAGACGACTCAATGTAATAGTGTTCTTCGATCTTTTGTAAACGGGAAAAAAAAAACTATACGTGTCTCTTTTAATCGTTCGTTTTGCAGTCAGAAGTAGAGAGATTTATAAAGACGTCTTGAAGAATCAATAAAACAAACGTCCAGAGCTCAAGATTCATCCCCAAAGTCGTTAACCGAATCAGAGCTGTTTGCTTCTTGGGACTCCTGCCAGCAGAGTCATTAGTTTGTTGTTTGTGCAAGCGCAAAATTTTTGTTGAAACATGTACCATGCCTAAGCCAGTTAGGAAGTCTTCTTTAATTGCTTTTTTGCTCCCGCTCTTGCTCTTTTAAAGAAGAATTTTCTTTCTCTCCAACTGCGTCGAAACTAACTTTTAACTAGGTGTGTCCCGGTCTTCGAACCATCCGCCTAAGCCCTTAAATTAAATTAGATTATTATTCATTTCTTTAGTTTTTTGTTTCCCAGAATTAACGTTCAAATTATATCTTTGCAGATTAAAATTTCTCGAAACATGTGTTCTTTTTTTGAGCCAGGAAAATTGTAATACAATTGCTCTCTGGTGTTGAGTGCTTACTCGGCAATTATACTCAGTTTTTGAGTTAAGTGGTTTCCGTACAACAACAATGAGTAATTACGGCTTTGGATGAAAATGGAGAGATATCTAAAAACAAGAACTTCTGAATGTATGGAGATGAGATGCTGGGAAAGGAAATTGTTACTTACTTTTTTTCATTCTTTTTAGTGTTATTTTTAATAAGCAGTTGAAAGTATTCATTGTTTCTATTCAATTTGTCGATGGAAATTTCCAGTAAATTCAAAGAATTATTCTAAATTAATGGAAAAGAAGTAGATCAAGGAAATTTTTCTCTCATAATCTTAAAAAAGATTTTTGAAAAAATAAATAAATCACTGACTTTTCTTCTTAAGTAAAGTTTATTTTAGGCCACTGTTTTATTTTCTATAGAAAGCTACGAGTCTAATGTAACAGGTGCAATAAAGGGAAACATTTAACATTTAGCGTAATGACATAATGTTTATTTTTAATTGTTGAAATCGAACAACCGAAACACAATTTTAATACACGCGCACGATACAAAATGAATTCTCATAATTAACGCAATTTCATTTGTATGTGAAGAAACTGCATTCTGAGGTATCATATTTTGTTCACTTTCATCATTGGGGAAATTACTATTTTTTTTTATTAGATGATACAAATTATATCCTAAATATTGAGTTTAGTTCTAAGCATCGATTTATGCAGTAGAAAGAAAATACTGCCAAAAATACCTTAAGCATTAGCCAATGAATACTCAGGGGCAGCCATGATTAGAATACAGGAAACCTACTTCCCAAGGGAGATAACTAACCTGCAAGCCATCCAGTTATTTACAGAAATTTATTTTAAAACAGATCAAATCACTAGAGAACTTTCAAAAATAATTATACGGCACATGGGTGATGAGGCACATTTGTCAAATATTTTTGAAATCACGTTTCGTAGAAAATTCTTGCAAATTCATAAGGAAATGATAGCGAAATATAACTTTATTGTCAAAAATTAGCGGTTTGTTTTTAAATGCGAAGAAAATATATATTTTCAGTCTGACAAAGCACACATATTCAAATAAAATAGTTTTCCGATTTGGATGAATTTCAATAAAACGTTATAAACATTATAAAATATGCAGTGTTAAAATCTTAAAATGAAATAAATACCTCTTCATTTGATGATGCATCTTTACAAGAGGTATTTATTTAATTTTTAGATTATAGATATGTTTTTTGCGATATCGACACACATAAAGAATAATTTTTATCTTAGGATAATTATTCTTTATTCAGAAATATCGCAATATACCAATAGATGTGTCTTGATAACGACTATTGGCTTTCCCATTATTAGTTTCTCCTTATATTAATTTTTATTTTATTATTTGTGTTTTTATATATATATATCTTCCTTATAATTTTANTACCTATATATATATATAATCATTTTGCATTCTTAGTGAAATTCTTTAGTACTATTATCATGGTTAAAATTGCTTAAAAAATACATTTTTCACCCAATTAAATACACAAAAAGAGAATTCACTCTTTTGTTTTATATCTCAAATTTTCAATGCATAACTCAAAAATATTTTTTAGAAAGAATGAGTGTTCTTTAAATCAAATAAAAACGCGGTCCTAATGGATTCATTTTAAAGTGTTTTACCCAACCGACATCAGCATATCTTTCTGAGTAATAAAATCTTACAAAATTAAAGATTGGGTAGAAATGTATTCTGAGTTTATACATCACTGGTTTCACTTATCTCCTTCACGCATGAGAGAATCGAAAATTTATAGTAAAACGAATGAAGTGTTAGATACCTGCATTGAGAATTTAAAATGTTTGCTCCACTTGGTGCATATTTTCGCATCGAAGAATTTTTAACCGAAATCCGCTTTCCAGTGCATTAAGTCTTAATTTCGGAGAACTAGTTTATATTCTTATATAGGTAGAAAAGTAATGATCGCTGTGTTCGTTTTCTGGATGGATTTGAAAAATTTAAATCCGTTTCTTAGAGTTGATTTTCTATTTATTTAATAAGGAGAGGAAATGAAAATTACTGATTGTTGGGGTTTGTATGTTCTTGATAATTTTATGTAGTAAGCATTTTTAACGCCATTGAAGTTTTTTATTTTGTTTTAATTCTTTTTAAAATACTTCATAGGTTTTTGTTTGAGAAGGAATTTAATTTTTAAAAACATTAGATAAACTTCAAATTTAATTTTTAAGTTGAGTGTTTCCAGTTTTAAGTTTCGTCATTGACTTTTGACTTACCATAAGATGTTACCATAAGCTGACTAAGATGTTCCGTATGCATTTTTTTTTTCATATTTTATAGCAATGTATAAGTTTATTTTGGAATGCATTTAAAACTTTAATACAAGATTTAATTCATAATAACATAAAATTATATTTAAGGTGAACTAATTTAAGTTGAACTTAAATTAGTCTGAATTATCACGTTGACATTATAATCTAATTGAATTTAATGATAATTTAGCAGGATTAGTAATTCTATTTTTTCGTCAAATATGCTAATATTTTTTAATTGACTTATAAATATTTATCGTTATAAATTTCTTGCTACCTGGTATATAATTTTGTTTGTTTACATATACTTGCTTTTTTATATACATAATTTACATTTTTTTTCTGTTATGCTTTCCTTGAATATTTTCGGAAAAAAAGAAAGTAAACATCTCTCACAAAACAAAATGTTTCATTATATCATTGTCATTGATACCATCACATATCTAAGCCCATTCATTTCCTTTTAGCATCTAGTAACTCTTTGTTAGAGAGTTGTAAGATCCTAAAAAGGACTTTTTTCTTCCACTCTCTAGCTGAAATCGATCATGAGGACGCAATTGGAAGATTTCCTGCTCTTCCTTTGAGTTTTTATTCCCTGGATTATTGTACTTGACTTTCGTCATTGTGGTCGATAGGTCGGTTTTGCTTCCGGCCAGGGTTGGAGACTAAAAGCATTTGTACAAATCAAGCAATAGCTCACTGTGAGGAACATTCGAGCTTTTCCTGTTTACCAAATCTATTGCAAATTGAGTTTGTCAACGTTGAAGTGAATTCACGAAATGGTGTTCCAATAAATTGAAGTATTTAAAAATAGTGGTTGAGTCAAATGTTAAATTTTTTTATCTCCCTGAATAACTGCTTCTGCCAGTGATATGATTCCAAAGCTGTTTCAATCAGAAGCGGATTTCGTTCTTAAAATGCTGATATAATTACAATTTGCGAAGAAAAGTTCACAATACTTACGAATATATCAAAGTATAATTTTATTTAAAAAAATATTTAAAAAAAACTTTGAAATAATGGCTTTAATTCATGATTCTATGAGTCAATTTTATATATAAACCAAATATGATTAGGGCGATTCCAAGAAAAGTGGTCCTGAGTGACTAAATTTTCAAAATTATCGTAAAATCAAAAATGACACAATTTCGGAATCTAGAAGATGTACATTTTTTAATAGTTAAGATAGTTTTTTGAATTACAAAAAATATTTATGTGAATTCTAACAAAAGGTGGAACACTATGAATTTTAACAGGAGTTCTCTTCTTTGTTATGTTATATTCCAATGGAGTTCTTAAAATATTAAAGAGCAATAAAATAGTTTTTAGTAATAAATATAACTATTTTACTCTTTTATCATTGTTTAATGTATTTTTTTAATTTGGCCTAAATTTTTTTGCTTGTTTGAAAGTCGATTAATCAAGATAGTCTAATTTCCCAGTAACACACGTAACATAATTTTGCATTTTTTTCTGTAAAAACTTTAGTAAAAAAGAANCTAAGGAAAATAATTGATCGTCATATCCGGTTATAAATTGTCGGGTGTGCTCCAAAACAACAATAATATCATTCAACTTTCCTCACAACTTAATATATGGTGTTATTTTTTCGCATTAGCATGTTTAATACCATTAGCCCTCTAAAGTACTGACAGCATGATTCAGTGATGAACCGATTTTTATGGGAGTAAGATCTGAAATGAATAAAGAGCGATAATTCCAAATAAATAATTAAATCTAATTCCAAATAAATTTAATTCCGATAATTCCAATGAATAATCGGGATTTATTATTGAGGGAAATTGTTGTAATTACTCTCAGAAATAAAACTCTCAATTTTCTTTACGATCTTTGAGCTATATTTCATTAAATTTGAGAATAATTCCATTACGAAATCTCGTGATTTGTGAGAAAATGCAAACTCTCAAAAACAAAAAAATCTCGAAAATGTTTCCTGTCTTTGAAATCTCCTTGATCTCGGTTCGGGCATCTGTGTAACTGATCTATCTTCTATCTGTCCTTCTTGCGTTGTTGGAGCGACATTAATCCACCTGTATAATGCCCCCGAAGAAGTAATTATTCGAAAAATTAGATACTTATGCACTATAAGTTTTTTTCAGTAAAAAAGAAAATAATGAAATATGTATATATTTTTTAATTTTGACGAACTTCGTTTCTTCGAAGAAGCCACAATAGTTATTTCGTCACTTTGACGAAACATTCGCTCGGATCATATACCAGAAAACGATTTCGTCAAAAACGTAGAAAATTTCGCGATACTTGAGTATCCATTTTCTTACAGGGATGGGAAGTGCATTTCCCCCAGGATATTTATGTATATTAAATTTATTGATGAAACTTAGGTTAAAGCAAATAATAATGTACCTTTATTATTTTTTACAGCCTCCTGAAGACATAACATATGTAGAATTATCATTACCAAGGGAACATCACAGTGTAACGTCTGTAAGGCGGAAAGACCCTCCTACAGAATACGCAAATATAGATCTTCATAGCCACTTACATCTTCAGACTATTGTTGTTGAGAGGGAAGAAGACGAAGAAATGGGTAGCAATACGTGTGAAACCCCTCTCATGAGCAACAGGCGAGAAAGTGCCGTTTGAACTAGATCTGTTTTTATAAGGGACTCATTTACTACAAACCTCATATGCGAGAGCATAAAAACAAATATATCAAAATGAACACGAAGTCGTACAGAGCAGCTTGCAAGAAATACAAAGAGAACTAAGATGTTCTACTACTTACAGTGTGGTAGCTACAAAAGGAGCATACAACCACGTGTCTTGGGAAAAATTGCCACGAGTGAACGTTCGAGAATATATCACCTATTATTATTGTATGATTTTTCGAATGCTTATTTTACTTGATTTATTTCTTGAGTGTTACACGAAATTTTGGAAAGTTGAAATTTTCTACGCTATTAAAAGGAAAATTAAAACTATTTTGTCGAGGCTCAGCAGTGAATTAGGCGATTTTATAATCCACAATGAATGATTAAATTTGCTTAGTTGATAGAGAACATATGGTAGACATGAAAAAAATTAATTTAATAAACAAAAAAATACAGAAGTAAATATTTATTTTCCAAATTTTATATTCTTTGGAAACGTAAAGAACTAGAAAATCTTCAATAAGAGCATTTCCAATTATATTCGATGGATCCCTTACTGAATGTAGCGCTTGAACATTGTGTTTCTGTTTATACAGAGCATATGCACTTTGTATTATTATTCACAACCCCATAGTAACTAAAAAATTATTCATTTTAATGTTTCTACAAGAAAACACTAGCATCAATTTTCCTAATCAAACTAAAACTGCTGCTAAATCGCCTGATTCACTGCCACAACATGAAGGAAAAAAATTTAAAACAAGAGATAAATGTTTTACTACTTTTAAAATAAATTGAATTTATTTTCTTTCAATTTAAAATTTATAAAGGATTATTAACGAAACCGAATAAATTTGTTTAGCTTTACGAAATTTTGGGAAAGATACAAAATGATATCTAACAATAGCCTTCCAATTTCATAAGTATGTTTCTTTACATTGTTTCAGATCCTTATCATTTCAAAATAGCTAAAACAAGAAAGAAATTTTAATCCACTAATTCTCATAACAAATTAAATTCCACAGAATATTGCACATTCATAATACTTATACAATATCACGCTCCATTTCATCTGCGTTGTCGGTTATTTATTAGAGTAGTTTGTATTCTTGTTTTTTACTACAGGAATTATAATTTCAATTTTTAAAAAAAAAACAGATTATTTAAAAGAACAAATTTAAATAATTTATAGACGTTTTAAAAAAGAGTGATACTTAGGGAAATCAACCGAAAATTCAAAATAAAGCTTTCATTCTGCTAAATTTTTAAACAATAAGAGTGAATCACATAATTATTACAATACAATAAATGTTGAAAGTTTAGGCGGATATTGAATTTAGCAATTTAATATATGTTCCATATGAAAGAAAATGAACATTTTGATGTAGGAATCTAAACTTGTATTTTGCCTTCGGGATTAAAAAATAACTTAAATGTAACGAAATATAAGAATGAAATTTATAATTATTACAACACAATAAAAAATGTAATTTTAGTGATTCAAAGATTTATAACATTCGTTGAACGTGAGAAAAAATCGGAAATTTGAATCCGAATTTTTAAACCCAGAGAATATTTATAAGATTATTCCGGTTCTGCTTATTCACTTTTCCAAATAAGTAACAAATAATATGGAATTGCAAACAATGTTTTGTATTTTAACAAATATTATTGTTATTTTATCCCTTGTGACAACTATTTTGAACATATTACTCAGATATTTTTTAATCGCAGTTTATTTTAGGGGATTACAATTGATCCTAATTAATGTTTAAAAGAAAGTTTAAGAAAAAAAGTATATGTGCAAGTGACAACAGAATAATATGAGTATAAAATTATTTTTTTTCAGAAAGTAATTTAAATCTTTTTTTCCTTAGGAAAATAATTTTTTTTTAAATTTTATAATGTATCCATAAAATTTAGTTTCATTATCTCATTTTCTTTTAAAACAATTTATTAACTTCGAATTTGAAGGCTTCTTATGTTTAGAATTATTCACCATTTTTTAATTTATTTAACCTTTTTGTTAAAATTTTTACTAAAATTTATAAACGTTGTTACATGACTTGATAATCAGCTACGATATTGTGTCGATAAAGATGATAAAAATAATAATCCTATTAATATATATAAAAGTGTTTTTGCTTTGAATTTTAACAATAAAAATGTATGTTGATACTAAAGAACGTTGTTATAATTTATTTATATTATTGACTATTGGACTATTGAATTTAAATTATTGACATTCAGCGGAGAAAAAATTGTTTTGAAATTACACTTCTGCATGGTAATAACATTTTTGGTTATAAACAATCTTAACTCTAGTAAAAAAAATCTATGGTATTTATAAACTATTTATTAAGGAAACTTTCCGTTCATATGGTTATGATTTACCGGAACTTCTGGTTTCAAAATTATAGTACTTATTACCAAACTACCACTCAGTAAAATAATATACTTATTGCTATTGTTATACATAGTACTTATTACCATTCAGTAAAAAAATACAAAGCTGAAAATTAAATTTTATCGAAACAATGGTTTTTATGCCATGCTCTAAAGTTATAATAATAAAATTTCCAAATTTTTCCTCATTCACAAAATTTTTTCACGCATTATTTAATCACACTAAATTTTATCGCACATTAAATATTGCAGTTAATTTGGATTGAAATCATTTCCAAAATGCCTCGGTTAAAAATTTCCGAGATTTTTAGTACCTCTATAGAGCCTGAAATACGGTAAATTTAACCATATTCTGACCGTTTTAACCATATTTTTTTTCTACTCTATATCTTTATAAAACATACATCTATAGGAATTTTCTTAACTGTGCAGTTTTCCTGTATCTTTACAGTACTTAATTTGTAATCTAAATTCTTACTTAGTAAAGAATTAATTAAAAAGTTCTTTTAACCAGTAATTAACAAAACTGCTCAAGTACTAATTAACACCGTGGTAATTAAATGCTAAAAGCGCTGCCTGTGATCATACTACTGAAGCTTCAACCTCGGAACAAAGAAAGTGTGTGTTTGAATTCTGATTTTGGATACAGATTTAACATTTTTTACATATAATGTTACATTATGTCTGCACAATCGTGGTACCAATAACAATCGTTCTTCCGTGTGTAAATAGTAGACAAGAAACTAAAGAAAAAAAATATTTGTAAGCTTTCCTTTGAGCCCCAGTCAAACAAATAATTTCATCAATTCTTATTTATTTTGTAATAAGCACTGCGAGTATGTTTTTACTAGTTTTCACTGAAGATTTATCAGTGTAACATCTAAATAATGCCGAATTACTTGATAAATGAACACGCTAGGAACAAAATTATTCAATGCAATATGTGTGTTAACATTGCAGCGAAAACTACTTAAGAAATTTTTAAACATAGTTATTAAATTAAATTGCGATTTTTTTCCATAAAAATTGGTTATTTTATTTTCAGCATGTTTCAATGGCACTAAATAAATTCGAATATTTTTAGCTTATAAATTTGTGATTAACATACTAAAAGTTTGTTGATTTGTATTCACATATATATTGAAGTAATTTTGAAAAAGAAATATTTATTTATTTATGTCATTTATTTATTTATTTTTGTTTTTTGGATGGCAGAAGTTTGTTCTTGTTTTAAAACATTTTACCCATAGTTTTATCTAAAATGATCATGTATATTTAAGGAAAATAGTGCCAGGGCAGAATTGCGGATCAAAACATTGATGAAGAAAACCGTAAATTCGCCTAAACTGAAAATCGCACTTACTTCCCTAGTTTTGACTATAAAGCATAATGTGACATCAGCATTTGTGAAAAATATTAACGTTGGAGTCACCTTATTCACAATGGATAATGCCGTCAGATGTAGGATATTGCTCGGAATTCCCTACACTGATGATTTTTTTCCAATTAATGATCATTCCTCTGTTATTTATCAGTTCATTATCAAACTTAATGTGCCTCATAGGTATATCAATATTTTTCTCGTTATATTAGATTTTTTTTCCATACCGATTTTAGAATTCACGATTTTTTCCTACTCGGTTATGCCCAAAAATCAATATTAAATTCTCATTTTCATTAAATATGAGAAAAATGTCAGAAAGATGAATAAAATTTCTTTAACAAATATGATATATGTTAACATATTGGATTGATATGGAACTGTTTCTTTTGTTACATTTTAAGTTTAGAAAACGGTTCAATTTTTGTAAACTTTTTTCTAAAAACAAAATTGAAGATATAAATCCTCTTTTGAGGACATACATTCCTTTTTCTGCAAAATTATATTTTTTCAATTCAAAAGTCTTCGATTATTTCAAATGAATCATATTTATGAATAACAGCCCTCCATAACACCTCAATGTTATATCTCTCAGCTTGATAACTATTTCATAGTAATTTCCTTACATTTAATTTTATTTCCGTGCTTGATTGCGCAAAACTAATTAATTATATTTTTAAAAAAAGAAACTTTATCTTAGGTTAATTATTAGTTTGTCCTTGATAAATTCTATTGCCTTTAGTTAACATTTCTTTTTTGTAATGATTTATTATATGAATTTAAAATTTTAAGAATTTGCATGATTTAAAACACTTAAAGTTGTTTTAGATTTGTAAGATTTCTGAATAGTGAAAAATGGGGTGAATTTTTGAAAGCGCGCTTCTGTGAATGAAGCGCTAGATAAATTTATTGTCTCTTTTATGTACTTTGAACTGTTAGAAATAAATTACAATTGCACAATAAAATTATTTTATATCTAAGAATGTATTGTTTGTTCTTTTAAATAAAACACGCAATTCATATTCAATGCAATTTAACACTCCAAATATTGTTCCATTGTTCGTAAATACACAGCAATTTTTCATATGAAATTAAAATATTTTCTTATATTTACGTGTCGATGTAAATGTTATAATATTAGTTTTCAATGATAAGAAATATCTTTCAAGGAATTGATTATAAAATATCCCATAAAAAACAGGTTTATAATTCTAATGGTATAAAGATATAAATCTAAGTAAATATAAGCTCACAATAAACATTCAATTTAGGAAGTTTACAACGTGTTTTTAAAATTCCCGTATTTACTATTAGCTTATCTAATATACAAAATCAATAAATTCTAAGAAAAAACATTTGTATGCAAATGGTTAAAAGTGCCCTTATCAAATGCAAAATTTAATTTCCTTTTTCAAAGAAATGGTTGTAAATAAATATCCTAAAATTCGAAATGTGTTTGTTCGTTTTTGTAGAAACGAATTTCAAGATAACTTTATCCTTTAGACATTGGATATTTTTAGATCATCTATTATAGCAAATTTATAGGTTTGATTTTAAAGAAAATGTCAAAAGTATTTTGCGATGGTATAACTTTTAAAACAGGCGTCAAACGGATGTCTAAGTTTTTAGGAATCAGAACTCATCGAATGCATGTGGACAGGGAATGTTCCCCACACGTCTTTCCGGCTTGATGCCTGTGCAAGATTCATGGTTTAATTACTTGCATGATGTGGTCAAAACAGTACTCATTTTAAAACAATTTAATTTACTTGCTTCCGGGTTTTATTAGTTTTATTTAAGTATATTTGAAAATATTTTTAAGTATCTTCATTTTATGCATAGTATATATAGAAATGAAAAACAAATTTAAAGATAAAAGATATTTAAAAATTACCAATGCCACTTCATTTAGACTTTGAAGGATTTTCTTAAAAAATATTGTATCTAAAATATGTAAAATTCTAAACTATAACTCTCTCCAAATAACACTGACACAAGAGTTTCAATAGAACATATTGATTTTGCATTCCAAGGTTCTGCCTTAAACAATGAAGATTTCTCCTAGATACGTTTGGCTCATCGCTTCCTTTTGAATGATTTGTTTTTTTCATACGAAACAATGAAAATATTATTCAAGAAGTTTACCGTGGTCACATTATCGCAATTTATGTATGGAAGTAAATAATGAGTAAAATTTATAATGCAAGATTGTATGAAACTCTCGCAATGTATTCAAGTCTCTTGAAAAATTTTTACTTTGAGCTTGCTTCGCAATTGGAAGAAAGTAATGTTGGTTTCGACTGACTAACGAGCGATTAAATGAAAGATCTTTCAATGTTTCTTCCACCTATCTATTTCTAATTCCCGCTTTTGTTTTTTTTCTTATAATTGCTTTTCTTCTGGTTTTTCCAAAGTATCTCTTTCTTCCTCATGTAGCCGAATTAGAAGAAATTTAGACGTAGACGGTATTATCTCGTATTTATTTTTTTTATTCCCTGTAAGATTTTCTTCGAAAATAATGGTTAAATAAAAAATTTTTGATTGTTATTTTTTCTATATTCAAACAAAACAATCAAATAAACATAAATAAGATGGTATTAATACTATTAACTGTGAGAAAAACTGTTTATTAACTGCTTTCACCGAACGCGATTAAACAACCATAATTTTCTTGCACCAACTAGACTCATCTAAGGAAACCACTTAGTTCCTTGGTGATGGATACATATTATAGCCGAGAGGGCTAATCTGTCATTTTTATGACTCACAGAACAGGGATTCGAGTCCCAGCGTTGACACCATAATACTTCCTACATTTCCTTCAACGCATGTAGACTTTCCTGTGTCCTGCACATCATAATTTGTGATCCTGGGCAATAAGAATACGATACTCTTATTCACGTATCGATGAAAACATCATAAAGCTGCTGAACTATCTCGAAAATCCATTAAGTCTCATTTGACAAAACACAACTCAAGCTACAACAAAACTCCAACGTAAAGCAAAATTTCTCTTTTTTTACGCTTTCGAAACCATGCTAGTTGTAAATGGTTAAAAATAAAGATTATAGTTTTACATTCATGTTTTTTTAACTATACTAGTTATAAACGGTTTCAAAACTGTAAAGGTGTAAAATGATCCTCATCGTTAAATTGAATAGACAGACTGTTGCCAATTATTTTACTAAAATTTCAGAAAGAAATTCTAACAGCAATGGGTTGAGTGATTCACTTTTTAATAATTGAAGTATATGGCATAAGTTAGAGACATTAACAGCAGTAGTATTTTTAAAGAGGACAAAAAATTATATAATAGATTCATGTTGTAGAAAATTTTGACACTCATTAAATGTTACAACTAAGTTTCATACAAACAAAGAAACATTACTACATGCAACAAATTAACAATTTGTCAAAGTGATTATCTTTGGCCTTAATGAGGAGCTGCTTACATTTTGCAAAATTTTCTATTATGAACCAGCGTCTTTTGAAATCCGAAAGAAAAAAAAACTGGTATCAAAAACTTACGAAAGAATATTCATAAACTCAACACTCTGCCTGTTTAAGAAGTATATATTTCAGTTTGACAATCCCTCAGAGGAATCTCTTCTAAGAATAATAGTTTGAATAGATAAAGTAGTTTTCAAATAAAGTTATATAAATTTTACAACTTGCTTTTTAATATGCTTCTCAGCTTAGTTATTGATCTTAATTCACATATTGAAAAAGAGTTATTATTGAACTGAAATTATTAAATTGTAATTATTGAAATTAGTTATGGATTATTGTTAGTTATGACATATTCAGCTTAGTTATGGACCGTTGCTCACATACACATATTACACACATTATATGCCGCTCAGCTTAGTTATGGGCCGTTAATCACATACTCAAATTAGTTATTATTGAATTGAAATTCATGAATTGTAATTATTGAAACTAGTTATGGATTATTATTAGTCATGTCATACTCAGCTTATTTATGAATCTTCACTCCCATACAGAAATTCTGTCCAATTTCATGCACAATCATATTTTTCAGGATGTAAAAGTCTCACGCTGTTCAGCACAGGCATTTTGCTTCAAGATTGTCCAAATATAAGAAAACGATTGATTTCAAGTCTGGTGAATAAATTGGTCATTTTCAGGAAAATTTGCTTTCGACTTTTTTTATGCCCTTTAGCCTTGTGTATTACAGCATAATCCAGTTGCAAGCTTTATTATTGATTCCTGGAATTAAAATAAACAAGGAAGGACACCGCCTTCCAAAGCGTTATTTATATTTTGTGATAAAAATATTTTGCTTCAAATTTTGTCTATTTTCTCTTTGGTATGAGGTTTTTCTCTTTCGTATACTTTTTTTCTCTTTTTTTATTCATTATATCTTTTTAAAATTTTACGTTCATATACTGTCCTTTTGAGACACTTTTATAAAGATATTAAAAAAATACACTTTTATTTCTTGATATAAGTTTTGTTTAAGTACTATTTTATGGGTTGAATATTGTGTTAAGCTATAAAAGTTATCAATAACATCACGTGTCAAATATTTGTTAGATAACTTGCCATAATTTACGATCATAAGTAGTTTTGATTTACTTCTCCACAATGCAAAGTTATTTTATAAAAAGTGTTTGTCCGTTTAACTTTTTTTTAATGTTAACAAATTAGCACGTTCTTAGTTTTGTTTATTAAATAAAAGTAAGAAAGAAAAGTACGTTTGTTATTTTTATTGATTTGTATGTAAAAATATTTTAGTAAATACAATTATTTGAATACTTTTCTCGAAAAAAAAATACAAAAGTTGGTCTTGATTACTTTTTAAACTTTTTAAAATTATTCGTTCCTTTCCAATATAATGCAATATATTTAGGCAATATAGGTTTATTTTATAGAAGTCTACATTTTATAAATTAATAAAATGAAGAAGACGATTCTGGACATTAAGAGTTTCTAATTCTAATTAAAAAAGCACAATTTAAATTTTAAAAGAATGAAAATTCAACATTTGCTACCAAATTTGCATTTATTTGCATATTTGTTATTAAGCAACATTTTGATTTTGAAATTATAGATAATTGAACCATCAACACTTGAAGAAAGTAGGTGTAAAATTGTGACCATCAGCGCTTGTTGGATCCTTTAATGGTGAAAAGAATAATGAAATGTTGTATCTTGAATATAAATCTGATAGTCAAAATTTAACTGACAATCAGACCATCAAGAATTTCGGCTTGGGTAAATAGATAAGAGAAAGCCTGAGTCAAATACGAGAAGCGAAAATATATTATTTTTTGAAATTGTGTTTAGCTACATACGTGAAACATAGAGGAGAAAAAAATCTCTAAATAATCTCTGTCAATCAAAATATTCTTGACTAAATATACTCATTATAGTGTGTATTTAAAGGTTTACAAATTTAATATGATTATGTAAAAAAATGGAAAAACTTTCATTATGAACTGATGTAGTTTAGTCTAAAATGTTTTGCCAAATATTTTCTGAACTTAAAACTAATTGTTAAATATTTTACAATTTGCTTTTATAATTAATTTTATCGAAGCATATTATAAAATATTACTCTATTAGGTTCGGGTAAAGCAAATTTTTATCGTTTAGTCTGCTTTTACCTAGTAAACATTAATTGAAATATTTTATAGTCTTTATACAAAAAGTTCAAAATATTCATAAACTTTCATGCATATTTATTAATATTAAAATTAAACAATTTGAATGTTTATTGAAACATGTAATGAAGTTTTTTATTTGTATTTATTTATTTAGTTATTTATTCATGTAATTAATTATTGAAAATCAAGTATCCGAAATGACAACTTTCACTATGTGTCTAACAAATCGTTCTTACATTAGGGTGATATTAGGAAATCAATGACTTTTGCAAGCCAAACTGAAGGATGGAATAATTAAAAAATATTTTTCTTTTTCGCAAAAATCTATAAATAAAATTATAAAAAGGATAGCAATTTCTAAAAACCCCAACATAAATGCTATTTTATTTTTAAAACGTGCATGAAAAAGAGATTACACGTTCTTTTTTAAAAAACTTAAATAATTGGATGGCTAAATACACATAAAAACATTTTAGTGCTACAATTTTCACTAAACATAAAAAAAGTTTAGCGAAAAGTACAAATATAATTCGTTTGCTCCAAATTCTGTTAATAAAATCTATTCTATTTATTATTCTTTTCTACGAGTATATCTAAGAGTACCCTCATGTCTCGTTCTCAACCTGATTATTTTTTCCCCTGAAAAGTCATTTGAGAGAATATAAAATTATCGATGTCATCCTTTAAAATCTGATTCTTAGTAAAAATATAAAATTCCTCGAATAAAGTATTTTGAAGTTCAACAATAACAACTGTTTTTCTTTTAGATTTATTTTTTGAACACTATATTCAGCTGTATATTCAGCTACTTCTAAAGTAAAATAAATTGAGATAAATATTTATTTCTATAAGTATTTATCAATATATTTGCAACCTATTATTTGAAAAATAAGACGTTTTAAAATGAAACCTGATCTCTTTACTTATTAATATATTAGTAATAGCATTATTATTAGCTCAAGTCTACATATTTCTAAATATTATTCTATTTATTTTTAAAGATCAATTTTTGAAAGTTGGATAATTGGAAGTTTGAAATACTGTGCTTTCAAAGTATTTATTTTTAATCTGAAAGAGCTAAAAAACGCATATTAATTCCTACTAACGTCAATTCGTTGACTATTTTTACAGTAATAATACATGAAAGTAATAATAGATCAGTAATAATACATGAAAGGCCTTACATATTTCCCAACTTTTAAAATTCCTTAATTCTATAATTTAATTTTTTTATCATTTCAATAATATTTCAATCATATCTTTTCATTCATTTTTTTAACAATAATTATTAAATTTTATCATGTACTTCTTTTTTATTACTTTTCGTAAAAAGCGAACATAAGTGCTTTTATTATTTCCCAAGCACTCAATATCACGACTAACTTTTTAATTCAATTCAA
This sequence comes from Parasteatoda tepidariorum, assembly GCF_043381705.1. Classification (NCBI taxonomy): domain Eukaryota; kingdom Metazoa; phylum Arthropoda; class Arachnida; order Araneae; family Theridiidae; genus Parasteatoda; species Parasteatoda tepidariorum. The sequence goes on along the minus strand of NC_092208.1, from coordinate 28,383,228 downwards.
GTGCATAACTCATTAATTCAGAGTCACGACTTTTTTTAATATCAAAATCTATTAACTTTATTTATTTATTAAATCAGCTTACCACGAAAATGATTACAGAGTTATACTAAATTCCATCGATTTTTTTTCATTTATTTTGTGATTAGGCTGTAGACTGATTATTTATATTGTAATATTAATAGCGAGAGTTTGGATGGTTTAAATTTTGGCTATAACATCTACTGATAGCTCACCAAATTTTGGATCTCTTCCTGTGTTCCTAATCGTCCTTTAGCACCTATGCATTTACTGGAAATTTGAACATCGTGGTGTTAGGGCTGGGTTTTTTTGATATCCAATGGTTCTTAAGTCCAACCATTTGAAGAGTTACAAAATTGTTAGATAAAAATTAATGCCTAAAAAGAAAGTGTCTTCGTCTCTGTGTCAGAAGAAGGAGTTTAGTATTTTAGTTTTTAATCTTTATATATATATATATATATATATATATTTTAAATGTGGTCATATTTGCTAATTTCAACAATGCTGCTTAATAATAAGGGATGACTTTCTTTGTTTAATCATACGTATGTCGTCAGTATCCCTATTTTAATATAAGTCAATGAACAAAAATTTTCACTATTACAATACGTCACGACAATACGCTATTGCTATAACCTGCTATATATAGACCTATTATATGATGTGACCTGCGATGTCATGACCGAGGCTTGAATTAAAACGCGACATGTTTTAAAAGAAAACTGAGTATTAGTTTTCATAATCATGAATTTACTTGCTATTATTTTTAGTAATACACACACACAGACTTACTTATATATANGAGCCTTTGTTATATTTACAGATATATATTTAAAAAGAACTGAATGTTTGAATTATCAATTTGTTGACAATTATTTTCAATAATACACATTATTAAAAAATATTATTTTATGACTTATGATTGAATAAATATTAATTTCCATAACACCAACATGAGTTCTAACATTATTATTGTATATTCTACGGGAAAAATATGGCATATTATTACAGAAACCCCTGACATTCTAATATTTCAACAGTACAAGTAAACTCATTTCGGAAAAGCTAAAATGTCTACTCAGAACTAAGATATTTTCGAGATACTTCGTGGTAAGATCAGAGAGGAGTTGCGTGAGAATTCATACGATGCAGTGTCATATTTTGGAGACAACAGGATTTCGGAGAGGCAGTTTTAAGGACTTATATCTTTGTACGAGTGTAAGCTTATGCTTCATCCTTGCTGTATGCCTACTTGTCAAGCTTGATTTTAATCACTTTACAAGAACAGCAAGGCGAGGATATTGTTTGCAAACGGACGAATAAGTTTCACGTATACACTCTAACAGATATCACGTATATTATTTCTGTCACAATAATCATCGTATTTTTTAAGAAATATTCCAAGGTAAGTTAAAAAATAATACTGAAAGTTTATATGAAATTACTATGCGGAATTTTCTAAGAAAAATTAAAATAAATATATTTTTCTAAAATTGTCCAACCTTTATTCCTCTTAGTTGAGCATACATACTCTACTTGAACTCTGTAAAGAGCCGATATATATTCTGCGCAAAGTCTATAGAGAATCTGTATTTAATTTTATATTTCTCTTAATCGTTCTTTGTTAATCAGCTAGCATAAAGGTGTGATTTCGGAATATGAGGGGCCTGATGTAATGTATGTTTAAAGCCAGTGAAATTCTGACTTATCTTCAGAATTGTATAGAATTGAGTTTAAACAAGCTTCTGTCAGTCATATATGGTGGTTCAAGATATAAGATTTTATTTCCAGTCAAAAAATATAGGTTACTACAACGATTGACATACTACAGCTAGTTTCTGTTTATATTATTAATTTTGGTTCAGATTAATATATATTTAAATATTTCACTGACTATGTAATATAATGGTATATTACTCTGTTAAAAAAAACTTTAAAAAAATATATTATTTCGCTCCGCGCAAGTGATGTAGATACCCGAGATTGTTCTGTAATTAATACGCCGGACAAAATATATGTATGTGGACGTGGTAGATATTATTCTCTAACTTTAACTGCAACTGTTAAAACACCAATTATTTTTTTTCTGGTCAGATAGTTTTGTTTAACATGTGATTTTGAACTCTTAAATAATTATTACTGTTATTAGTTTAATTTCAATATTACATTAATAAGAAAATTTTCTTACACGACATAAAAAACTCTCACGCTGGTACGCTAATGATTTTAAATATTCTATCTAACTTTCATTCTTCTTAAGGTTGAGTGCCTATTCTCAGTGTGCAGTCCGGCACTCTCCCTACGCTGACATTTTTCTAAGGTTTAGCTCAACTATCCGGTATACAATCAATTTTGCAAATGGTTAAGTTCAATGCCCGGTATACAACTTTCCATAATTTAAAATATTTTGCATAATTCTTAATTTTGAGGCAATTTTCGTCTTATCTGATAGCAAAAATTTAACAGAAGTAGTCAAATATCAGCTTACGTGATAGCGATCGGCAAGAATTATTATTTATCACGAAATGAGAAAACGTAATTTTCCATGTTTTACGTCAGAAAATATAAGAGTGGCATAATGAATTATAAATTTTGCAAGAGGAATCTATCCTACTGTGAATATAAAAGCAAGCATTATGCTTTATGTTTTTCACTTACACGTTAACACGTGTAAACGAAACGTGTACGTTTACACGTTACACGTTTCGCTTACACGCTTATTAGAATTTCACCATTCAAATCGATACCGTCTCGTAACTTTAATCAGGAAAGAAAAAAAAATTACAAGATAAAGAAAATTAAAATCCTGAAATTATAAAATAAAAGTTATTAATGCTTATTGCCACTATTCAAAATATATATATGTTTTAATTATAACGTCTTAAATTTAAATATTTACGGGCAAGTGTAATATTTCCATTATTATATGTTCAAAGAATTTTTTTATTAATTAGCATTTAAGCATTTAATGTTTTTTTTTTTAGTTGCAATATATATATATATATATATAAAANTATATATATATATATATATATATATACACAGAGAGAGAGAGAGAGAGATAAAAAATGTAAGAAAAGAGGGAAAGGATAGCACATAGCGAATCACAGAAGACTTGCTATCACTTACACACAAAACAGCCAATCAAAATTAAGAACGCATGGGTGTTAAAATGTGATAATTTTTAATAATACTGTCGGCTGAAATGGTAGAACCAAACTTTCCAGCTAAAGCTTGTTATGAGAATTGCATTTTTTGTTTTTAATATTATTAAAATGTAATTCTGCGCTACATTTTGAAATAATGTTATTTAGAAAGGAGGTTTAATCTTATTTCCCGTTTTACAATTATTATTTTTGTGCAAATAACATTAATATACTGTCCTAAGCTACAGTTGAAGAGATCTGTTAAATGATTTAGAACTTAATGATCAGCTTCATGTACAATGAGATGCAAGCTAAAATAATATTTAATCTGTCCACCCATTTGGTAAGCGAAAATATTAAATTTCAGCTTATCAAATTTGTTTGAGAAATATATTGCAATAACAATATGAATATTATTTTAAGAAATGATTACTTAATGTAATAAAAATACTTCTGTTCACCAATAGATCTAAAGATTTATAATACTAACAGATATTTCGACGAGGGAAGTGAAGGAACAAGCGTAACCAAATAGAATTCCTTTTAGTGTTTTAGTTCATGCATAGTGAATAATTTTACATAGTGAATACATAGTTCATACATAGTGAACAATTTTATATAGTGAATACATAGTTCGTACATAGTGAATAATTTAGTTCATACATAGTGAATAATTTAAGTGAATAATTTTAACTTTAGTAGGAAAACTGAAAAAAAGACAACTATTGCGAAGCAATCATAAGGGTTGGTGAACGGCAGTGAACAGGAAGTTTAGTCTCTAGTATATATCTGGAGCCTTTGTTATATTTACAGGGAAGAAGCTTAACCCATTCTTTGCAAAGAACACGTAGATACAATATATATCAACGAGAAAACTACATGAAAAGAATAGTAATGATTTCTGTTTAAATTAATTTGAAATTTTTATGCCTTAAGCTACCACTATTAGCTGAAACAACTCGACTATACCGATCTTGAATCAAATGACTTAAGATCGGTGTAAAGATAAAGATATATTATTCAAATAATATACACTTTCTGACAATATTAAGAGACGAAAAACATTTTTGTCAAACTATTCCAGATATACTGGAAAGAAATAAATGAATTTAGATATGAAAACAATTTATTGTCTGACAATAATGTGTTCAAAACAGCAATTAAAATGCTATTCAGCATTACACGCAAATCATCAAATAAAACATTTGAACAAATACCTTTTAGCATGAGTAATGTCCTAAAGTCCAGAGAGGTCAGAATTCCAAGTTCAAATAACAGTAAAAATGAGGCTAGTATGGTGATATATCACCTCTGATAGATACACATATTCACAATGATTAGTCATTCTGCTAATATATGAGTTCAACAGCATTTGTAAAAGTTGCACTCACTCTTCCTCGAGGGAAATTTCTAACTTCATAATGGTTCTTGGTGGGGATTGGCTTGTTGCAACTATCTTCCCAAGAGCATCAGAGGCATGTTTAATAGTATTAAAGATATTGGATCTGGCTGACCGACGAGTTTTCTGAATTTCCTCAGTTAACAGATAATCATCAAGCAGCTGGACCCTATGTGCTCTAACATTGTCGTCGATAAAAAAAACTGAAAGCTACAGCATTCCTGAAACTCCAGGACTCTGGGATATCTTTTCTGCACCTCTCCACATTCACAGTACCAGTGTCAAACATATGGGGAGGTGTACGGGTATTTTGTATGGACCCTGAACTGATCATCACTCCTCTACCACCAAATGTGTCCCTTTCCTTGATATTGCTGGGATGATATCGTGTCCCACGTTCTCTCCATATTAACACTCGCCGCGCGAGCAGTTGTCTGAATCTGGAATCTAGTGAGGAGGACATTAGCCCAATGAAGCTGTGTCCTCTGGTGTTTATTGCACCATTGTAAATGCTCTCGTTTATGAAAGGGAGTCACTGAAATGCAAATAGCCAGCTTTCTGCCCCTACCTCATATATCCTTTAGGCTAATGTCTCAAGTGAAAGCCATGTTTCTGTGGCAGCAGAGATGTCATACCGGAATTGTATTTCTGCAGATATCTTCTGGCGCTAGTATTAAAGAAACAAATAGCTGCCGTAGTCTTCTGGACACTGTCCTTCTGTCCTTAAGCTGCTTCCACACTTTAGAAATCGCACTTGGTGTTACATTACATAAAAACAGCAACAAAAAAAAACCCAACTAGATTATTAACCTTTAGGTACAGTAGGGACATTGAAAGTCCCTACTGTAATGTAGAGTGAACTAGCTGTGTAACTGCAGGCAGGTTTTTACATCTTCCATTGTCACAGGGCCACCCACACGAATAAATAAACCTATCTCAGTGACTCCAGTGCCAATCTAATATTATGTGAAACCCGTCTGTAACGGGTTTCACATCTGTTTGGTGGAGAAATTTAGGAAATTGCTTTTCATCTCTTAAGATTGGATACCAATGTATTATTGTGGGCAATGGCTTTAATTTTTTTAAATGATTGCTGAGAATGGCAGTTACATCTCTTTATCTTTTATTATTAGAAAAATGACATGCTCTCAACAAGCAACACGGTTGTTTAATGGATAAACATGAAATTAAGTGTTTAGCCTTTTTGCACTTTAGGGTTTGATTTTTGAAAGTTTGTTGGAACATTCGAATTTTCAAGTGCTTATTAAAAATAATGTCAGATTGTCTTCCTCAAAAGATCTTTGGGTTTCTAATTGCGATATTAAGACATAGTTCGCAAATTTTTTATTGATTTGTTTTTGGTCTGAATATTATAGAATACTTGAATTAAGTATAAGCTGGTGGGGATCCTTTTTCTCTTTTTTGGTCTTTCCTTCTTTTGGTATTACCTTATTTGGTCTTATTTCTGGTTATTTTTTAAATCTATTTAGTACTTTATGAAAGGATTGGTAACATATTTATCTGATCCATATTCAGCTTGTAAAGTAATGAAAAACTGAAATTCGTTTTTTTTGGAATTCTTTTCAAAACAATCAGTATAATTAACAGTGTTTAGAACACAAATCAATTTTTAGGCAAAGAAAAAACAAAATAATGCTGTTATTTGTTGAAACATTTTGAAAGAAGGTGGATATGAATATATTTTCTTCCATTTGAAGGTCATCACAATATCCATGAAACCTTTCCTACAATAATCAAACGGAGTTTTGTGTTCTTCCACGATTTTTTTCCTAATAATATGTTAGAAAACTATAGCACATAATTCTTTTAATAATATGAAGTCTCATTTCTTTTAAGTATACTTTTTCACTTAATATAATAAAAAAAGAAAAAAATGTATTATAAAGAAAATATACATATGTATATTTATATCATACTTTTTAAATCTGGTTTGTTTATATGGTTAAACATTATTGTAGAACTAAGAGGAAGCAAATTATAAATATAAAAATCTATTTGTTTTCATACATTTCCTAGCAAAATGAATAAAGAAAATAGATAGATGAATCAAAAGGAGAAATAAAAAAATCTATCTAATTTAACAATAATTAATCTAGAAAAAAAATATATTTGAGGTTTTAAAAAACTGTATTAAAGCAAAAATTTCAGTTGCTTCATAATGATGTTAGCTTCTCTACTTTAAAAACCTGGATTAAAATAATGCTATTTGCTTTACTTCTGGAAACTGAATTTTTTTCCAAAATAAATATTACAAGAAAGTTTTTCCCGAAATATATATAAAATTTCTTTTTTCTTCCTTCGCGTATATTACTTTATTTTAGACTCAGAAATTCTCTGAATTCTTTATAAATAATAAATTTAGATTTTTTTTAAGAAAAGCTGTATCTTTCTTTTTTATAGCTAGATAAAAATTAGTTTATCTTTTCCATATTTTCTCCATAGCACTTTAAACTAAATATTGATGCCAAAAAAATAATATCGTATTATTGCGATCGGGAATTATTCTTTCATATTCTGAGTGATTTCCTTTTTACTTATTTTCTGTTCAAATTAGCTTAATGCCTTCTGTAAATTATCCAAAACTTTTATTTATACATACAAAAGGATATTAACTTAATGAATTTTTGAAATATTTATTATTTTAAAGTTAGTTTCTATTTTAATTTTTGTTTCAATGTAGCGAAAGCTTTTCAAAAATAGTAGAGCTACTCTGCAAAAAATTTCGGATAAAATTACAGAAAAATTTTCGGCTAGCAAGCTGCCCGTATTTTTTACCGTATAATTAATTTTTACCGGAAAGAATTATGATATGATGTAATTACAATTAATGAAATTATGAAATGAATATGAAATAATGAAATGAATTCATTAATCATAGTAAAAATTAAGATGAATGAAATAGTTACGGTATTTTGGCTCAAAGTAACAGCACCGTTTTATCGTAATTTTATACCACAAAATTAAATAAATATTACTGTAAAAAAATACGATTCACTACAAAATGAATTAAATTGCGATCGCCAAAAGACGAGCACAGGTTATCCATTGGCAAAATGGTTGTTATCTAATTTTTTTTTGCAAAAGAAACTTTATTATGTTTTCATCATGGACATCTTTAACTGCTAATCCTGAACTGCTGGGTACACAATTTCGCAGACATATTTAAATGCAGCTCCGACACATTCTGTGAAAATTCTTTTGATGACTGAACATTGAAAAGGCAATCGAGATCAATATTAATATTTTCAGATTGGTACAATGGTGTTTGATGGAGTATGTAAGCTGCATCATACACCCGTGTCGGATTTACAAGTTCATACATGAAATATGATTTGAAAGGTAGGCTTTTTTTCAATTTTACATGAATAGTGAATGAATCAATTATCTTGTCCAAGAAATTGGATACGTTGACAATGGATACTTTTATCCTTAACTGGTTATCAACACCCAGTTCTCGTATTCACATGAAAGGGGTTCGGAGAGTCTCCAGTCGCTCTTCGGTAGGGTTCAATTCTCTCAACCCCTTTGGTAGTTTTGTGAGAGACGGGCGATATGCTTGCGTTTGCGAATGGAATCCTTTCGTTTTTCCTCTTGTGTGTAACGCTTAAGGCATTCCCGTCTACGTTCATTGGATTTTTCAGCCTCGGTAAGGTTAGGCCTTGGCATCTTTTTTTTTTCTTGCTTCAACTCTAACTTTTGGGACCGGGTCAATCAGTTTGGACTCTCTTTATTTGTGACATTCACCTGAATTAGTTTCGAGAACGATCCAGTTTGAACTGTAGGTTAGAACTTCCAATTCTTAATTAAAACAATAAAAACAAAAATATTGTTCAAATGATTAAATTCCCTTTTATTCACAACTCAAGAAGTATTTATGGGATCTCTCTAGTCTCATATCTCAAAAATAAACTCACCAACTTAATGCATAACAAATTAAAAGTGAAAAAAAAATTCTAAAAAAATTTTCAAACTGCAGCGAACGCCTGCGCACTGTTTACTAGTACTCTTGATTATTGTAGTTGAAAAGTGCGAACATCAAGAAATCGGTAATAAAATCAGTAATAAAAAGTACAGTATAATATTTTAAATTGAAAATATTTTTTCTCGGTATAATGGATCCTACGGATGATGCACTCAAAGTGTCGNTAAGGTTAGGCCTCGGCATCTTTTTTTTTTCTTGCTTCAACTCTAACTTTTGGGACCGGGTCAATCAATTTGGACTCTCTTTATTTGTGACATTCACCTGAATTAGTTTCAAGAACGATCCAGTTTGAACTGTTGGTTAGAACTACCAATTCTTAATTAAAACAATAAAAACAAAAATATCGTTCAAATGATTAAATTTTCTTTTATTCACAACTCAAGAAGTATTTATGGGATCTCTCTAGTCCCATATCTCAAAAATAAACTCACCAACTTAATGCATGACAAATTAAAAGTGAAAAAAGAATTCTAAAAAAATTATCAAACTGCAGCGAACGCATGCGCACTGTTTACTAGTACTCTTGATTATTGTAGTTGAAAAGTGCGGACATCAAGAAATCGGTAATAAAAAGTACAGTATAATATTTTAAATTGAAAATATTTTTTTTCGGTATAATGGATCCTACGGATGATGCACTCAAAGTGCCGGTACTTTATACATTAATTTGATCAGGATATTTTTACAGTGTGTCTAAATCTGTGCAATTAGAAGAAAAAAAATTTAATAAAATTTTTCACTCGGTATTAATCTTTTAAATCATGGTAAAAATAAATATTTTCAGACAATAATAAAAAGTGCAATGTATTTTTAATATATTATAAGCATAACATGCAGAAATATATTAATTATTTCAGAAAAAATTTAAGCAATACATAATGTATGTAATACATTATGAAATTACATCCCTAGGATTGATTTCTTTGACAAATAATATATATATATATNTATATATATATATATGTTAACATAGCATATAACAAAAAATTCAATATACTTACAGCTGCATTAATTAATTAATTAATATTTTAGCTTAATAAATCAACCAAATTTATCAGATTTTCAAACATTATCATCATAAGACTATACGGTGCTTTTCCATGGTTTTGTCATGCACGTTCCTATTGAAATTGATTGTGATATTTATGGACAACAAATATTTAGTAAATATGTATCTATACCTAAATTATCTTAGTATGAAATGTGATTACATGAAAACAATTTTATTCGCTTATTTCCGTTAGCTTCCGTTTATCCCTCATTTGTTAGATAAGCCTATACGTGTAAAAAATAACTCTTTATAAATATCAAGAAATATCAAAAATTTATTCGGAAGCTGAAGTGTATCATTGGAGTAATTGCATATTCCATTAGAAACACGAAATTACAGCAATTTGACATTTTACGAACTGAAAACATGGAAATGGTCAATAATAAATGCAGAATTTTTGAAAAATGTAGAATTACTCGCATGGTAAGGTAATAAACTGCTGCTGTTAGGGAATCCTAATTTTTCCTTCTCGGTCTTTTTTTAAATAATTCTGTCTCCATGCGGAGAAATTTCGATAATTGAAGTTTTGCTTTTCTAATTTCAAAGCATTATTTAAAATTGCTCCACTTCAAAATTGTTTTAAGCGAAATATTTTGTTCTTTTCTATTACATTTCCTGCTGCTCAGACTAATTTTTTTTAACCCCTTCATTTTTGAAAACATAAACTGTAGTTACACAACTTTTAAATTCAGCGATTTCTGACTCGGACATTGTTTCATGATTTTTATTATTTCTGGGTATTTCAGATAAAATGTATAAATGTGTCTTTATGCAGTAAAACGATTACTTTTTGCTTAGTTTACTCACGAAATATACAAAGAAATACTTTCTCTCATCGAAAACTTTTTCAACTTTCATGCAAATGAGAAAGCAAGAAATCGAAATTTAAATTATGACCTTGATTAAACTTTTAGTGGACATTGAATTGCCAATCAATGCAATGATTTTGACTGAAAGATGAAGCAGCATATTGAACTATGATAATATACAGGGTTATTCATAATTCCCTTCACTCGTAAACGCCATTTTTCTTTACTACAACTGGCTTCAGTGGTACATGTCACTGCCATCCACCGGCAACTGCTTAAATTAAAACTTGAATGCTTTCGGAATAATTTCATGTATTATTTTTTGCCATATTCGTCTTCATTTTTATACTATAACGCTTCGAAACCCCGGAGGGAATTATGAATAACCCGGTAGATTTCCATTAATATAAATTCCAATTTTTATTTCCTGGAATGTTGTTGACTCTCAAATTAAACTAATAAACAACGTTTAGATATCTGGCATGGTGTTTATCTTATCTAATGTAGTTTATTATGCTGATTTTATGTCTGAAACCAGTTTTACTCTATCAAGTCAGGTTCTTAATTTATTAATAAATATTTATTTTCATGGACCAACGATCAGTTTTCGTAGAATACTATTTAAAATTCAGAAATTTCAATGGAATACTGTTTTAATTCTGTCAATTTTAATTGAATTATGTTTAATTTTTATTAAATTTATGGGAATAGTCATTATTTTTTTTAATTTTAATGAAATATTTGTTAAATTTCAGTACTTTTACTTGAATTTGCTTGAATCGAATGCAAAAACTGCACATTTTAGCCACAGTCACTCAGAGTCGATGAATTCCTTTGCAATGATTGACACTTTTTACTAGAACCACAGGTTTCCGCCAAAACCTGAGCACAACAAAATAGCTTATACGAATAATAGATTATGCTGGAAGGGCCTTAACAAACAAGGAAACGATAGCCATATTAATGATTGACATAGGCAAAGCGTTTGACAAAGTTTGGCATACAGGAGCAATTTTCAAGCTAATACAACTAAACTTTCCTCCCAGACTTATTAAACTTCTTTCATGCTACCTTACAAACAGAACCTTCCATGTCACCATTCAAAACAGTAAATCTTCCAAACGAATCATAACTGCTGGTTTACCTCAGGGCAGCATACTTGGACCGATACTTTATATTCTCTATACATATGACTTCCCAATAAATAAAACGGACTTCAACAGTATTACAGCCCATTACGCAGACGATACTAGTATTATTATAAATTCCAGAAACCCAAACCTTGCTCTGATGAAACTGCAAGAACACATTTATGAAATAGAAGAATGGTGCAAAAATTGGAAAACAGCCGTCAATGCCGAAAAATCTGAGATCATAGTCATACAAAAAAGAAGAATCAAAACACTTCCTCAATGCAAACCAAAGCTTTTTGATATTCAAATTCCAATAGTAAATAAAACAAAGTACCTCGGACTCACCATTAGCAGCAAACTCACCTGGACCGACAACATAAAAAATGCAATAGACAAAGCCAATGCAGCAATAAATGCAATTCAACCTCTCATCTACAACCGGAATGTTTCACTTAAAAACAAAAAACTGCTATACACTTCCTTGATCCGACCCATTCTAACATATGCTTCTCCTGTTTGGGCCACAATTCCAGACCATCTAATGAAGAAACTGAACCAGTGCCAAAACAAAATACTCCGTAAAATCATCTGTGCCAGATGGTTCATTAGAAACTCAAACATCCACAAAGATCTCAAAATCCCGACTCTCTCTCAGCATATTTACAAATTTAATGCAGATTTTTATGACAAAGCTATCAACTAAAATAGAGCTAACTTCAATGAAATATTTAAATTTGAGAACTTTAAAAAAGACAAAAACCTTAGACCAATAGCTGCACACTTCACCTCTGACGCCTCATACCGAAACTATTAACATAAGTAAAAATCTCCAACTCTAACATCAATAGTTCTTAGCAATAGTTTAAAACATCAACAGATTACAATCTCAACTGCTTCAACTACAATACCAGACTTGAAATCTGAACCTAGTACCTAATGTTGACAATAGATTCACAGCCATATTTTCAATAACCTTGAAATCCAAACCTGCTACCTCATGTGGACAATAAATACACAGCCATCTTTACTATAGCAAGTTGCTTAGAATTATTTTCACTTTATTTTCAGTTAAGCAAGCAAAGTGGTTGCTTTACAATAACAGTCACTCCAGAGACTGTATACAAACTGCTTATATTTTTTAATTTTTACTGTAATTTCACAATGAATGGGATATGGGTCTTCTGCGCGGCCCAGGTGCCCAGCTTTTGTTAAATAAAGTAAGTAAAGTAGAACCACAGGTGTAATATGTGAATTCAGGAAAATCATGAACTCTAAATTAATTCCAGTGGCTTCCAGGTGGCAGAGTGGTTAGCGTGCCTGACTGAGGAGCCGATGGTTGCGGGTTCGAATCCCGCTCAGGGCAAGGATGTTTCTTACTCTCTGTGCTCTATGTGCTTTCTCCTTTGTGTGTGATTGTGCGAATGTGACCCGCCCTATAAACGGGTTTGTGGTTGTGTGACGTGGGCGACGCTGCTTCACCGCCTTGGCTTCGCCACAGGTGCCCACTGGGTAACGAGAAGAGAGTAGCTGTTCTGGCATTCCTGGCCAATGGGACAATACATCCCAAGGGCCCACTATTATATTAAAAAAAATTAATTCCAGCACTTCAATTAATTTTTGTAAAAAAATATCTACTTTCATTAGAATAAATATTTAATTCCTTTAAATTCAAGCTTAATTCACTCAACGACCCAAATCAACACAATCGGCCCAAATCAACAACTGCCCAAAACAATATTTGGACATAAATTCATATAATTGTTATGATGATGTTTTTTTCTAGCGTTTTCTTTTTCAAAAGCTTTTTTTCTGGTTTTTTCCGGTGCTTTTTTTTTTAGAGTTTTTTTCTTTTTTTTTTTTTAGTGTTTTTTTTCCGATTTACCATTTGCTACTCTGTCTACAACATTGATGTATATTTCAGATTAAGGATATATTTTCAATGTGTATGGATGTTATGTTGGGTTGCATTTGGAACTAAATATTTCTATACAAAACATATGTGATAGGACTTAATCTAAATATTTTCTTAGCTAATGACACGTTCGTGTGTACTTAATTCTACAGTAGATAGCTTTAGGGAAATATTGAAGAAGTATGTCAAAAGACGGTGGGTGATAAAGACAAAAAGTTTGTATAGTTTGAATCAGTATATTTAAATTAACTTAGAAAATTTATCGGACACTAATATATCCACGACTTTTTAAATTTTGTTTATCAGTGTCATTATACTAAAGTAAGATTGGCCCTTAAGAAACAATAGTTTGTAACACATCAAGATATGATATTCAATTTAATTTCTAACACTTATAGATTTTTGTTTTTGATTTTATACCAGTATTTTGATCCTTTATCCAATCTAACTTTGTTTAGAAATTGGAATGTTCAGATAAATGGAATTATTCAACCTTTTATTTCGTTTATTAATTTACCGCAAAACGAGCTATTGAATAATTTCAGTTCTTTTTTAAGCATTTTCAAATAAACTATTATAATGGGGTATTGTGATTCAGTATATTACGCACAATTCTTCTTTCGTAAAAAATGACTAATCCAAAGTAGCCCACATCAGATGTTGTTTAGACTTAATGAATTTGGACTGAACTCTTGTTGTTGTTTTTTCTAATGTCACTTGCCAATATCAGTAACCCTGCTTGGTGAAACCAAGTGAATTTAAGGCAAAGGGCGTGTTTCATGTTTTTCAGTGGTGCCCACTTAAGGCCAAGCATACGACTTCAGCCATCGCACGTCCAACTCGTTTATAGAGCAGACGCATTCGTACATCCATTCATTCATCCAAAGATCGTAATTTTGACCTGAACCAGTGAATGACCAATCTCCTATTCAGAATCCCCAGAGGTAAAACTTTTTTGTTAAAAAAAAAGGAAATATGAAGGACTTTGGGACCCGACATATTTAAAGTGCACCAGTAACCATTCACAACACGGGGGAAACTTCGAGCGGCGAAGATCGAGCTCATGGCCTCTTGGACATGGGTCCAACACTTTACCAACCAGTCTATCCCGACCATAAGCATAACACTTATACTGGGGTATTGTGATTCAATATATTACGCACAATTTAGATTCTTTGATTAGAAAAATATAATGGTCCAAAGTAGCACGCATCAGACTTTATTTAGACTTAACTATTTCATGGTTACTAAAAGTTTAAATGCGTACTAAAACACATAAAAAAGATCTAGGTAAATGTTACCATGTTTCTGGCTCCATGGGTAAACCAAAAGGCTCAATAAATTATAAAACTATAGCAAAGCGATTTTGTAATGGTTTTGTTATAATTAACAATAAAATATGATTTTATAATCCGTGATAAAATTTGGTAAAATGTGGTAATTTAATCATGATACCTTAAACCACGATATTTTTTTATTTTATTTTTATCAAATTTGTATTTTCTTCTAAATGAGTGGTAATGAGAACTATAGTTTTGAAACCCAAATAAGCCATTATCAAATAAATTGAAAATCTACCAAATGAGCAGTTTAAATACCGTGTATTTTAGTATTATCAAGCAGAATGAATTAAGTTTTTTTTTCACCGAAATTGTTATTACCATGCAGTACAATAATATAACCAGATTTTCTTTGTACTAAAAACATACATTTATTCGAAACAAAAAGTTAAAAGTCTTGTCTCTAATATCCTGCTTTATAATTGTAAATTTCACAAAATTGAAGAATTAAATGTGGTAAATTCTCTAAAAGTGTTTCTTACGATAATTAAGTAATAAAATGTGAAAACATATCGTAAATAGTGTTTAAAAAATTCTATTTGAAATATCGTAATCCGGCTGGTAATTTATCATTTAAATAATTAAACACTATTTAAAACAGTTATTTAATTATTTCACGAGAATGGAAAATTTTTTGAACAATAATTTTTCTTAAATTTAGTTTAGAGTAGTTAATTTATTTTCTTATGATTGGACGGATATTATCAATTGCACGCTTACTATTAATAAACATTTCTGTTTCATGTTAAAAATGAACCATTCTATTAAAATTCCATTGTGTATAAAATTGGAATTCAGGAAATCCTTTATTTTTCAATAAATAAAAAGATTATAAAAGCCAAAAATTGAATATCTTTTAAAATTATTAGATATTGCAAAAAATACAATGGTGTTTACGACGCAAAAAAAATTAAGCACAGAACTTTTGATTTTTACAATTTTTCAAGCATACATTTTAATAAGAAATTTCATAGAAGAAAATAGTCACATTTTGCATACATATTGCATTTCTGTCAAAGAAAAGAATATTATTTCTCTAAGATTTCATTCATCTTTTTTGTTTTGCAAACAAAACATCAAAAATTTATTTGAAATCCCTTTCTATTTTGATTTTTACGCTAAAATGTTTCTCTATGAATAATTAATTAATACTGTCTCTTTTGTAATCCGTGTGATATTAAATCAAAATTTTCTGAAAATTTTAAATTCCTCTTTGGAGTCACTTTGGTTTAGGGATAAAAAAGTAACCTTATTAATATATATTAATATAAATTTTTAACCTTTAAGAAAGCTTTGAACTCTTAACAAATAAGAATGCCCCCATGGATAATTTGTGTAATTTAAATAGTAGAGGCGTTTAAGAAAAATGTTTAAGAATAGAAATCAGAACTTGAAATATTGAAAATAGAGTTATGAGGTTAAGCTTTTCTTATACACATAAAATTATATTTAAAAATGGCGATCACATCTTTCTCTTACTTCGAATTGATAAGGTTTTTGTGAATCTTTACGCTTCTCAAAATTTAAACATAGCAAAACTTGATTCACTTTTCTTCTTAGCTGAAACGGTTTGTTGTATTCTATTTTCTTATAATTATTTCAATAAATACATTAAAAATATATGGTCATAAAATTAGACCTTTTAAAATTACTTAGGTTTAAAATCCTATAATTTTAATTGTTTGACTTTTCATAATTTTTTTTAAAATAAATATTTACAGTTTACTACTTAGTTACTCACTACAGTTACTATTAATAATAACCCGACATCTTTCTCAGTTATAATCTTAAATTTAATATATTTTTATCCTGAATAAATAAGTCTTTCTAAGAAAAAAGAGGACTAGAGTTTTAATTTCTTCTATGTTCTCGGATTTTAAGAATTTCAGAATCTAATTTTTGTTTCTTTTAAAAAATTCTTTACGTTCTTACATTAACCAATTTACTTTTCTTGCTTGCGCTTCAACTGTAAAACTCGAGATATTAAACTAATTTAGCGAATACACGAAAACTAAGTTCAAAAGTGAACAAACATATAATCTTTCGCAAACTTAATCTCTAAAATTATTATCATGTATAATATAAGCACCAAAATACAATTTTATATACTTTGTAGCATATGAATTAAAACATACGAGGCAAATAGCGAAGAGTTTTCTTACATAGCAAAAATGTAAGAAAAAACGAGATGCAGAAATGACAAGTACAACTCAGGACTGATGATAAAAACGATGTTTCTAACATCAAGCCTAAATTTATTTTCAAAAGCTATTAACATGTCATTTCCTGTCTTGAAACGAAGTTTGCGTTGTGTTTATGAGATTCTCAAATGTCCTAAATGCATGCATAAGTAAACGGTTTCGTTACTTATGCCATATTTTTTCCCTTCCTTACACTTTACGACACGCCGTTCCTCAACCGTCATTTGCATGAGTAACAGCCGGGATTTGAGTCATTGCAAGCTTTAAAAGAATTCATCAAATCATGCACAGTTTTCCCTGAGATTTCATAGCAATGTAATTTTTGCTTTTAAATCTTTAATTTCATCATAAACAGAGAGCAAATAAGTTAATGTTTCTCTGAAGTTAGTGTTTCAGACCTGTTTAAATTAGTTCGACGTAATATGAAAACTCTTGCTACTTATTCTCCTTATAAAAACTCTTTTATACATAAAAAGAAATTCTTGTTTAAACTAAGATACACTGTTGACTATGCGTGTAATAAATCTTTTTACAGATTATCCTTGCCTACTTTCTGGCTGTAGAAAAAAATATTTATCAAAATAGAAAAATTCGTTTATATGAATGATAAGGTAAATATTAGAAATGTATTGTCAAGTACAGAAATTAGAAAATATTATGCATTGCAAAAATGTCGGATCAAATTACGGTATAAGGTACCGACACTTTGAGTGCATCTGCAGTAAAATACATTTTTATTGTAATTTTTAGGGAAAGATTTATTCAATTCGAGTGATTCAGTGTTTTTACTTTAATTATTAATATAAAATTACGGTTGATCAGAATTTTTGTTCCATAACATATTCTGGTAAAAATAGATTGTATGCACTCTGAGTGCCGGTACTTTTTACCACGATTCTATACGGAATTCTTTACAATGTGATCAGTAATTAGAATCACAACACAATGCATTATGCTGTTTATTATATTTTACATTATCACACATTGTATATTTATACATAATCATGCATAAGCAATAGAATGCATCAGTAAAAAATAGCGTTACTTTGTTATATTTTTACCTTTTTCTTGTACTTTTAGATACGTTGTTTTTTCACCACTATTTACATGGGAAACAACTAGGATTTGAACTATTTGAAGCTTTAACAAGAATTCATCAAGGAATAATTTACAGTTTTCGATGAGACTTAAATATTTATTTTCATCGTAAACAAGTCGATGTTTTGAAAAATATTTTAATTAGCTTAAGTTGCTTATAAAATCCGTAGTCTAATGTGTGAAAAACGAAAAGAAAACTACGTTTATTTTGTGCTATACTGAACGTAAATAAAACTAAGGTGAACCAAACAAGTTTATTAATAAAGCCTATATCTAAACACATATAAGGAGAAACTCAGTCCCTGCATCACCTGGGTGGGAAAAAAACCGAGTAAGTAAATGGAGGAAAAAAAGAAATATCCCGCAGAAATAAAGCCACTACTGTTAATAGCCAATAGATCCGTCATGTTTACATATGACAGGAAATATATCCTGTTATGTAACATTTCGTAAACCCAGGAGGGCATTAGTATCAATATTATCCCAGGTATCAATTATGCAAACCTTCCATTCGGACATGAACTGAAACACTCATTTTTATTATATACTGCCCTACGGAGAGCAAGCCCCATCTAAATTTTTCGAGGATTTTCATCAGGAGAAAAGGCAAATCGTTCATGACATACATCCTATTTCCAAAACGTTTTTTTAAATAAAGGCAATGTCCTGTTGGAAAATGTGATAAGCGCAACTAATTTTCTGTGTAAATGACAAAAAATAGACTCCGGCATTTTTTGTTTATCCGTAAGATATTAAAGACATGGTGGATAAGCTTGGTAATGTTTACTACCATAGCTGCAGCCTTCAAACGTAGTTAATGAGCTTTAACGCTTTATAATCTCGAAGAAAATATCTTCTTTTTTCCTGTCATTGAAATTGTACACAAGACTCTCTTTGCCTACCCCATTCTTCATTTTTCTACTCTTTTTTGCTTGTGGATAGCTATCATCATAATACACAGATTAATTATTTTATGCCGTTCGCTTGTACAATATACAAAATAAAATGGCAGATGAGGCAACAATTGTAAATCTTATCCGATAAACAGCAAGTAGGTAGCTTTTTTAAAAGTGTGTGTTTTGATGTTTCGGCTATGGCGGTAAACTTAACTCTTACCTAAGACCCCATACAGGCTTTTGACTACAGAAAGGTTTTAGAAGCTCATTTACTGCAATTTTCCCAGAGAACTGGTGAACCTATTTGAAACTGGCGTCACCATGAAATTGTACACCTACTATGTCTATTTATACAAAAGATCTCTGTCCGAAAGTTTGGCACTCACATCTTCGGAAATTCTCTCCATTACAAAGAAAGGTGTCCAGCTAGTCTGGAATACTCCCCCAGTGCATATCTGGTTCTCTGGGGATAAGCCGGGCTGTGCTTTGATCTTCAGAGGTAATAGAAGCGATCAGACCGCTTTCACTAGATTCATCAGTGGTCACATAAAGCACATGAGGTATGAACAGCAGCGAAAGATCTATCCCTCCAGCAAAAAATCTTTCTCCAGTGCAGCCAGCTCGGCCCACCTCCTTAGCTGTGTGGATTTTGAAAAGGAGGATTTTCTGCGTGACCCAGTCTTGTTCTTTGATTTCCTGAGGGTGAATGGACTCATGGACCTGGTCTAGCTTCACTAAACCAGTGGGGATGAGAAACAACAGCAACATTTATACAAAAGAGAAACAGTTTCAGTACATGGCAGAATTGAAGCTTACCATCATTGAAGCATGACAAATTGGTGCTGCTGTCCCTTAATGATTCATTGTAATCGTAATGTAATCGTCAATTGTAATTTATTTCAGTAGGACGTTTGTTTTTTACATCTCTTTCACTGAGTGAAGTTTATTTTCTGTCCTTAAAGAGCAGGAAGTGAAATACTCCCTGGAAATATGTGCCTGGATATCAACTCTGTGAATATACCCTTTTTAGTTCTCTTTGCTTTTTATTGTGCTCAGTTATGGCACAGAATTAGATACTTAATTGAAATATCGCTCATCCAAGAAGCCAGAAAATAACATTTCTTCAATTATTTGCAGATTTCGAGTATGCTCGGCTTTATACTTCATGCAGCTAAGTGGGATTTAAAAATATGCGTCTCTTCGATGCATTGCATTTCTTCGGACAAGAAGTTGCTGGCTTTTATCAGAGAGGCATTGTGTAAATTTTAATAATCTATGTAGTTATATATCTTGTCCCTTCCGATCGTTCATTTATACACCGTTCCTTTAGATCTTTATTGCCTTTCTATATTATTTTTTTCTTTCATTCATTCATTTGTTGATTCCAAACTTTATTGCACAATTATTTTTCCCTCTTTTATATTTTTTATTTATATGCTACTTCTTTAATTGGCTGTTTTTTTATTTTATTTTTTTCCTGTGTAGTTTATGTAAGTATATGTTATGTTAATTTCTCTGCTTTATCCGTCGTTCCCTTATTCACACATTTGCTTAGTGCAAATATTATTAGAATTCTTGCTTGCTTAAACTAATTATTTCGATCTTAGAATAACGCTACTTCTTATACTCTTTGAGGGAATATATCAGTAGCTAAAACAAGCTACAAATATTATAAAGTCAGATTGACTTTTAACAAAAATTCATACATTTCATTAGCATGTTTAAATATACGCTCATAAATTAAGCTAAAAAATATCATATTATACATTTTGTTTTTTTAGCTGAGTAAATTTTTGCTTTAAACAATTTTATTTCGAAGCAGATTGCATAAGAGAAAAACTACATTATAAGCAAAAAAATATAAAGCAGAATAATTCAACGCTCAAAATTAACGGAATTTGCTTTTGACTGGTGCAAAAATATTAATTAACAGTTCCTTAAAATTTAAAGTTTCTTTTTTTGAGAAAAAATAAGATTACTTTTAAGAACATTTAAATTAAGTTTCTAATGCTTAATCAACCTGAGCTTCAAAGGAAACTCCCATTTTCTCATTTCTAAAAATGTTTTAAGTGAAAAATAACTAATAAAGTTTTAAAGATATCGAAGTGAGGCACAAAATAATAAAAAAAAGCAATATTGATAATTTAGTTCTTTTGAGGAAAACCAACCGGATTTACTGAGAATTTGATGCCAGTGAGCGAAATTATTTTAATAATTAAGAGGTTTAATTAAAATTGTCTCGGTAATATCACTAAAAAGTACAAGCTACTTTTTTTCTAGAAAATCTCAAATTGTAATTAAATTTTTTTAGCATTGTTTGTAGAACTCTTAACTTTGCCATTTTTGTAAACAAGACTATGAAGACTATTTCGAAGACTATTTCGTCAAGACTATTTCGTAAACAAGACTATATTTCAGAATTTAAATTTATAAGATTAGAAAGATTAAATTATAAGCTTGAAAATGTAAACTATTTTATTATTTTTAAAGTAGGTCATGATTGATTTAGATTTATTGTTAAGACCACAAATTATCGATAAAAAATATAAATTACCAGAAGTTTCAATAGAATGTAAGCTACATGCTACCATAAGACATATATTTCATGCAAATATTTTACCCCATGGATATACGAAATTAAGGCTAAGCAAGCAACAAACATTGAGACAAATTGATTAAATAAAACTCGTTACAAATTGATTAAATAAAACTCGCATTTCGCATTGTTTTCTTTAATGGAGGTTTCTATAGTTATGTGCGTCGGTGCACACATAACTATAGAAATCAGCTTTTTTTCCTGAACTTCTTAAGCATCTACTCTATATCACGGACATTTTGGCGAGTAATTTTTCATTAATTTTTAATCTACTTATATCGTAATGGAACAGCATAATGGGCCATTGGCAACTGTTTAGGAACCATCCCTGATGATTCTCGGAATACCTCCTATCACAATATTAATCCTCTGCAGAGAAGATGGTTCCCCACATAGATTTTTTTTAAATAACACTTGTTGTGTCCGATATAAGCTGAAAAGAAGTAGGTTCAGAACTATGCACATGGAAACTTTAATTATTATGCATTTCTATTGGCTTCCCCCTGCTTACATTGGGAAACGATATATGTATAAATGTTTCGGGGCCAGGGTACCCTGCTTGGTAGGACAATGGACTTTTGTTCCTGAGAAAGGGAGTTCGAATATATCCTACCGAAGAATCCCCGTGGTGACTGGTGCAGGTTAAATCTGCCGGTGTCACCAAATCCTACAAGTTCCAATAAAAAATCAATATCTGTGGGTGTACTGAGTTTAAAATTAATCGGTCTCTGTTTCTGGTGAAAACTGAGGTCTGTGAAGGGGTGAAAGGTGTGTGAATGAGTTCTTCCTTTGAAACGGGTTGTGACGTATGTGTGTCAAATACGGAATCTTAGCCAAAGATGGCACCGCTGAAAACAAGAAGCACACTATCTGCCTTAAGAATTCACTTGATTCCATGAAGGTTTGCTGATATTGGCCAGTGACATTTGTAACAACAGCAAAAAATATTTCAAATTTGACATATATTTTACAATTTTGAAAAATTAGTTCAAAATTAATTCTAGTTCATGTTTATTAATTTATATAATATGGGGGTAAATATTTTCGATTCAAGATAAATCTACAATTTTGAAATTGAACTGCAAAAAACTCCGCATCAAAAGTATCGGTACTCCGGGTTTCAGTATTTTTTACCATTGACTTCATTTTTCCCGGGTCACATAACAGTACAAAGAATATAATGCAGCATATTTTTTTACAGTAATAATTACAATAAATTGACTGAATCGCTCTAATTAAATAAATATTACTATAAAATTTACGGCTTAATGTTTTAGAAAAGAGAAGATTAGGCATACGGAATTACGACTGAGAAAATTAAGCATACGGAAATCATGTGAAATCAGATTATACTTTATTTATTCATGATAAAGAAATGGAAGGAAGAATCGAATTTCATGAATAAGTAAGAAGATGTAAAATAATGTTGGGATATATAATGAAAATGAATTAAAATAATAATCATAATAATCAGATTGTTTTTGATTTGCTGAATAATGAAAAAGTAGGGAAATTGGAAATCATATGTTAAACACAAGTAGTTGATGCACAAATTTGCTTAGAAAATCATATTATGCCTTTTTTTTTGTCATTGTTTGCATTTGTTTGAGCTTTTTTGTGTATGAGTTGTATTCAATTGTTTGTCTTTTTTGTGTTACTATGTGAAAATAAATTTACCACTAAACGTTTTTAAAAGTTAAAAATGTAATTATTTGTTTTTCAGCTTAAAATATCTGGTAGTTGTCTGATTAGTGTATTAAAAGTTGCACAACATATCGATTCGTGGAAAACATTATGCAAGAAGCCTGATTATCAACTCTTGCATTATCATTACAATGAAGGGGCGTTATTTGATATTAATGACATTGCATATCTATTTAGGCAGATAAAAAATATTTATTCGGATTTTTGTTTTGTTTTTTGCTGCAATACAATTATTGAGAAGAATTTAGAAATTGCATATTTATTTATAACAGTATACGAAGTTAAATTTTATATTTAAAAAAGGATCAATATAAAAACAATTATATGCTCTATTTCTTATAAATTTTATCACATCTGACTTAAATAAGTATAAAATATCTGAGAAACTTAAGCAATATCACATAAACATACATAATATAGTGATTGTTCAACAATGAGGGGTCTCTATCAGGGTCTAAGCACAGAATTAAAGAGGAAAGCACATAGATGCAAAAGGCAATTTCAAACAAGATAGAACCAACAAAACGTGTTTACCAATACGGCTAAGGAAACGAGCTTGAAGATGGTAATCAAACATCTGAAGAAAGATAAGAGATGAGTGATGTAGAGACAGGCTGAGAATCCCTAGTTGTGCAAAATGTAGAAATTATCAAGATTTAGACTTACTTTTTAGAATGAAGTTTCACATGCCACATAAGAATGAGTTGTACAAGTTCACTATGTAATATATCCATTACTTGAAGTTGTAATTTAACTGAGGTACGAAAAAATCTTCAAAAGTGGCACGAAATCCCCGCATTTTAGAATGCATATTTTACCATCAACGATAAACTTTTTAATTAGATAGGGTATATGAGACGATTTTTTTACGTCTGTAATACTCAACTAAAAGAACACGGCAAATTCTTTGTACAGTATTAAAAGAACTAAACATGAAAAGGCTCATGCTCTCGTTTTGAGAGAAGCTAGCTTCCAATTAGGGAATTTAAGGAAAATGTAGAAAATTCAGCTTTTTAAAGCCCTTTTAAAGTATTATAAATATCTATACAGCTTCCATTTTCGTTGCCAAAGCAACCATTGCATTTTTTTCTGAACTTGTTATCATGTTATCAGATAGTAATCGTTTTTTTCTTTACACAGGGCTATGTGTTCTGGTTCAAAGCAACACCGTAAAGAAAAATTACCTCTTACAGATATATTTAATACGGCAATCAATGTCAAAGCAAATATGTTTTTATAAAAACATGGGCATAGTAGTGGATTGCAGAACTTGCAAATAAGGTCTTCTTTATAGGGTATCCTTACAACTGCTTGAAAAAATACTCATGATGCATCATTTGTACTTGAAATAAGATCAACTAAATGTAAGTGGGAAATCCTACTTCATAATACAGAGACAATTTCAATATTTTACTTTGGTTACCCAAAAATTAATATTTTAGAGTGTTCGGTTAAATATACGAACGTGGATGTGCTGCTCTATCAAATAAATTCTGGCATGAAAGCTATTGTTTTTGTTTTTCATACATCATTGTTTTTTCCCTTAATAGTCTATATTTTTATGCAAAAAAGAAGAAAAACAAATAAAATTTTTTTAGTAAAAGATATTACTACTGTAATTTTATGCCAAAATAATTTGTTAAAATGTTAATTGAAATAAACAGTTACCTGGATTTGAAACTTAAAATAAAAAAAAACACTCGAATACAAACTTTAAACTTAGGAAAACATAATGTATGGCACAAATTTTATTTGTTAATGGTATCAACGATAGCGCACATCAATTCAGCTTAAACTCCCGATTTTTCTTTTGTCTCTTGGATATCTCGATTTTTTTTTTTACTTTTTAACAAATTTTAATATAAGCTTTAAGATGTTAAATCTAGTAATATCTAATCTCTCTTTCTTTCCTTATTTTTTTTTGTTGTTACTTTAAGTTACTTGTCGGCATCAATTCAAGCTCGAACATAGAAGCTAAAGTTCCCGAGAGAGAGAAAAATAAAATTTTCTTACAACAATGTATAAATAGTCATTATTCAAAGTAAAAATTTTCTGAAAAGCTCTTAAATCAGCAATATCTTCCGAAAAAAAATTTCTGCGAAAAACAGCAAGAGTTAGGTTCGCAAATAAAAAACTGCCCTTTCAACAAGTAAAGCTTCAACGTTTGTGTCCTTGTTCAACCTCCGTCCTTGAATTTTTTGGGCTGCAGAGTGGCTCAAATGATATTTTTTACTCTAATTTCAACACTTAATTACATTATAACTTAGTTATAATACACTTAATTATATTGGCAACATTTAATTAAACCACACTTATTTCTATTAATTAATTATAACCCTTAATTAACACTTAATTTCAAACTAATTTCCAAACGTTATTTCTTGCTCAACAAGACTAACTTAACGCAGAATTATGAAACTCAAAGAAAGAGAAAATAAACTCACAAGAAAAAAAACTTAAATTTGCATTAATAATCAAACAAATTGTAATTTTAAAAAAATGGCCTTCTTAGCAAACCAAATCTCAGTTCTGTAACTGCATTTATAAGGAGTGCAGGGTAGCAAACGTAGCATTTTTACAACAAAATTAACAGTAGCTTATTTTTGAAATAATTACCGGATTTTAATTTCGTTTATTTCATTGTTCTCCCTGTAGATATCGGTGCATACGTTCGTAATTTTTCCAGATATCTATGTTTTATGACGTTTGTGCAATAGCGTATGTATTGTAACTTTATGTAACGTAAGTTAATTAATCTATAGTGGTCTCCTGGAATAGTGGTGGCAGCGTAGATGATGATCTTATAATCTGAGAGAAATTGTTTTAAGTTTGCCGATTTAAAACTATCAGTATTCCAAATTTAACCCCTTCTCTGTCGGCGTCGCATCTCATACGTTTGGTGCTTTTGCCCCTTATGGTCAGCGTTTCATACCATGCAGCAAAGAAAAAAATGCATCATTGAAATTGAATTCGTCACCACTTACACATCTCTTTAAATTCTTCGAATATTTTTGTATTTCTAAGTACCGCTTAGATATGGTACTGATACTTCCATTTTCTTCACAATTTTCGCAATTACATTCCCCGGCTTGAATTGAAATCAATATCCTTTTGTACCTTCGGTAATTTTGCTTTCATTAGTGTTACCGTTACATGTCAAAATAATTATGATGTATTCAGAGTGAGATTGAGAACAGCGAACTTATTATCTCTCAGTCGGAAGATGATAGTTCTGATTTATCAATTGATAGTAGTTATTCATTGACTAGTGAATCAGAAGACGATGATATGAGATCAGTAAGGATGTGGGTTGACGAAAAAACAGCGTGTCCTTCTCCTTCTTGTTTCAATTTTACAGAAAACCTTGGAATATTAGAGAAGTGACGGGCATCAGTAGACGGGACATCACATCTTTCACCCCCAATAGGTCAACAAAAAACAGCTGGCTGACAAAAATATTTTACAATTTCGAATTTAGGATAGAACGAATATTAATTTTCAGCTATAGAAAAAAGGCTTTTTTGGACTGAAAATTTTATAAAAAGAACTGATATAGAAAGGGTAAATCGCTTTCAGTTGAATGCTATGGGAGTCTATATGGAAGTGGCAGGCATTTATAGTTTAAATAAAAGCACAGTTTTTTAAGACAATATTTCTTATTAAATGATAAATGGTAGTATCGAAGAAGTAATGAAATCTCGAACTGTTTTTAGAAAATCTAATCAACAGGCATTTTAATAATACCTTCCAGAAATAATAAAAATAATTAAATTAAAAACCGATAAACATTTAAAATTGTTAAAACATAATGATAAAAAATTAATCAAATTATGCTGGAATAAGTTGACAAAAAAAATCCAAATTTCACTTTTACTTAAAGAGAAAACATTAAAAAACTTAATCAAGCAATAAAAAATTAACACGATGGAAATAATAAAATTCAGTAAAGTTATTTAAAAAAATGTAATAAAATTCAAATCATAATCCAAATAATTGAAACGATTGAATTAAAGTGAATTTTATTTTTGAGTTTTCTCTCCGACTATTCATCTTTGCATTCTCAAAAATATTTCTGAAAAGAGAATCGAGGAGGAGAGAAAAACTCGAGATAATTACACATAAGTAGCATCCCAAGGAACTTAAAATTCCTGACAAAGAATTTTCGAACAGGGAATAATTAGTATTTCTAGTGATTAATTATTTCGAATAGGAACGTTATAATTAAATTGAGAATAAAAATTTCTTTGTAAATGTACTTCCGAGAAATAATGGGAATTTCCAAAGATTTCTCTAAGTAAAATTTAGTGTTTTTTTTATGAACACTATTTTAATAAAATAAAGAGACAATTAATGATGCTTGAATTAAAACTTTTTTTAATTTATGTTTCCACTGCTTTGTAAAAGACCTTTTTAAAATCAACTAGGGGGAATTACTGAAAGAAGGTTTAAGAAAGAATCAATATACAGTTTTTTGTAAACCTTTCAGAATAGTTCAGGACTTTAAAATGAATATACATTAATTTTTTTAAAAAAAAGGAGAATTTTCTTTAAGAATTTGTTTTAAGACTTAGAAATATAAATCAAGAACTATCGAGTAAGTTTAGACTGCATTGTTTCTAAAAAGGTTTCAATTTAATCGAAATTCGCTTTTGGAAAGTAATGGGTTCAAACTTGGACCTTATAGCAAAAAAAATTATAACTTACTGGTTTTTATTATTGTTCGTTAATTCTGCGTCATATTATTTAATTAGCAAACGTATATTTATTTTCGAATTTATTAACTAAAATCTGTTTAATCTAATATAACTAAATAGAAAATAATTAATGCCCATGAATTAACTTACGTATTTGCAAATTCTTTTCTAAAATTATCACGTACTTACTTATTCCATAGGGAATTTACTTATTCAATAGGCGTATTTAGTATTACTACCACAAACTATATCGGTTTAAACACTGAGTTTTGATCTAATATATTATATTTCCCCATAATATAGGCAATAAAAAATAGTTAAAGGCCTTGCATTAAAATAATAATTGGCTGCATATTTTCTGTTTTCATTTTTGTTTTGAATGCTACAAATTTTAAACAACGTTTAAAAAGACTAATACAAAGTGAGCTAAAATTAGGTAACAAAAATTAACAGCTTTTCATAATGTACCAATTAAGTCCCTGATTATCTTTAGTTTCTATTTCCCACCAGGTGCTTTAAATATCCAACTGAGAGAGTTATAATGAATTATCATAGTTCACCAAGGTTAAACTACAGCTTAAAAAGTAAGGTACATTTAGTATCTTTAAAGAAAGTTATCATTAAAAAGACGTGCATTTAGTATTTTTATTTATAACTGGTGTTTTATACAGGTACATTAGTTTTAAAATGTGATTTTTAAGATTTCAACACACACACAAAAAAATTTTAACTCAGTAAACTAAAAGGTTATTTGAATTTATAAATAATTTGAAACAAACTCTTTATTTGTTAATCTTCACAATCTGATGAAATATTTGTTCATTATTGTTGTGATTTCCATTCCATGAGACAAAAGATAAAATAACGTATTGATTTAATTTGGCTGTTTTAATGAACAAGTTTTAAGAACAAGTTTGTTTTATCTTATTAAAAAAGTCTACATTTTTGACACTATGCCGTAATTTAATATTTATCTTCATATAGGCAATTTTAGCTACCAAGAGATGTTTGTAAAGTATTGAATAAATTTTTAAGACAAGCGCAATTCACAAAAGTAAGCGCAATTCACAAAAATGACAAAGCTCCCTAGATAAATAAAAAAATGCGAAAAAAGGTTTAAAAGAGGTTAGAATCAACCATGGGCATAAGACAAGTGAAAAATTTTTTAAATGAATAAAAAAAATTCAGAATATATGAAAAACCGAATGAAATCTATTGCTCCTTACTTGTTTTTATAAAATTTCAATTTCGCAATTGATTGAATAGTTTAAAACGGCAAACAAGCATTTATTTAAGTTAAGATCATTTTAAATAAAAAGAATAATCAACAAACGCTCAGAATTATTGTCAAAAAGTCCCCCAAGTAAATTGATACAAACATAATTATAACAAAGCGGTTCTACATACAGAAGGCTTAACTTGCGTTTTCACGCTACCAGGTGAGAAAAAATGTACAATAAAAACTACCGTCGCAGCTAACGCAGTAAGCAAGAAAACTTTGTGGCAAAGATAATAAGAGGATTTCTGAACAGCAAGAGAAGCTTAATATTCTCTATGGACGCGAGTGCCCCTTCATCCAATATTAGAGAGAGGAGCTAGGTACAAATTGCGTTAAGCATGACAAAGGTTTCATGCACAAACGAGAGATTTTTGAGTTGGTCTTGATGGAAAAATCGATTCCTGATCTTTGAAAGGCAAAGAGGAATAAAGAAAAGAAGAAAATGAATCGCTTTTGTCGTCTTTTTCTGGCGACCGCATTTTGTCTGAAGCCAATCGAAGTCCTGTTTTGTATGCCAATGATATGTATTTCTGTCCGTATGACGTTCCACCACATGTGACCGTAATGCTCATGGGATTCGCTTTTCTGATACCTTTTTTTATATAAAAAAAATTGCTTTGCTTGTAGCTTGAAAACACATAAACATTAAATAAAGTATCACAGATAAAAAAACTAAAATAAAGAAACAAATATTCATCTTTAAATATCGAAGCGGTTGTTTCGGAAGTATGCGAGATAATCAAGATTTTGTTTTTTAGATCTATGAATATATTTCAAAGAAGATTTTTTCTGAAATTATTTGTATTTTCGAAGAAAAAAATAAACTTTGCTTAAAAAATTTAAGTAGATTATATTTCTTTTCCTTTATTTAACGGGGCTCTTCTAACAAATCCTTCCTAAATTTAAATTTCGTACAAATGCGTTCTAAAATTTTTACTTATGTGTCGTTTTCTCAAAAATAATCATATTTAATTCGATAAATTTAAAAACTATCATGATATAAATAAAACATTGCAATGATGGTTTTAAGAAATGGCATGATAATCATTCTTGAAGTATAAACGAAGATATAAAAACTGTTAAGAAATTGATTAGCGTTTGCGTTTATTATTATTTATATTTCCAATCTTTAAATTGATTTATTTTATTTAACATGTTTATAAGTATTAGGACTTAAAAGTTATTACGGTTATAAATACATTTAGTAGAACTGTAATATAGCTTGCTAAGAATTTTACAGCTATAATTTTTTCAAATATTACGTACTAGAAGAATAATCGTTGAGCTGGTAGATTTGTTAAGTTTTATTATATCAAAATTGCAGCATTTTTAATTTAAATGACATAAAATGAATGTATGAAAATTAAATAAATTAAAAAAAGATTGATATAATTGCATTAGTTGCCTAGTTTTATTTAGGATAGGTGCACAGCTCACAGAAATGAGAAGGAAGCGGAAGAAAAAGATAACTACCTTCATTCGTAAGTTGTATTGTCAAAAAAATCTTCACACAATTATTCTCTTGTAAATACTAAGAAAATATACTAAGCAAATCATACAATAATTGAAACTTCTAAACAAAAGCAAGTGGAATATGGAGAATTAAGCCAATGAAATTAGTAATTTGGTGATAACATTAAACACATTCTAAATTATTACGTATAAAATGGAAATATTAGAGTTTTAAATATTTTTTGCACTACTTTTTACATACTAATTAATTTATTAACTAAAAAGTTTTATGTGTTTAGCGACTGAAAAATCTCTAACATCAGTATTTAGAAAATATTTGTTGGTCCTGTATGGTTAAAGTTTCAAACATAATTCACTCACTATTAAACGTTAAACTTCATTTTTTACTGGTTTTAAATTATTTGATGTACAATTAAGGTGTGATCTTTTTTCGATATGTCCAGTTATAGCTTTATATATCTATTTTGAAAATAAATATTATTTGTGTAATTTTTCATTATTGCATTTCAAATCTGTTTATTTTGATAATTGCTATATTTAAATTAATGTATTTTACTTTTCGTACAGCACGTAAATAAAGCTAAAATACGAGAATGTACCATGGTTTCGGTACCTTATTAACCTTAGGAACTAAGCAAGGTTCTTATTTATAGAACCAAAACTGTTGTGTGTGTCTTTTGTGCCATTACGTGATTTTTGCATGTAATTTTCAGGGCCCTAAGACACTTGGATCTCTGTTACTATTAACTAAATATCAAAAATAAGGCGCAAATACTCTCTCAATCGCAGATATACTCTACAGTTTCGATTCAGTTTTAGTTTTTCTGTATTTTATAGAAAAAAATTTCTTTAACTTTTAAACAAAAAAAAACTGGACTGTAATACATAAATTAAGTAACTTTTCAATCTGTTTGCTTATTTTCTAAACGCTGTTAAAAATACATATTAAAGAAATTTTACATTAAAAATAACCTTAGAAATAATTCATAACTTTCGAAAAAATTTAATCGTAATATGTTTTTCGTGTTGATATGGAACCACAGTGCTGCCCGCAGAATATGGACATCATGGCATTGTCGATGGAAGCGAAATGAGAGACATAATAATCTTATCCCGGATGCATTTCTCTTCCATGCCTGCACGCACTACAAGCATACAGTGCAAGAATTATCTACAATTCAAGCATAATTTTAATGTAATATATAGTTATATGTTTAGTTATTAGTCATACGTTTTTGCATAAAAATGTCGAATTTTGTGGACTCGAGCTATGGTCTGGACTGACATTTCTATCAATGTTCACTCAGACCGGTAAATTATCAGCAATGAGAAACTAACATCTCAGCAACATGAAGAGGACGTCCTCAGAACTAATATATAAGTCTTCATGATGCAACTATTGGATAATTCATTCTCATGTATAAAAAACATACAAACATATAGTGTTCACAGCTAGTGGATAATTTTCTTTTTCGTTAAAGAAGTCCCTCGAATAAATTTGCTAACATGTTCCTCGGATATGCAGTCAATGAAAGATGTTTACGATATTCTTCTCACTCATCACCCTCAAAAACCATTCTGCACCTGGTATGAACTCATCTGCTTTGGTTGTCGAGAATATTAAAATTCTGAAAACAGATTGAAGCAATTGTCAGCAAATTGCTTCAATTTCTCTTCTCAAATCTTGCAACATCTATGCATAATATATAAGTTGAAAGTTAATCAGTTATCAAATCATTAAGCTAGTTATTTCCTATTATTCTCCAATTGTGTTTGTAATTTTATGTATGTATGTATGTATATATATATATATTTTACTTATGTGTCGT
>NC_092208.1:28343607-28350467 GCF_043381705.1 Parasteatoda tepidariorum | reverse complement strand
TTTGGAAGTAAGATATATATAAAGTACGATTCTATTGTTAAAAAAAATTACTCATTTCATTTAATCTTTTAAGTAAAGTACATTTTGGAAACATTATTTTCAAGCACAAATTTTAAAGAAAGTCTTATCAATTTTCATCTTCGTATGAATGAGATACGGAGTTATTTATGTGGTAGTTTTCCTCCCTTTTTTTCCTGAAAGTAACTTATGTATACATTTTTTACAAAAAAAAGTGAATTCCACTCGTGTTAGTCAACAAAGAAAGTCCAAGAAAGATCCCAAAGGAACTATGGATCATAGGGAAAAGATAGTATAGTACACTTTCTATAATCTAGAAAAAGAAACCTCTTGGTCGTTGTAAATGGAAAGGGCTTTGAAATACTGAATAAATAACAAATTGAGATCATCTTAAATTTAAACGTTAAGATTTGTGACTCATCAGATTGGTGTCTGGCACAAGAAGGAATAACAATTGAGATCCTCTAATTTATAAATAATGGCTCCAGGGAAGCAGAGATATTCCGAATATTATGCATTTATTATGTGATGTTGTCGTTGCTTGAGTTGCTTTGATAAAATAATATGGTTCTTTTTATTTGACAATATTTGATTTGGTGATGATTTGATTTGAAAATTATTGGGTAAGCTTTTATTTTCGATTTAGGTTTAATTTACTTTAACTAATTTTTCCAATTAAAACTTTTTTATTAGAAATGATTTTCATAAAAAATGTTCTAACTGTAAAATTTCATAGAGTGGGAGCTTAGATCGCATCTTTGATTTTATATTATTATAATTTCTGATTTCATTTCAATATTTTCTCTTCAAGTTTGTTTCATAAATACGCTTATTCATTTCTTGTTTGTACACTTGTAATTTTGTAAGTTAACAAAACCAGAAAGTAAGTTACAGATTTTTAAGAGAAGTGATTTTTGCATTGAAGCAAAAATTTTCAACAGCAATTTTATTTTTAAAAAAAACGTCCCATATGAATAATTTTAAATGGAAATGGCAATGAAAATTGCATTTATTTTCTTAACAACATTATCATATTAATAAAAAGCAAAAAATTTTATCTCCTACTAAGAAAACTATCTAGAATGATTTATATGATTTGCTTAAAAATAAAATTGTTGAAAATGAAATGTTTGAAAATATTAAATCGATCTTTCAAGAAATATTTATTAATATTCATAATAATTTTAGTCTGACAAAAATCAAAATGCCACTGAAATTCCCAAGCTAGAGCTGTGAATTCAGGAGATAGCACTCGAAGTTTCCAACTTTGTCTACCTTAACTGCTTACTAAAAGTTGTTAATTCAATGCATACATATGTAAATAAATAATTCAGATTAACAACGAAGTATTTGTTTAAAAATTACTATCATATTTCTTATACTGTGCTATTATTACTTTAACTTTTCACATTACTATTTATTTTAACATTTTCTTATCTTGCACTGTCACAACCTAAAACAATTATGAGGTGTACATGCATTATAGAAAGAAATAATAAAATGAAAACTATCGCAATTGATTTACAACTAAACATTATTCATAAATCGTCCAGGAAAAAATTAAAATAAATCTTATTTCACCTTGATAATACTGCTTTCAATTTAGAAAAATATGCCAAACTTCTTGAACGAAATCATTTTAGCAATCGAGCATGCTTTCTAATCTAATGATATTGCAATTCAAGTCATTTGGATAGATTTTTATCTAAAACAAATATTTCTTGATTTCGATTTGACTAAGAAAAGGGGATCTTAGGGGACTCAGAAAAGGGGATCACTTAAGATTGCCAAAACAAATCTAAAAGAAACATTTGAATTCTCTTAGAAATAAATAAGTCAAAGTGTTGCTATTTTTATAATTGAACACTTTCAAAGTAATTTCTGTATTTACTTTTATCTTTGTGTAAGCATATAGTTGTATAACATAAAGTAAAAAAAATTAAAACTTTATATTAAAGATATTTAATACGTCTTGTTAGACAATCGATAATTTCAAAGAACTCGGAAATTTATGGATAAAACACTAAAAACTTGGGGGTTCAAATTTTATTTCTTTCATATTTCAAAATCATTTACCACGAAAAGATATGACCAATGTGATATATAATATTTATCTAAAACCCTTTTAAACTTACTAATGAATGCTTACAAAATAAACTTTTTCAAGGTTTTTGTCTCACCAATCAATTTCAAACGCACTGTAATAATTTAAATTTCAAATAAAGCAATCTATTACTGTGATGAATATTTATTTTGCTACTTGATTAAAGCTCTAAATTATGCGTGTGCTTTATCCGATAAACTCTCAGTTTCAACTACTCTTATCACTGATTGATTGGGTTTCTAACGCTGTTATGATGAGTATATATATTTATATAGATAAGCCGAAAATTATTCATGTTTATTGAAGAGAAAACTGAATATTGATGAAGTTGAAATGAAGCAGACATTTTCCAAATATGCCGCCAATTGCGACTACAAATATCAGACAATCCCTAAAGTATATACATAATGACTAATTCAAGTTATACACGTAGAATGTGTTATAAATTATTACTTTAAATAAAATTATTGTAAACATATGTATTTAAATACACAAATTGCTTGTTACAATACATACTGAAACATATTTATCAAGAGATTAAGCAATTAAGATAAGTTATTGATTCATAAATAACAAATGCGATTACGTTTCACGTAAAGAATTAATTCAATTTTGCGAAACAGTTTAACTGATATCCTCTGAAACTGATCTGATAGTATCTTTTCTACATGTTTTGATTAATGATATATCAAATATAGTACATTTTCATACCATGCAGTGTATTTTTGTAAAAAAAACAGTTTGATTTATCAAACTGTAGAACATGTAACTGTGACTAAATTGTCTGATAAAAAGAAGTCTTTGGAAGTAAGTAATAATTTTATTCTGTTTTATTTTATATACTTAATTAGCAGTATGCACGGGCAGCTGGGAACGAGGCATTCTTACAAGAATTTAAAGTGTTTTTGAGGTTTACTTGATTGATTAGAGGAGTCAGGTTGCTTAGAGGTGTCAAAGTTAATTTGAGGTTAATTTGAAGTTGCCTTCAAAAACAACATTAAAAGATCAACCTCCCAAGGAGTCTGGAGTGGATTTACTCACGCTTGAGGCTGTTTTGATGTTGATGGAAATCTATTTTAGAGCAACCAGTTTGAAGAGGTTATTTTTGAGGTGTACAGCCTATTTTTTCTACACTTCAAGCAAATTGGTATATTTGAGGTGTGAATAATTTCAGCCGATAATTTTTCAACTAAAACTATTGCTGAGTTATATATGAGTATGAATTTTTGAGGTGCAAATGAAGTTGAAATTGAGGTTTATTAATGATATTATTTTTTATGTGAAATTATTTTCTTCCTCAGGTGTATTTTCTTACATTTCTCAAACATAAAAACACCCTTTCTTTCTTGTAACTGAAGTATTAAGGGACTTGGCTGTCATTAAAAATTCCTTCTCCAGTTGCGACTTGATACTCGTCAGGCATCACACAAATGTTAGCAGCTTACCTGGCCTATAAAAGCGGTGAGTGCTCAGTACTTAAAATATTGTCATCATCATGTCTTTAGTCACAGAATGAGGTAAAATGATGGAAATGCGAACTAAACTAAGGGCCTTGTGTAGGCACAAATAGGATAAATAAGTAGATAAATCTCGGTAGTTAAATTTTTTGCATATTTTGGTTGAATTTGACAAAATTGATTAAATTCTAAAGTAAAATTCTCAGGAGAAATTTTGCAATTTTGGCTATACTAAATGCTTAACAATTGTGCCATAACAAACACTTAACATTAGTTAAGTTACATAAATTCATGTATGCTTGAAATAAAAAACCGATAAGTAGTCCATTCACAGAAAGCCACATAAAATATTGGTAGTATCTGCTATAATATTCTTGTTCAGTTTCTAATAAGTGTCCATAAAATTCAGTTACAAATAGACTGCTGGACAATTTGCCAATATCTGCTATGCATACATGATTTAATATATAAGAGGTAACAGAAAAGCAATCTGCTGAACAGATTTAACGAAAATTGTTGTTCTGATACTTTGAGATAAGAATTTTTCAAAAGAACACAGCCAGACGTTATGAAAATGGATTAAAATGGAAAATATGATTCCTTAATGCTTTCATAATTTTATTTAACATATATAAAAAAAATTTCTGTAATGAAGGAAATGCATATCAAAATAAATTAAACTGATAAAATATTTAGGTAAACTGTTTATTTGTTATATTTACACATTTTAAAATAGCATGCTGTTTCGTATTATTATTATTATTATTATTATTTTTTGAAATAAAAAGAGTTAGTTTAAAACGGTGTAAATCTTAATGTGTTTTTTTCCTTCATAATAGTTTTTTTCTTCTGCTTAATTACATTCCTGGGGAAATCATAACACTTTTTGTATTTACATTACGAATCGTCACATCATAACTAACCAGAGTTTTTCCAGAGTTTTTAAACCAGAGTTTTTCATAAATTAAGTGGTTATATAAGTTTAATTAGGTATATATGAAAATGCCCAAAGATTAAAAAAATTTTATATTCTACTTAAATTTACTGGGTGACTAAAATAAGCATCTCAAAGGTAAAATAAAATAAATTTTAAAAAAAACAGGTGAATAAATATATTTTATACCAACTACTGTAAGTATGAAATATATTTATACTGTTTTATACCAACTACTTGAAAGTCGATATGCCAGGCATCGGTGCAATGACGAGTCGAAAACAAAATTTGCTATTACATACTCCAGTGTTGGAACATCAATGGGCTCGTATTATTTTTGAATCATAAAATTCAGCTCAGAAACTGTGAAAACCCTTATTTTTATAAGAGGTTGTGTTCCAAATGTTATTTAAAAACACTTAGTCTTCAAGACTTCTCCACAGATTCCAGTCAATGAACTGAATACAGAAGAAAAATGTAGCCAGTTAGTGCATATTCCTCAGGGATCCGGATAACGCCGAGTAAGAAAAAATTACAGCATGTGCTAAGAAAAATGGAATGTTAGTAATGTTTATAACTGAAGTCTGAACCACTTCTCTACTGTGGTCTTAGAGGTATTACAGGTCCTTATTTAGCCGGATTTTCTTCTTCTTCTTCTTTTTTTTATATTTTTTTTGGTCTCTCTGTGCTTTTTCCATATACGTTTCCTCTCATGAAGTTATCATCGTTACCATGCCATAGCGTTATCAAAGTTATAATTTAATAATAAATTTCAAAATTTTTAAAATATATCGTTTACAATTAACAGAGATGGGAAAACAGTCTATTTGCTTAGTTTGATCAATCTTTATTTATGAATTAGACACGCTAATTTCAATTCGATCACACAACATTGATGTAACCAGATTAAAGATTTCTTCTGCTTGTCTGTTGTTTTATTTATTTTTCAATGATCATAGTTAAACTTTGAGCGAATTTTCTATGAGTATGCTTACCACATTTGTTGCTTGCCTTATTGTGAGTGAATTTTATAATACTTTTATCCAAAATTAAAAATTAAAAAAATTTTATTGTCTGTACGTGGGCGAAAAAGAATGAACATCCTACGTCATATAACTCAGGATGATGCATAGCCTTCGCCTATTTACGAATCTAAAGCATATGAAAACAAAGAGTATAAACGCGTTTTTTGAGGTAAAATCAATCGCACCCCCCTCCCTTACAAAAATAGATAAGAAATGGCCTAGCATGTTGTGAGCAGTGGCAATTAAATAAGCTTCACGAATCAAATGCCAATCTTACCTCATTTGCAATTGCAAAATAAAAAGCAAAGTTTATTTTAAAAGAACGTAAATACAAAATAAAATTTCAAAAAATACATCGCATATAAAATCTTAAGCTCAGTGAAGCACTAAGCAAACATCAAAAAAGAAACTATTGAAGAGAGAATTTACTCTAAAATTTGGAAAACGGGAAACAAAGCAAATACACATCTTTAAGGGAACCCATGGAACTACGACTTTGCTTTAAATAGAACATTAAACAATAGAATGTATTATATTTTTCTCTTTAAAATTCGTTAACATTCATGTAAACATTTTTTTTAATAACTTGATATATAATTATTTCTTCCGACAGATCTTGAAATAAATATATATTTTGCCTGACTTAAATAAAAGAATCAAATCATTAAAACGGAGACTAAAAATTCATTAAAATTTACAACATAATGCAATGATAAAAAATTAATAGCTGTTTAAAAGCAAATCAAAAATAAGGAAGTATTTTAAGGAAACAAATTCAATTGATGATGATTAGAAGGATGTGATTTGTTAAAAAGAGTTTTTCCCATATGCTATAAAAATAATTAATACTTTTAATATAATAAAAGAAAAAAGAAAAAACAGCTTTCATTCTGTTTTGTGTATAACGTGAGGAAATTAAATCTATCATTTAAGTTAATTATAACTCTCTAACTCTTAATAGAATCTTTTAAATTCATGACTCAAATTAAGAATGAAATGAATTATTAGAATAATTAGAAAAAATCAGCTTTGCTATTTAATATATAAGAGCGATTATCGGGAAGCATATATAAACTTAAAAACTATAAATATCATTATATATATATATATTGTTTGTTATTTTTTTACTTATTATTCCCCACCCCCTTTTTTTCATATGTCTATAATTTTTCTTTGTTTTATTCTTCATTTTGAACTTATCTAATGAGTGCTGTTTACTTGCAGCTTAAGCGCAATAAATGTTACTTATTGTTTTTCTTAACTTTCTTAGTGTTTTCTTGTATTTATTTATTTATTATATATATATATATATATATATATAT
>NC_092208.1:28333772-28342912 GCF_043381705.1 Parasteatoda tepidariorum | reverse complement strand
TATATATATATCTTCCTTGATGCTAACAATTAAGATATAAAAAAAAATTTAGTTTGTGAATTTAGAATATATTCTTTATACTATAAAACGACTTGTAATACTTGCTTCAGACTGTGTGCAAAATTTTTCATTGCACATTTCCAAAATTTTATATCATTTTGTATGTAGGGACATTTCCGATAGAACAAACCACTTCCTTATCACTTACTAGCTTTATTTAAATTTAATTTGTACGTCTCTTATCCTATTCTAGGGCTATTTCATACATTTTGATTATCTTTAGTCAGAAATTTCGAGAAGGATAGCACCATTATTTATCGATATAAAATATTTTTTTATAAACAGGATAAATAATTGGAAACGACATTCTAAACAATATCCTTTAAATTAGTAGAGTTGACCGTTTTTTATGCGGGGAATTCCTATTTTTAGAGAAAAATGCCCATTTCGAGTAATTTTTGCGAAAGTTAAAATCATCGTGTTAAACATTAAATTAAATTAGCTTATCAAATTTTTACTCAATGAGGGTGTGAACACTATTGTTCAAGGAAAGAACATCAAGATACGAAAACAGAGGTGCCGATTTCAAGCCTTCCCGAAACAAATAAACTCACTCTCCACATTGGAAACCTAGACAACAGACACTCAGATCTCTTATTCCTCTACAGATGACAATGTAGCACTAGTTCACCTCGTTCTGCGTTTCACCTAGTTCCGCTAAAATTTTACGTGCATATTGCTAATTTAATGTTAGTAAATGAAAAGTTTCTGAGAAAAAATTTTACATATGCGCTTGTCTTTTATTGCTCATTAAACTTTTCGGGTATATGTTTAATTTACGTTCAGTGCATTGAACTCTTATTGTTTGTCACTGGCAGTGAACTAACAGATAAACTTTTTATAGTGTTGTTGAATTACGGAGTCAATTCAAACAAATATCAGCCAAATGCAATTTTATTGATATTTTTACTTCTGGAAATAAACATATTTTAGAAAAATCATTTTGTCTTATTGATTGAATTTAACATATGTAAATAAAAAAAATATATCTATCACGAATCATAAAACAGACTTAATATTTAGATGAACAAAGTGAATAGGATTTATTTTATTGCAATATACACTGCTATATTTATTAACACTTTTATAACATGTTTAACGCTTGTAGAATATTGTGCAACTCTTTTAGTCAATAAAGTTTTACTGTAAAGCTGGATTTTAAAGCTCTGTTCTTAATAATAATTTTCACTTGTCACGTTCTTAGCATTAATTTATTTGCCTAAACTATAGCATTTAGGTACACGAAATTCAGAAGAACCATAAAAATACTTGGTGAATACAATGAAATAAAAAAAATATTTTTTAATAATTCGTTTGAGTAACTTACTGGGAGTAACAGAATTAACACTCTGAAAACAGTAACGCGCAGAATGATTTACAGCACATGTTAAGGTAGCTAGTCAAATTATAGGGAGACATAACGGCTGCAAACAATTATTTTAGTTCATGAGCAGAACAAACAACTGGAATCTTGAACACACAAGTGGGCGACCTTTGTGCTAAAATACAAACTAAGGTAAACAACGTTTAAGAGCACAAAAATATTTATAAATGCAAAGATATTTTATAATTGCATTTATAAATATTTTTGTGCTCTTAAGCGTTGTTTACCTTAGTTTGAACTGAAATCTTCTCAAATTTATATGCAATACGAAGATTTTCTATTTAAACAACAATGCAGTCGAAACCCTATTCCTGAGATAATTAGATTAAAAAAATTAAGATCGTTACCGTGTGTCAAAAATGAGAAAATTTTATTTATCATACATAATTAGAATAAATGCTTATTAATTTTCGTAAAAAATTTCGTCATGAAATAGTGTTTGTCTCGAAACTTGTTTTTAATTAAAAAGGATCAATATTTTTATTAGATTCTACGAAATGTACGACAAATAAGAAGTGCATTTAATCGTTATTTATACGTTAAGTATTAATTAAATTGCTTAAGTTTTAAATAACACTAAGCACTTCATTAAATGTCCGTGCCTTTGCAAAATATTTCCAATACTTTTACAGAATTTTAACGCAATTCTAAACTAAAACCAAATTAACATTTAAGCCATATACGGGTAACAATCAATAATGCTGTAATGACAATCGAGCTGTATTTGATTTCAAAATAAGCAAATAAATAGCTAAGAATTATATGCAAAATAATGAAAAAACTTAAAAAACAGTTTGCGGTTTGTTTGGCAAGAAAAACGGATTCTAAAAATGATCGATATAAAGTGTTAATTCTTTTAATGTGAAATAAAGTAGAATTTCATCAACAAAAGTTTCAAACATTTCTTTAACGTAGAAGTTCAGAAAAGTCGCAAGCCCGCTTCACGGTTCGGCTCAGCACTTACGGTAACCAAACATTCTATAAAGATACACTGTTGCTCA
This sequence comes from Parasteatoda tepidariorum, assembly GCF_043381705.1. NCBI lineage: Eukaryota > Metazoa > Arthropoda > Arachnida > Araneae > Theridiidae > Parasteatoda > Parasteatoda tepidariorum. Next base: position 28,340,467 of record NC_092208.1, on the reverse strand, counting down.
GGGGATAAATTGTCCATATAATACGATTTTCCTTTTGACGCAAATGCTAGTTAGTTGATGAAAAAACCCTCAACGTAGGCAAATTCCTCTTAATACTTGATACAGGAGTTTCCTTGTCTTCCACATAGGGTACAAAATTACAAGAATACGGAATTGAACATTGCAATTTTAAATTCAAAATTGAGTCAACTGTTCAACGAAGGTTATAATATGGCTTTTTTGAACCATGATGGCTCAGTGATTGAGCCTTTGTCTTCCAATGAGGTGACTCTAGTTTGTATCATAGTTGGTAGATACGAATGCTTCTCCCCGTTCGCATCAATTGCATTGCTGATATAAAATATCATCAGTGGTAGACGGATCATGGGTTAAAGTCCCCATGGCTGATGTTAGTGATTTTCCTCTCCATGTAACACAAATACGGGTTTCAAGAAATTCATTCCTAGTTTGTACCAATGCTTGATCCAATGGTCCCCTTATCTTCTGTGATGGTTTCAAAATTGCAAGGCTATGGAGTTGAAGATTGCCCGCTGTAAACTCAGAATATGGTCTGTTGTACAACGCCGATTTTAAGACTTCCATAAATTTCCGAACACAGTGCACTGGTTGCTCCACGTCAGGACTAAATTGGAAGATCTAAATGTTGGAGTATTGGTAAAAAAAAAAAACAATGTGAGAGTTATCAGCAAAAAATAATTGAAAAACGTACTAAAATTGCAGCAACAAAGAGACAACGCTGTATAAAAAATATAAATTTAGAGAAAAAAAAACTTAAATTGCTTGTTCTCTGTATAGACCGCGTGCAGAGCAGATTAACAAAAGAAATATCATTAATATAAAAAAAATGATTTTTAAATACCAATATTTGTTATTCGTGAACACGGTTAAAACAAAATCTTTTGGAAATCTTAAAATTTTAAAATAATTACATATAACTGTATTTTTTTAATACAGTGTTGGCAGGTTTTTTTTTAAAAAAAGAAAGCTAATCAGTTTATTTTTGGTTTATCTTCTATCAAACTTTTTTACCTACTTAAGAAAATTACTTATAGGAATATAGTTTCTTAAGAAGCTCAAACGAAAACTTTTTTTAAGAAGAAGAGTGCCACAATTTGTGCCATTGAGTCCTCTAAAGAAAAATAATAAAAAAATAAGTAGAAAAAAACAGCTTAAAACAACTTCCAGATGAACGTAAAAATATCTTTCTAAAAAAAAAAAATACTATGGTCTAAGGACAAAAAAAGAAAATAACTCAAAAACAGAAATAAAATAGATCAGGAAATAAAAAAAAACACGATTTCGAACCCATTAACTCGTTAAAGTTACGCGAAGGACCACTAAATTGGTTGTCTAGGCTTAACAAAGTATTCCCCCCTCAAAATATTGGACGTCGTCGGGGATTACCTTCGCCGGGGATGGCCGAAAGGTATCGACTTCGTTTTTGACTCACGAGTCTTTTCAAGTAAAAAGGTCCAACGCTTCACTGAACTGTTACCTTCAAGCTATCACTTCCAAGAGTCGCATGTTGCTTTTTTTTTCTATTACTTTTTCTTTCTTTTATTTTGTTACTAAGGATCTCCCCTTACCCTGTTTTCCCTTTCAGGAAATTGGGAAAAGTTCCTACTCGAGTTTTGGAAAAGAAAAACCTCACGATGTGGAAAAGGAGAAAAGAAAACTGAAAAAAGAAAAATTTGTGATGGCCACACGTGTGGTTAACTTTCGAAGAGAAGAGATGAATTAAACATGATTCGGTTTGTCGTGAATCCATGTAATGGCCTTTTCGGGAATGGATAGATGTTTTTTGGATACTATTCCGAAATAGGAAAGGTTTTTCTTTCAAACAAAATTAAATCAGCCATTGAATGGTTAAAGGCATCAAAGATGTGCAATTCGGAAAATGCGATGTACCTATTCCTAATAAAAAGCTATAAAGCTTCCGCTTTTTTTTCCTGAAGCAAAATGAGTGAAAAACTGTTGGCAAATATATCATTCCTAAACGCTGAGTAAAGCGTCTTTCATTTTTTGGCAATTTATCCGAGTTACTTAACAATTCTAAAGGATTTTAAAGCATGATTTATTCAGTGTCGTAGTGAACTCAATATTTTATACAGAAGCACGATTTTTTTCGTTTGTAAATTCAAACCTAAGTAAACATGGAATTCGTCCTTGCTCACATATTTATTTGCGTAAAAAGTAGAAGTGGGTTTATCAAAAAATATATTCACAATTGTAAAGAAACGAGACACTCCATAGTTGTGGAGATTCGAAACACATAAGTATAAAATCGAATCTTAACACAGTTTTGTTCAATCGAAAACATACTTATGATAACGTTCTAAGTATAAGAACATATAGGTTAGGAAACGGTGTATGTCAACACTGTGTAATAACTCTCGAGGACAACCGACACTAAAAATTGTTTGGTAAAAATTAAGGATAAATAGAAAGGATAGAAGAGCAGAAGACGCTTAAATATTAAAAAATATCAAATATTAGGTTTAATTTCTGGCCTTCATTTCGTGTTTGGGTTGTCTATTTTTGACCTAAATCCATTTGTTGAGGTGCAATAGTAAAAACTAAATTTAGTTGCAGCATGCTGCAATCATTAGAGTATACAAAATACTTAGAAATTCCAGATCAAATCACAGGAAAAAGAATGGCTCTCAGAGCACTTGCTCATTTTAACGTAAAATCTTTTTTTTTAAAGTTTTACGGAACAAAAATTCTAATATACCTTTTTGCAGTAACTCACTGTCAAAAAAATCACTGATTTGCTTTGTAGTAAAATTTCACAGTAAAATCACTGAATTGTTTTACTGTAAAATCATAGAATCGTTAGAATAGTATATATATATATTACTGTGAAAATTATGGTATAAGCTTCTGCGGTAAAAATGGATTTTACGGTAAAAGGAATTTTATGGATGTTGTACTCATGGTGTCAGTATTTTTTACTGTCATTGGTTTCGGATTTTTCTTTCAGTGCAACAATAAAAAAAATTATAAAACTTATCTATATTTAAACATTGTATTGTTTTTCTTTATACTGGATTTAAAAGAAATTATAAATAAATCATTCTTCACAACCAATCAACTCATGTTTCACAACCGATATTACTCAAATATTAATCAAGGTTCCTTGAAAGCACTAACCGTTGGATTACTTCCAAATTATTTAAATGCTTATTATTTAAGATAAGCAAATGCGTAAAGCTTTTAGTAAACAATAAATAAAATATGCTATTTTGTGACTTATATTTGCGATTTTTTATTTGTTTTTAACTTTTTTATAAATGTGAGTCGCACTCAGTTTTCCTTTGAAAAACAACTTCATATTTTTTAAGCAATTTAAGTTTATAGTGCGTATTTTTTAAGGAACTTGATTTTGAAGAGGATTAGAAAATTATGTGTACGTTTTCAAAACAACATCAATGTTCATGTATTCTGAAGAAAAGTCATTTATTCAAAAGTTTCAATTAGTGCCGAGGGGTATGTGATATTCTATTTTCTGACTAATGAGCGTTTCTGGGTAAGAAAAAGACATGCAAAAGAGAGTACTTTTTTGAGTTAATTGCATATTCATTGTTTATTAATTAATCCGGAAACAGAATAGAAGTATCTCTTTGTAACATTATCTTAAAAATAATTATTTAAAGGGGAAGTGTTAATGTGATAATTTACTGCTTTTGTCATCGGTAATTGAAAATCTCCTAAAGTAACTATAACAAACACAGCTTATTTTTTTTATTTAAATCATAATTAAAACAAACTCATTATAAGTTGTCCTAGGGATTAATCAAAAGTATATGTAAATGAAATTATCAAAACAATACCTGATAAGTCTGAAAAATGATAAACATAATTGTATAAATTAAAACTTTTAAACAATATTTACTAAATACATAAACATGTTATCAATACTTCGAATATGCTCTTGTTGTGTCAATATTCCTTTCTTTTTCATTCCGAGTTTGTTGTCCGAGCAATAAATGTGATGGAAATTGTAAGATACTTTTAATATGACTTGATTCATCTGTCTGTTATTTAAATTGTCCTGGTTAGGTATTGATACATTTATTGACTGTTTTTTCTTTCTTTAACCTCTCTCTCAAATTTTAAGTTTGTGTAATCTTAGGTATACGCTTTATTTCTCAACATTCTTCTAAATACGGTTTTGGATTTAGGTATAGTAGAGAGAATTCGCATTGCGTTGCAGGTTTCTCGCCAACGCCATTAGAGACTCACATGGTCAGCGCAAAAATTTTCTTTCAGAGAGTAGCATCTCTAAAGGGCAGAAAATAATGTTAACTTAACGGTTGATTAAAAATAAACGCTTTACAAAATTCGTGATTTCGGAAATTTAAAGACTTCTATTATTTGACTGATAAAAAACCAGCTCGGTCTGTGCTTTTAACTTGCATAAGGTAGTTGATTTTCCCAATTTGCCTTAAACTCATATTGCTAAAAATTACGTAAATCCATTTTTCCTGGACCGTAAAATCCATGTTTCCAGAACATGTCACAAAATAAAAAAATTGTTACACAGTAATTTTAACAGTAATAATTATGGAGAAAACAGTGAATCGTTCTAAATAAACACATGTTAGTGTAAAAATTGCATAAGATTAACTTACAGTAAAAATGAATTTTACTGTTAACGGATTACATTTTAAAATAACGGATTTTACATTTCACGGATAAGGCACCTAAACTGCCGGTATTTTATACCATATTTAATCAGGAATTTTTAATTGCGCAGTTATCTGTAAGAGTTTTCCCAGTAATTTTGAATATGGAATTGATGTCTTTACTTAAATAAACTGAAAAAAAATTATTTAATATACATATAAAAAAAAACGCTTATTGGTTTCAAAAACATGGATGACTTTCAGTAAAGTGCTTCCTGAGCAAACTGCACTGAATAAAATAGTAGAATACTGGGCCTCGTTTTAAGTATCAACCATCATTTATTTAAAGCAGAAACAATTATTGCCCTTTTTTTTCTAAATGATGTTAGAAAAGACAAGATTAAAAATGAATGAAAAATATTTTTTTCCATATTGGCGGGAAATAATAATACTCAATCCACACTGTTAGTCTCTAATATTTTACATCTACATGAATTCATTAGTTTCTAAATAGTATACTCGTATTTGAAAAATAACAAAAATTTAAGATCTAAGAGTGTTTAAAATTAAAATCGATTTTCACAAATTTCTCGATTACTAATTAAAATCAACTATTACTTTCCAAACAATTTTATTTAACTTTTTTTAAACCTAAGTGAAAATTTCTGCCATTAAAACCTTTTCTTCTCAATATTATGACCTAAGAGTTGAGACTTAACTGATGTAAGTCTGAAACGTCTGTACTCAAATATATAATTTATGTACGTTTACGGCATCTTTATCTTCCTCATCCCAGTTTCAATTTCTTCACTCCATCATTATCCCATTTTCATCTTTTACTTATCGGTTATAAGGAGCATGAGTTGGCAACTGCTCTTTCGAGTTATAACCCTTATTAACACCTATTATTATTGAGCATAAATTTAAATTTAACTATATGTTGTCATCTAGTTTCTACATTAGTGTAAGTAATTTTTTTACCCAAATAAAATTTAACAACATTGACAATTTGTTTCGCATTCAATAATTAAAAAAAAAGAGTATGACAATGCTCTACTTTTTGGCGATCTTGGGTTAATGATATCAAACTTGATAGGTAATATTTTTTTTAAAAAATTTATGTTATATTTTCATTTGAAGAATAATAATATAAAGTGCGATATTTTAAAATTCGTCATCAAAATACATGTGAACAGATTATTATTATTAGTTGACATTAAAATCTTTAAAATCCTTGAAATTGAAATATTGGTTGACGAATAAGAATAAGCCTATTTATGTTTAATATTGCCCCTGACGATGAAATATATTATTTCATCAATTTTAGATAACTTATATCAGCTTTCATATGAGTTGCTTTATTTCTCGAACAGAAAACATACTTATGTTTCGCAACAAATCACTTATATGTATTACATTAAGAATCTATCAAGTCGAATAGACAATGGGGAAAAAGGAAAAAAACATCACTGATACTTATATTATAAAAATTGTGAAAGATTTTAAATTTTGCGAATAACATTGTTTGATGTTGTGGAAATGCGATATGATTAAAAGTTACCAGATACGTGATTATGAGCTGTCATCATTTAATTATTAATTTAACGCAGAAAGTTCATAGATTACTCTGATTTAAAAATCATATTTGTTGGCATTTCTTTGGAGCATTGGTATTACATTTTGTAAAACAGAAAAGTTGTTTGAAGTACAAATCAGTCATCAAAGATTATCAAAGTTAATAATAAAACAGTATCCCAACTTTTACAGATCTATTAATTATTTTCAATTAATGATACTAGTTCATTTTATTGTTGAGACAAATAAATAGTTCCTCTAATTAAATGAGTCTTTCACCTTCCAAAGCATTACACAAGATGATGAAATAAATTTAAATCTAATAAGCTACTCTTTGATAGTCTGCGTTGTAATCAGAATAAAATTGAATTATGAAGCTTAACCTTTCAACAGTAAACTACATTAAGTAAAACAAAAATTGTATTATATGATAAATTTAAATTATAAAACAATTCATCACTTTATTCTGTAACCGACTAATATATATATATA
>NC_092208.1:28293886-28330622 GCF_043381705.1 Parasteatoda tepidariorum | reverse complement strand
ATTTTTTTCTTTTTTTAAATCGTTTATTATACATATTATCATAGCTACATATTGGTATATTTTAATTACCTAAAATAAATAAAAAATAAAAATTGTTAATTTTAATTTTATTCTTTTGTTAGCTTGCATTCTGTAGGACACTTTAACTGAAATATTTTTCTTCGTAAGCTGTAAAACAAACATAAAATATACTGGGGACATGAAAATGACTGTTTTTGTGAGAATGACCCATATATATATATATAGAAGGAGTTGTCCGATTAAAACGAAAATTGGTGGATAGGAAGACAATGTACAGAATAGTAAATGATTAAAATTTCAGAACAATTGAATAATTTATTGCAGAGTTACAGAGACAAGTTCAATAAGATGTTGACCAGCCTCTAGCCTGGATACAAGGCGTCGCAGAGACCGATAAGGCTCCCGGATGGTCTTTTACGGTTTTTCCAGCCAAATTCGATCCGATTGTCGAACGAGGTCATCAACATTCCGTGCCGGATGCAATCGCCTTCCCATCATATCCCAGAAATGCTCGATCGGAGAGAGATCTGGTTATATTGCAGGCCAAGGAAGAATTTGATAAGCTTGCAGACTGTTCACAGCAACATGTGCCGTATGTGGTCTGGCATTGTCCTGCTGAGTTTTTTTTTTTGATGAACCAGCCCATGGCGCTGCAAAAGAAACGGTAGCAAAACAGGTCTTAGGATGTCGTCGACGTACCCCTGTGCAGCAAGTGTGCCTCTAATGACGACCAAAAGGGTCCGGCTGTCAAAGAAAATGGCACCCCAGACCATAATGCCTTGTTGAGTGCCGGTGTGGCGTGCAATAGTGAAGGCAGGATCCCCCCCCCCTGCCCTGTGAGTCTCCAAGCACGTCTTCGATGATCGTCAGGACACAGTGGGAAGCGGGACTCGTCGCTAAAGACTATACGTCTCCAGTCGGCATAATTCCAGCCTGATCGAGCGTCGATTTTGCGCGTCTTAGTGCGTTCTTGGTGAGTCGATTTTTTTGTTATAGAGTGTATATTAAATCAGGACGAAATAGTTTATTCCTTCCTTTGTTTTTGGAAAAGTACGTTCAAAAAGTTCGCCAGTTTTATTAGCAAGGAAAGGATATATCATTGGTTTCCATTTAATAAGAGAGTGAGTGATTTGATTTTTAAATAACAACATTTGATGATGCAAATGATAGAGTTAATTCGAAACTGCCAAATGCTAGATTTTTAGTAGCCATCATTTAAAAATTAAAAAATGCATCTATTGCTGCTACTATGATTTCAATATCAATTTCATTGACATTTATTTAGAACAATGGTAATTATATCTGTATTATAGCAGAGTTGATAGAGTTCAATAGCCAGAAAGTTAATACCAAAACATCATCCTAAATTTTTCCAATCTATTAGTTAATTTCAATTAATGAAATTATTTCATTTTATTGCTGAAATGCATAATATATCTAGCTGCTACTCCAATTTTAATGTCATTGCCATTGATTAGAACATTGGTATTTATTTCTGCATTGTGGCAGAGTTATTAGAGTTTAAAAGCCATAAAGTTGTACCAAAATAACATCCGAAATTTTTCACATCTATTAATTAGTTTCAATTAATGAAATTAGTTCGTTTTATTGTTGAAATACATAATTATATTATTCCTCTAATTAAATATATCTTTCAAATTCCATGGTAGGGCATGGGCTGATGAAATAGTTGTAAATCTAATAAGCTAATCTTTGATAGTTGCAATCAGAATAAAATTTAATTATAAAGCTTAAGTTCTCAACAGTAAGATGCGTTAAATAAAACACAGAAATTTTACTCCCATGGGAATTTCAAATTATAAAACAATTTACTACTTCGTTCTGCAATCGATGCTCTTTGTTTCGAGCTCTGACTGCAAAATTTAATGAAGCAAGGAATTGCTAAAGTAATTAATTAATTTAAAGCAGCTCTTTAAGACATTTCAAGTTCTATTCATTCATAGAAAGCACTTTCGTGAACAGAAACTATAAATCACACGCACGCGATCGAAGTTTATTACGTTTAATTATCTCGAATTCCAAGTAGTAGAGTACAGAAAGATAGAATCTTTCGCGTTAAGCGAGCCACGTCTTTTACGTTATAGTCGATTAACGATTATATTAATAAAGCTAAATTAAAAGAGATGTATTTTATTCCATGATTTGGTTAACTGATTCAGAATCTTTGAGCTGAAACATAAAGGTAAGTAATGATAGATTTAATTTAGATTCATATAAATTAATTTAATTTTACCCTGCGTGCGAAAATTGTCTGTAATTTAACTCGTTTAAATAGTGCTACTGAATATATTAGGCATCGAAGAATTGATACACATGCTATTTTTGAGTTGAATATTGTTTAAAATAATCAATTGAAGCATGGTTAACATTATTGTTTGTAAATTTCTCCAATTTCAGTTGGATATTACATAATTTATTTATTACATATTCACATTATTTAATTCACAAACTGGTTTTCCAAAAAGGAATGCGACTATCATTGCTTCTCCAATTTCTCAGATTCTGCTCATTTGACTCAACTTAAATGTAATTTTGTTAAATGATAAAGTTTATTTTCAAGTGCATATTGCTTAGATAACTTTTCAGTGCATCGGTTTTCATAAATAACTATTCCCAGTGTTTTACGTGGAAAAAAATTGCTTTTTTACTTCCTTGTTGTCCTGTGCTTTATGTTATCAAATCTTAAAAATAAATGCAAGTATTTTTGAGCATTCACATTCGTATAGGTTTGGTGCTAAGTGATAAAATTGCTTTTAAAAAGCTACATTAATGATTTTGGAATTAGTGGATTATAAGAATCAGCAATTTATATGAATGCAAGCAAATTTGGTAACGATTATAAATCAAAAACTGGCATTTATTCTATGGTCTTCGCGGCAAATGCTTATAATTTTCTATAAATTAAGCAAGCGCATTAAATATTATTTGTATATTAATATCTCGATAATTATTTTTTTTAATCTGTTTATGGAAATTATATATATTAATAGAAATTACATTTTAAATTCAGAATTTTATGGCATTTTGTTCATATTTTATCATACATATTTCAAACGTGAAACCATTCTTAGAAAAAGACATTTTATAATAAAATTTAGAAGGAAATATAGAAATTAATATTTAATATCTTCGCGCAAAATAGACATCTTCAAAATATATTAAATGACAATGACATAATATTTCTTTTCTCTAGCCAATTAGAAATGTTTAAGAATGGAATTTTCTGTAAATAATATTCAGATATAACTTTTGTCAGGAAGTAAGAGAATTCAATGCAGACAAACATTTATTCGAAACATTTCACATATAAAAACTTCCCTAATAAGAGTTCTTCTCTTTGTCAGGTACATAATAACGTAACATAATGCAAATTGTTTTACTGAAACAGATCTTATTTTTTTATTCAAGTATCTATAACCAACTGCTCTTTGTTTAAATAAAGTAATTCGAAGAAAAGTCACTGTTTCAGAAATATCAAATCATTTGGGTATAAATTTAATGACATTTATTTTAGCTCTATTGTTCTTTAGCTCATTGTACCAAACCTCTCAATGTCTAAAAGTCTAAAAGGCAGTCATTTTGAAACAAATAAAAGTTATTTTTTAATAAATCATTTATATATATATATATATATATATATATAAATGATTTATTAAAAAATAACTTTTATTTGTTTCAAAATGACTGCCTTTTAGACTTTNTATATATATAACTATAAAAATAATAATTAACTCCATAAAGAATTACTTTTCAGTACATACCTTTTTCTTTATTTCAATTACAATAGATTTTAAATTATTGAATTTTAAAGAATTGTGTTTTAAAAGCAAAATTCTGAACAAATTAAAGACATTACATAATTTTAGAAATACTAATTTGGTAACATAATCCAAATATCCTTAACTTGCTCAAGTTTACCAAACTTAAGTGCAAACTTCCATGCTTACGTTGCATATGGCATGACTAATAAAATTTAAATAATTATAAATGATAGTGCAGTTAACATCCTTTTTAAATAATATGAGTTATAAGCTAACAAATATCAATCACGTAAAAATAGAAAATTGAAAAAAAGCGGAATCGTCTATAATTTAATTTAAATAGAAATTAGCTTTAAACCAATCGTTGAACGAATCTCAGGAATCTCAATGTTGAACGAATCTCAGGAAAAGGAACTGACATTTTCCCTTAAAGCCCCTGTCCAAATTTTGAGATGCTATTCTGGAGTCATCAGATCGAAGCACAGACACATTTATCCTTTTATAATTACTACTAGCTTATTTCACGCTCATTGTCAAAAGGGCAAAAGGTAAATAAGATATCTTTATTTATAAAAACTACGAAATTTTACATAAAAGTGAAAAAAAAAACATATATGTTGACACAATTAATGAAGCTAAAGTAAATCAATTTTGTATTAATTTATTATTTCTTGTGTCCATTTATAGTGGTTCATTCCATCGAAATACACTATTATTCAATATCATTTGGCATCATTCTCTGCTTCGCGATAATAGTTAGGTAATAGTTAGATAAAAGATATAGTTGAAATTTACTACAAACAGGGAGTCATCTCCTGCATTTATCCATTTTGAGGTGCTGTAAGAATTTCTTTTCACAGTATCTACATTAATACTTAACATTTTCGGTGCAGTTTTAATATGCACCAAATAAACTAAGATTAAACAATGTACCCATGTCTGTGCATTTGGGACTTGGTACCTATTAAAACTGCGAGTGAACGCAAAAGTTCATGAAATCCATGAATTAAATATTCAAGAAGACGGATTGAATTCGCTAATCCCCCTTATCAAAATACTAGCTCTATATCAAAATATAAGTTTCCAAATATGCACCAAGATTTAATTTAAAACACGTTGGTCTTATAGCTAGAATTCAATTAATTTAAAATAGAATTAACTACCTTCAAATGAATTACACACGTCACAGATAAATTTTAATTGTCCTCAGTAATGAAAAACGATTCATGCACTTAACTATCTGTGAAGCCATTTATCGATCTATAGCTCGTTCAGAAATGATTACATTGGTCCTAGTGTCAATGATCATCTTACACGGGAAATGATTTATCTCTACTTTGACAGACAATTCTCCACCTCTGCTCTCAATGAATCAGGTTTGAAGAATGCTGAATGCAGTAATTCTCTTTTTTTCCATTGGAGAGCTTCCGTCTTTTGAAGTAGCCGGATATTAGTTTTCCTGGTTTCTTTTTATAACACTGGTCATTCTTCATTGATTACGCTGCCGATCATTTCTTTAGAAATTTCCATTTTTTTTCAAAAGGGCTATTATACTCCATTTATCTCAGACTATTGTTGAAACTTACTATCTAATTTTAAACTTCAAAAAATATATATTATTCTAACTGAAAAAGAAAGGATTTATTAAAAAATGCGGGATCAAAAGGAAATGAAGAAATTTATGAATAGCGATAAAATAACTTAGTATGCACTATAAGTATGCACCTAAGTATGCTTAAATTTGTGATCGAAGTACCTTTTCTGTGGTTCTAAACAATATATTGCTTCATTCTTTATTTCACAAAATATTTACATATGCATGTATAGGGGAGAGTGGGGTCAATTGTGACAGGGTGCGATTGTAACAGAGCAAAAATTTCGAGTGTCGGGTTCTAGATTTGGTTCCTAGGTGGCGCAGAAGGTGTATTTAATAAATCTACGTGTACACCCCTACAGGCAACCATTTTTATATACTTTTGAAAGAGTTACATCACAAAAGATATTTTCACGCTACGAAAGTACTTTTTTCGGTATTAGAATATTATATTGCAACAAAGTAATTTTGTTTAAACAAATAAAAATTATTAACCGAATATGTAAGTGGACACCTTAATTAACATTTCAAAAAAAAAAGATTAGTTTTGTTAATTAACTAGTATTGTTTTTAACAAATGAAGCTGAAATGGCGTCTTGGGGACAATTGTAACAATAAGTAAAGGGACGATTGTAACAGCTGAAAATAAATAATCTTATGTTTACAAACCATTACTTAACTCTTTAAGAACCACCAATAGTTTCCTATATCATTTATATTATGTTGCATGTGCATTATTTTATTTGTCACCTTTCACAGCATAAATTAAAATTTTTAACCCCTTAAAGTTAAAAGTTTAACCCTTTAGGTCTCTGCTCATTATTATTTTTACTCCTAAAATATCACTACTATTTTGATCAATAAAAAAATATATCACAACTATGATAATATGTATAATTAACTATGTTTTAGTTGAATTTATGAACTGTTACAATTGACCCCGTAAGTGGGGACAATTGTAACAAGTGCACGACTGTCAAAAATTGTTAATAACTAATATAATAACATTTAAAATAAGGTATTTATTTTTTTTTCTAGTAGAGGATAGTCTACTTTACTCGTCTGTCAATTAACACTAATAATATATAGGAATTTTTGTTAGTTAAAAATAGTTAAGTAAAAAATGTTACAATTGACTCCACTCTCCCCTACACTATTAATAAATATCTTCGGCAGAATTACTTTTGAACTGAAATTTTTGAATTTTTAAAACGAAAATATTAATTATTTTTAAACAACAATCTTTCATTACTCAAAAAGAATTCATGTTAATTCTGTGACGGAAGTTTTGTGTCTCCGTCAGTAGCCGCCAATTATCGTATAGTGTTATACATGAATGTTCATTTAGGTCATTAATAAAAGTAAATGGATGAAACAAAATGAAAGTCTCCGGGAAATTAACATGAATCGTGAATATGAAAATCCAATTTATTAAGCAATATTTCTTGAAGACTGTAGAGAGTGGCCATCAATACAAATCATCATGTTAATTACCAATTATCAAAAATAAATCCCTTGAAGGGATCAAGGAAATATAACTCCCACATTAAGAAGTTTTTGTTACGATTGCATATCTTTTTGAAACGTTAGGATGACTGGGACAGGAACCCCCCAAAGGGGACTCCTAGCCACCTCAAATTTTGAATTCCAAGTGAATATAATTATTCCCAACGGACGTAGAAAGTATAGGTAGGAGATCCATAATTTGGCGATTTTATCATAATATATCATAGCCAAAACAAAGCCAACTAGCATATCAATATGGGTTTAAAGGAATACCTTGGCTATCACGAGTCGCCAACAAATTTATGATAATTATTGCAACCATGCAACCGAAACATTTTAGCAGTTGGAAATTTAGACTAAAAAGTTCTAAATAGATTTTTGTTTTCGATTAGAGGCGACAGTGAATTAATAAGTCTGCATAATAATGAAATAAAAAGTATCCGTTACATTGATTTAGAAGAGAGGAAATAAATATTTTATGTTCGTTTAAAAAGATTAAGTTTTTGATTTATTTTGAATATAATTCTTCTATTAATAGAAATAAGCTTAGTAATGAAAGATATTTTAAAAGGATAGAAAATAAATATGTAATGCCAATTGTGGCATCACAAATAATATTCCCCAAAATATCAAAGTGATACCATAATCAGTTTCTCAGAAAAGGTACATCAATAAAGGTACATCAATAAAGGTCAGTTTCAGCATTATTGGTATATGCCTTACCAACTCCCCTTAAGAATACCTTTTTTTAAAAATTCTATTTACTATTCTTTTTTCAACAAACGAAAAATTTAAAAAACAGAATGTGTGGTTCATAAACTGAAGTTTAAAAAATAAACAAGCACTTACCTTCTAGAAAATTATTAATTTCTTAATTTTTTATACAACTTTAATTTCAATTAATTTCTAGGATTTCAATTAATTCGAAGTTTTAATGAACGATGGTTGAGAAAAAGATGTTTGCATGAAACATCAAAAGTTCGAGGATATGGAAATTTATAGAAATGTTTATTTTAAAGAAATGTTTTGAGAAATTTAAAATCATAAGGTTTTTTTAACTACAACACTGCCATTAGACAAGCACAAATAAAATGGGGAAATCAATTTTATCTCTTAACAAAAATAAAATATTAAAAAAATAAATGCATCTTCAATGTAGAACAAACTGGTTCATTGCTGGTTTTTTATTGTGTATAATTCTTTCTTGCCTTTGAAATTAATTTGAACTATAAAGGGTCTATACTCAAGTAAAATGTTAAAAAAAGAGGTTTATTCTGCGAAATAATGGGATTTTAAAAATTATGATATCTCTACGTGTCATTTTAGTTATTATTTATGCTATTATATGTCGAATAAATTTTTTATTTTTCACACATACTTTTTTTTAAAGAAATTATTTCGAGTAAAAATTCTATAACATCAATAAAACATCAATAACTTACAGTAGTGTTGCGTCTCTTGGCTGGGATAGAAAAAACGAAACGCAATAAAATGTTGGAACTATAACAGCAAAGTATTCACTGTATTTCAGGCTAGAAATTTTCTAACAATACTGTTTATTCAGAAATTTTAATTATTTATGCTATTTCTCATCGTTTTGATTTACATATATATTGTATTTATTGTTTTCTGTGTGCAGTTCATTGTGTTTTTTAAAAAAAATATAAATTGGACTTTTTTTTTATTGCGATTTATTCGTAATTTGAAAAAGCAATGTATAAATTATCTATACATATTCTTTTATAACATAAAAATTTTAAAAAATAGTTTTAAGTGAACTAAAAAAGGGAAAACATTTCTATTTTTTCTCACTCTTAAATGACATTTTTTACGAAAAAGGTTAGAGGCTGATTAACAATGCTGATAAGAGCTTATTACGAAAGAAATGCACCCTGCGGTTTTTGCTTTGAGTCTGACGAAAACTTTTATGTCTAGTTATATAGGTAGGAAAATGGTCAAAACTTCAACTGACTATAAATTCTGCAAGCATAATTTACGAAATGTATGAATTCTTTCCACACGCAGAGCTCCCGTTGACATTTGAGCTGAAAGAAATGATCAAAAATAGCATTACCAGTTGTCGAAATGCAGATTGTCAAAAAATTCATTTTGACAATAATGTGACTATGAAATCTCTATGCAATAGCCAGGGTAAAATTGAAATTTCTAATAACATCCTGTTGAGATTTCCATTTATAATGCTAATCGGATACTGTTCAGAATTTTGATTGACTATAAAATTCCGTTGGTAATAATATGGTTGTAAATTGTGCTATATGTAAAGTTGTAAGCACATTATTAGTATTTAATTTGTCCTCATGTTCGGATCATAAAAGAATGTTAAAACACTATAGTTTTTCAGGAAACATTTGGAATTTTTACAAGTGCTGAATTAATTTTATGATAATATGGTGATAAATTCTGAGTACATTGATGAACAAATGATTAAAACTTCTATTACAGTCAAGCATGGAGAGGGTCTTATAATTTGATCTCTTTAGTCAATTAGTAGCTTGGTTTTGCGATAAATTATTCTTGCAGCATCCCAGGATATAATTATAAATAGCATTGAAATCCAGGTTAGAGCTTCAATTAAAATTTGAGTGCTATACCTATTCTTAATCTGCTCGTAAAATTTTAATTGATGATAAATTCTATTTGAAGGCCTTGACAATTGAAATTCTGCTGATAGGCGACGAAAATGATTGAATCTCGCATTAATATTTAAAATTTAAATGTTTTATCTGCTCTTAATCTGCTAGAAAAATTTTGAATGATCATAATTCGATCTCACAGCTTTGACTATCGAAATTCAGCTGATGGTCTACTGGAGTTGATTGAATCTCGCATTGACTGGCATCTGGTTTGAAGATACAGTGTGGTTTTGAGTGATTTAATTAAACGCAAAGACTTAAAGTTAAAGGACGCTTATGCAAGTAATTTTTGACAGCAAGATTACATCTACAGATCCAACGAGATTTCATCGCAGAAATAGCTAGGATTAATTGAGTTAAAAAAAAACTCACTATAATAAAAATGCTATTTTTGATAAGATAAAAACATTTAAGTAAAAAAAAATATATCTATGAAAAAATAATTTTTTTTTTATCAATATAGTTTTTTTGTAAAGTACTAATTAGCTATTTCAAATAAAATGCTATTTATTTTAGTTTTATTAACCCCTCCCTTCTCGCTCCCGTGAAAATAACAGGGTGAGATTTCGCCCGCTATTTCTCGATCCCGTGATATTGACGGGCTGGAGTGTTCAGTAGTAATGCGACAATAAGAATAAAACTAATTCATTTCTTTTGCCCGGAAAACATTTTATTTCTCATTTTACACCCCTGATTGCAGTACCAGGATATTTTTAAGGTAATTGTAGATAGTTAGCTTATTTTAAACTAGTTGCAGCACTAATCAAATACGTAATACAAATACAAAAGCCAAAAAAAATGGGCACTTTTATGACCGTTTTCTTGAAAATTAACCGATCGTTAAAGGGTTAATATATCTTTAACTCAAATATTGCATTCTGCTAAAAAAATAAATCAATAAAGAAGTTACAATTAAAATCACTTCGCAAGCAAAAGTTTAAAGCATGGATCAAGATAATGTGTTTGGAAAGAAGCGCCGCCAATTGTGGCAACCTATTCCACTATCTCTTACCTTCCCCTACTGATTTTTAATTGTTTTTGCGTTAGTAAACATTTCAGAGTAAACATAAAAACTGCTTTAATGCTGAGAAAGTTTTGTTTTGCTACATTACAACTGCTTTTCTTACACACTTATTTGATGACTTTGAATTTCTGAATTTCAACAACATTTAACCTCTTTTTAAAGTATTAATAGACCATGTGTAAGCTTCATTATGTTTAGTAAAATTCTTTTTAAAATAACAGTTGAGATGTAATATAGTGCATACGGTTAGTTGATTTTTAATCTTGAATTGGAGCAATATGAGTGGCGTCATTGTTTAAATCAACAATTCTTCGAAATAAACCAGAAACTGCGAGTATCTTTTTCAAAACGGAAGACTCAAACTTTTTTGAATAATAAAGATAAGGGAAAAATTAGTAGAACGAAAAAAAAGGATGAACTCAGTATCAATTTTTCTTAAATAAATCAATCTAAACAAAAAAAGAACAAAACGAAGCAAAAGAAAAAAAATCATTTTAAAATATCGATTTGCAGATGATACAATCTAATACTAAATGATGGAAACTTTAAACAATGATTAATAAAAGTCTGATATCATTTTATGACATTTTATGATAAATAGAACTAAAGAATATTAAGTAAATCATTATAAATGTTCTATTACAAAAAAAAAATGAATAGGAAATTTTATTTCNGATTTGCAGATGATACAATCTAATACTAAATGATGGAAACTTTAAACAATGATTAATAAAAGTCTGATATCATTTTATGACATTTTATGATAAATAGAACTAAAGAATATTAAGTAAATCATTATAAATGTTCTATTAAAAAAAAAATGAATAGGACATTTTATTTCTTTAATTAAATAATACATATTTAGTGAAATGAAAACACGTTGGTTTCAGTATCTGTATTAGAAATCTTATAAATTTTAAAATTTTAGTAAAAATATTTAAATTGCAAAACTGTAAAATGCTTAAAAAAAGGGAAAATCACATCTACTTTAGTCTTAACGTATGAGTTCATAAACCTTTCCAAAATATGTCACATAACAATTTTATGACTTTTTAACATTGTTTTTGGAACAATGGAAATGGTAAACTCTGACAAAACATCTTTAAGCTTAAACGTTTTGTAAGACAAACGTTACCGTCGGACGGAATGACAGCCCGTCCGAGCAAACTGACGTCGTATCGAGTCAGCAACTGTTTTCCGATTATCCGACAGACCGTAATACCACGGACAGAAGCAAATGGAAGAAAAGAGACAATTTTTCACTTTTTATTTTGGCAACAAGAAAGAAAAGCAGATACAAATACAAACATTTCTAAAGACGCAGACGATATTTTAGTTTTTATTCTTAACAAACAAAACACCATTCTTTCTATTGTTTGAAATTAGCTATTTCGAACGTGTGATGACCTCTTTTCGGATACAGGAGAAATATTTTAAAAAGAAAATAGATTTCGGAACTTTTTTATTTTATTTGTTTTCTTTCGTAACACAATTTGATAGGATACCAGAGAAGAATTCTAAAGAAGAACAAAATGGTGCACGGGAGGGAAAAATAGTGGTTGCAACGAAAATGCAATTTATTTGCAATGCAGCAGACTATTCTCAAAGGGCTTCGGCATCATAAATAACTCAGCTAAGTTTTCTCGAAGACTGTGGAAAACTAGATTATTAAATATTTTTAAACGCACTCAAGGAAAAGTGTTTATAAGCGGACTTCACAAACATTTGCATCGGAAATGCTTCTCGGCTCGAGGTATTTATTAAAGATAAAAGCAGCGCCATATGTAACTCGTATTAAATTTTAGGGTTTTCATTTCTGAATAATTTAGACTGTGTCAAGAACACTTGATGTATCAAAGGAACTAGATCAATGGAAGATCTTCGTATACTAAAGGAAATGCATTTATTTGGTGTATATAGTTCTATTTTGCCGAGCTACGATTTATTTCATTTAAATCTGAAACTCCTGTCATATTTATTAGATTAATCATTTAATGGCTAACAGCTATAGCTGAATTTTAAAAGAAGATAATTAATTTATTTTAAAGCTTTATTTTACTCAGAAATGATTTATTTCATTAAAATATAGAACTACCTTCATATTTATTAGATTAATCATTTAAGGGTTAATAGCAATAGCTGCATGGTAAAAGAAGATAATTTATTTTAAGCTTTATTTTAATCTGCAATGATTTATTTCACTAAAATTTAAAGATTTTAGTGAAAACCTTCGTTATTAAATATTGAATGACTGATTCAATTTAAGACTAATTCAATTTAGCAAAATATCTTTCAAATATATTTATTTTAACTTTTTAATGCTGAATTTTTACATATATAAGGGCATATATATCATAATATTTATCAGAGATTTTAACAATATACGGTAGGTTTTTGTCGACCAATATACATTCGAAAAGCGGAAAATTCTTTTGACAATAATTTTAATTTTTGACAGTGAACAATTAATGCTCTTTTAATTAATTTATAAATGAAAAAAAGTATTTTTTTAAATAACTATTGAGGACATGAGTTTCCTTGAAGAAAAAAAACACAACCGACGCACCATGGCAAAGTCCTCCGGTTAAAAAGTACAAAAATTTAAATATTTATACATAAAATCGATTGAATATGTAGGGGCATGCCTTTTAGTAGCTACAAGTATCAAACTTCTAAATAATTCATAAATTTATGGAGAAAAGGAAGTGGAAAAAACTTAACAAAACCAGCCAATTAGATACAGAGAAATTTTTTCGCAATTTATTTGTACTATATTTTCTCAATTTCACTTATTTTTATCATTTAATATTTATATTCAAACAATTTGTCAAAATGTGCATGTTTTTGAAAATCAAACATTTTTTTCATCATTTTTAAATTATACATATATGGATCCCATGAATTAAATGGTCACTGGTACATGTCCACTCTGTAAAATGGGCTGTGACGGGCGTGGTTGAAACCGTATTCTTAGCCATAGATGGCTCCACCGGAAAACGCGAAATGCAGAGTCTGCCATAAATTCACTTGTTTTCTAAGCATTGACAAGCATTGTCTTTCTGGCATTGACAAGTGGCAATAGAAACAACAACAGCACATAACTTTAGTCAACAATCTGAATAAACTTATTTGACTTCTGACACAAGGGAAATAGAAACAGCAACAGCAATATTAGTTGGAAATTATTGATATTTTTATATTAAAAATATCTTTGGATATATGAGAATGAAAAATCTGTTATTTTGCCTCTTGTCTGCTTAAACTAATCAACAGAAATAAGCAGTAAACAAAAAGTGAAATTAACTTCAAAAAGCTGAAAAAGGTAATTGCTTTCATAAGGATATATTTTTGAATTTTTAGTTATCCTAATGATTTGACTTTAAAAATTATAATAATGTCTGAAATAAATAGTTAAAAACACATTTTAACTTGTGGTGCTTGGATAACGAAAATTGTACTTTAGGAAGCACATTTCTACACTGTAAAAAGTTTTGATCTTTAGTTGGCTCTATTTTTTGCGTTGAGGTAAACTGAATAGTTTTCAAAGTGAAGAATCACCGTATAAAAAAAATTTATAAATTTAACAAAAGAACCATTGTTTGAAATAATTAGTGCGAATATATTATGTGCCTCTTTTTTAAACAAAAAGGTTTTACAATAATTACATAAATTGATTCTGATACGTATTAAAATATGTGTTGTCAGTAAATAAACGAAAAAACATCAGCAACTAAGCAATAAAAAATTTAACATTTAAAAAATGGCGAAAAAAAATATAAGACTACGTGAAATATAAGAAAAACAAATTTCTAACCACCAAAAATGGTGCTAACTATACATAGTTTTGTACCGTTTAACTTCTTTGGCTCTTAGTCTCTTATCAACTTTCATCCACACAAATTCAGTTGTAAAACAATAATTTATATAAATTTATGTATTACGTAAAGTTATGTAATATTATTTTAGTTATTTTTTTTAAGTGTGCAAATTATTTACCGAATTGTAAAATATTTAGTAAATTTAAAAATAAAACGGTAAGTATAAAGGCAGTAAAATATTAAAAAAAATTTTTTTTTTAGGTAGCAGAAAAATAAAAATAAGGACATAATGACTTCAAATAATCTAATGCATGAGAAAATAATCTTTGTATCCTCTTTTATCTTGCATTTTTTCTTGTTCTTTACAAAATAATGTAGTGAAAACGGAAGAAAATATCCACATTGAATATTTTTGCATCTAAAAGTGACTTTTTTTAACGTAAAGAATTGACTTTAACATAAATAAAAACTCAGGAGTTTTAACAAATTGAAGTAAACTTTTGTCAAATACTTTCTTATTCAAATACAAGTAGAAAAATCAATAAATCCAGCCTTAAGCAAATCCAAAACGTCTCCACACTTACTTTAAGTAACTTTAAAATAAGGTTTTGGAAATTATATTTATATATTTTTTAAATTTTAGTATATATATTTTCAATAACCTCCATTATTATTTTAACTATGTGGAATTAATATTTAATTTGACGTATAAATATTTTTAGTTTTTATCACTAATCCTTTATTAGCATAAAATTCATTGTGAAAACTTTACAGTAATTTAAAAAATCTAAATATTAATTCCAATTTTATCTCAAACTTAAAGATATTTTAACCCTCGTTGATTAGACTAACGACAGATTCTTAGCTATAAGCAAACGGAATATGCCTATCGTTATTTTCGGGCATATAATTTAAAGCTTATATTTCTGTTTCGGTTAAATTAGTTTTTAATATGCAGTTTTCTAATTCAATATTTTTTTAAGAATTAGAGCAAATATTTCAAAAAGTTTCGAAATATATTGCGGAGATATAATCAGTTTAAAACTTAACAGGTGTTAAAGTACTTTTTTTGGAAAACAATTACAGTTAAAGATACATTTAAATAGTAGACAGTCTGTAGGCCATGAAATGTTTACTAGTATATAAGCTTTTCGTAAAAGGATACAATTCTTATCTAACTGAACAATAATTATGTGCTTATTTAATTTAATTTGATAAATGAATAAATAATTTATTTTAACAATTTACTTCAAATTAATTCAATATCAATTATTAAAACCTCATTAATCAAAGTGCTTCCAATATTATAGCAAGTATTTTAGATATATTTTTCATAGTTTTCTAAGCATTCATTTATGATTCAATACGTAATAAATTTTACTCTAAATCAACTAAATAAAAAAATATTTTTAGATTTTTCTTAAAAATTAAATTTAAAAGACAATAAAAATATTTAGAGTATTTGAGATGATTGAAAGCTCGGTATTCTGTATACATATTGTTCAGTACATGAATTTCCAAAACGAATGCAAGGAACACAAGGAATTGAAATTAAAGATATCTTTATTATTAAAGCATTTTAATTAGTTAAAATCCAATATAGATACTGAATATAATGTCTTATATTTTATTCACAAGTGAGAGAAAATAAACTTTTAAAACAGTCAATTATTTAAACTAGTAAAATTCTGGTAGACTCTAGACCAGAGGTCGCCAAAGTGGTCTATATAGACCCCCAGGGGTCTATTTAACATAAGCGGGGGTCGATCTGAGCCAGGGGGTCGAATGGGGGTCGATCCGAACCGGAAGGATCGATTGGTCGAAGGATTATCAGTATTTTTCAGATATTTGACAATTCGAAATAAAAGAAGAAGACTTGGAAATATATACAGGTAATCTTCAAAAATTGAGCGACGATTTTAAACTGCGTTTTGTTGATTTGGAAAACATTGGCATCCCTAATTGGATTATTGTGTCATTTTCTGCTCAAGTTTAAAACGTGGGCATCAACCTGCAAGATGAGCTTGCTGAATTATTATGGGGATTTGAAGCAAAGACGCTTTTTAAAAATTTAACAATAAGCAAATTTTGGACAAATATAAATATAATGCAAAAATATGTAAGACTTTACGAAATAGCTCAGCCATTTATGATAGCATTTCCAAGTTCCTATATGGTTGAAGTCGGTTTCAGTCACGTAAATTCAATCTTAACTAAGAACAGAAATAAATTAAATGTGAAGTTTTGAGGGAATTTAAGATTAAAATTGACCAATTTTGATCCCAATATAACGAACCTTTCAAAAAAAAAAAAAAAAAAANAAAAAAAAAAAAAAAAAAAAAAAAAAAAAAAAAAAAAAAAAAAAACACCAGGCACACCCAAGTCATTGATTAAGGAGCAATAAATCCTTAGTTACTTTACTTATTATTTCTATTTACTTATAATTACTTATTATTTCATAAATATTAAGGTATTTATATTTCAACATTAATATACTTTTCATAAAACTATTGTTACACTATGTACTATTTCTTTAATAAATGTTCAAAATCATAAAATAAATGTACAAACACAGTATCTAATAGAGTTTTATTTTAATTAACTGAAAATTACTTTTATGGGGGTCGATGGAGATTTCGAAAAATTATGTAGGGGTCGATGGTCAAAAAAGTTTGGCAGCCCCTACTCTAGACAGTAATAAAAGTCTAAATCTAAAAGATTATGCTCTGTAAAAAATCACGGATCAAATTAGGTTACAAGGAGCCGGCGCTTTGACATCCTTTTTGCAGTAAAATATTATACCGTAATTTTTACAGTTGTATATATTTAATTTTTGTATATATTTAATTATTATATTTAATATTAGTATATATTTAATTACTTTAAAAATTACTGTATATTTCTACTTGTTCCGTAACATGTTCCGGTGAAAATGGATTTCACGGTAAAATGATCTGACACCATGGGTGCTGGTACTTTTACCATAATTTGACACGTAGTTTTTCTCAGTGTACTGCTTTTCTTTCACTAAAAATATTCATACTTTTTTTGTCAATTCTAGAATGAAATGAAATTAAACAACATAATTTAACCTTGAATAACCTTTATTTTAAAATATATTTATTTCTTTTAAACAAGGTACAATTCCAAAGAAATTTCGTCCATCAATTCTATATCTCGTCTAAGTATTTATAATAACTATCATGACCCAAAAATTATTTCAATGTATAATACTATTATCTCAATTTATTTCTTAAAATAATAATTCGCATGCAATCATCCAATAAATTCTTTCTATTTCTTATGAAAAGACTTGTTCTCTATCTCCTAACACATGTTATGATTTCAGTAAAAGAATTGTTGGAAGAAATGGATGAAAAGAAGTGTAAGATATGATGTTCGCGACCACTAAAAATTGAGCTATGACACGCAAAGGATATGTCATTGTCAGGTGTTTCTGGCCAAGAAAACTAGAAAAAAAATTTATCCCATTGTTTTCGATTTGTTTTTTAGTTCCGTTTGACACACTTGTATACAGTCATGAAATATTTAAATTCCAATACAGTTTAAGAATTTTCGATGAGAAAAATGTAAAAAAAATCCCTAAACCAAAAGTTTTGTTATAAACTATTTTTCTTCAAAACAAAATTGATCACTCTCATTTAAAAATGGTAATAAATAATTATTATTCTTTGCTATCTTCAGATACATCTCATTTATGGTAAAAATTTTAAACATATCTTAACAAAAAAATGGTGACCACAAAAATGCAGTAGTGCCTATTCATTCTGCTTTACACCAAAAGTGGTGGAAATGGAATATGGGATATATGGAATTTCTTGGTGTTTGGGGGTAACCAAGAGTGTTTCTTTTTTATTATTTTCGATGTAAAGTAGCTTTCTTTTTTGTAGATTCAGTGACACTAAGCATTATAATAACTATAATATGTATACAACAGAGTCAGTACAATTATATTTATATTAATATTTAAAGTAATAACAATAAATTTAGCATTATACACTAACTAATTTTTGTATAGCTATAATTATATATTTATATAATTAATTATAACTATAAATTAGTTGGTAAATCAAACTTATGCATAACACAGAAAAAAATTATATGAATCATTCGAATTAGGCTTAATTAGACTAAACAGAAAAACAGCTAATAGAAGTTAAATACTATAACGTTATTTAATACAAATGACAGATATCCTTATTTCATGCCTGAAAACAAGCATAAAATTTCTGTCGTCAAACGTTTGTTTTAGTAGACATATAGCAGCGTGCAAAACAAAAACAAATTCATGACGTGGTGTACTTTAGTGTATGCATCCCTCCGGCTATATATGAAATATCCCAAAATTAGTGAAAATTATTCACGAATGGTGTGAATGCGGGTTGAGTGAGGTGTAAGAAGCGATCTCAGTTATTGGAAAAATAACGAACTCCTTCATACAATATTTAGGGTTGTTCGATTTAAAATTCTGAGAATTATTACACCACTTTGTTTACATGGTATGGGAGGAATCAAACACTGTTGCTAAGAATCGCACAAACACAATATCATCGCTATAAATTTATTTAATATGTCAGAAAGATAGACTTAAACTCAGAGAAAAATTATTAAAATACTTGATACAATAAAAGTATTCTGAATAAGAAAACGAGTAAAAAAAATTCCAAATTAAAAGTATACTAAAAATACATTAATTTCAAATTATTTAGTATTGCTTTTTTATTCGAAATATAATGCGTTTATTATTTCTTACAATATCTAGCTTCTAATAAGATAGATTTTTAACTCGTATGTCTGTAATTTTTAAAGTGAAGCTATCACAAAGTTGTTCTATTTTTACAATGAAAATAATAATTTTAATTAAAAGTTTATGTATCAAAGAAAGGAATAATATTTTAAATTTTTTGTAGTAGAAAGAAGGTGGTCAAAACGCGATATTTTATGCATTTTTAGGAAACAGGAAATTTAAAACAGTTTAATAAAATGCGTAATGCTGCTTATACTCATATATTTTTTCCATAATTATATCAATAAGAATATAAAATGAAGAAGGAAATTCAATTCAATATCATTGATTTTTAATAATTTCCATCATGCGATGTATTATTTCTAATGAATGAATTTTTTTCATAATTAATTATACATAATATATTCTAAACAATAATTTGATTTTAATTTAAAAATATATTCATGAACAGTATTCAAAAGTAATGCTTAAATAAACCTATATTGTTTTCTGCCCTAGGCCTAAAACTGTAACCCTCTGTTCATGATTCAAATTAAGCTTCCTTATCAAATATTTACACCACGTTAAGACACTAAACCAAACTCTTTTAACTTTTGACGTCGGCTGCTTTTGAAGGCGAATATATTGTTCTTGGCGGCCTTATTGCTTTCTTCAATGTCAGACCCATTACACGTTTTGACACTTTTTCTTTTGTGATTCACCCTTTTAAAAATAAAACAAGTCGCATTGAATCTGAGACACGGAATGTCCATTAGTTCCATACAGAGCTGATGTCGGTAACGTGTCAGTGTACCGTTTTAGCTGGAACACATCAGTCATTATATAAATGGGTGAAAATAACTATTTTTTCCACTTCATCTGTTTTTTCTTTGGCTTTTAAAACTGAAGTTTCAAGCTTGGGGGAGTTCGGAAATTTATAGGTTGGCGAGACTCATGGAAAGAAGTGATATAGGAGGGAACAAGAGCTCATCAGTCTTTAAAAAGTGCTTAAGATCTTGATGATTTTTTGCTTTTGTTTTTTCAAAATTTTTATAACAGTTTTGCCGAATAACTGTGCAATGCTGATTTTAATTTGCTACTGCTCATGTGATAATATTTAAATTTGTTTTATTATCACTTCGAATTAAAATATTTTATATAAAATTTAACATTGAATTTACAACGTACAATGTTAAATGATGTCAACAAGTTGTTTAAATTTATATTATATCTTTTAAATTTGCTGCATAGCAAGCTTAATATACGCTAAACTAAGCCTAATATAAGTTAATGGCAGTTTAAAATAACGTAATATAATACATTAAGTAGAACCAGATTACCATATAAATCGATTTTTTGAGCCTATGTAAATGCTATTGTGATGCCACGATAGGCCTGACATATTTCCTAGCTTTTATAATTTTTTTTAAATTTCTTTACCTTAAATTAAACCATTTTATTATTTTTATTGCATTTTATAAAAAAAACAAATAAAAATATTTTATTATTTTCTTATGGCTAACTTTTTATGGCTGACATGTAACGGTTAACTTTTTACTTCAATACAAATATAAAACTCATTAATTCACTGCCGCGACAAAACAACACCTCCTAGAAGTCTGAAGGCCTCCGCACGGATTAATTTAGTAGTCCGATGTGACGAAGTTAACTGCGCAGTTGATGAAAAATAAGAAAGATGTCATTACGTTCGGGGTACTAAGCTGCGCAGTGGTTGAAAATACGAAATATGTCATTACGTTTGGACTACTAAAGGATATTTATGGTAACCCGTGCAGAGGCCTACTCTTTTCTAGGAGGTGTTGGACAAATTCGAAAACAAAATCTATTTATAACTCTTTATTTTTTATTTCCTACCACAAAAATGTTTCAAAAAACATTGTTAAACTAATTCCCACAGTCTTTTGGAGATTAACCATCGCCAAATTATTTTCAAATTGAATATTGGTTACGGGGGTTTGGCTTTGTTTTTGGCTATTTTATCTTTTGAAAAATCACCGCCAATTGATCTCTTTCCATTCTCCTAACTATCCGTTGAGAACAAGTCACTTTGCACTTAATCTAGAATTCTTGGCGATCGGACTTGGGAGCTTCTGCCTTTCAGCCCCAACCATTGAATTTTTATTTATTTACAAAAATTCTTATTGTTAACTCTCTTGATCTCTTTGAGGTACTTTCTTTCTTTATTTCATTATTCCTAAGTATGGTCATATTCGTTAAATAATAAATCATTTTTTCTCAAATGAATTTGTTTATTTCACTGCGATAATTATCCCTTCATGACAAAATTACAATGTATCTGATACTGCCAAAATATTCCTAATACTAAAATGGGAGTACCTCTCTAACCACTAATTTGGAGCAACCACCCCCATCATAGGTATTCTAATTAAACTTGAATAAATATCCCGTCTTATTTCCAATCTTAACAACAAACAGTGCCCCTGATTTTTAATTTAGAGCATATTTTCCTAAAAGTGTAATAAAGATTTTAGCTTATAAAGTGCTTATTATTTATAAAAATCAGTAAATTTCTATCTCAATGTTTGTATATATATATATATATAGTTCAAAATGTAGNACGTCAGATTTAATTAAGAACAGAAAATGATATATATATATATATATATATAAATGCGAACTTTTCATTATATTGAATAATTTGATAAGTATAATATTCAATAACTATGCAAAGTAATAACGTTTTCCTTACTTTTTTTAACAAAAAAAAACAACAAAAAAATAATATTTAAAAATATACTAAAAAATATTTCATATACAATCTTAGAAAATTATGTTCAATGTAGAACGGTTCAAGGAGAAAAAATTATGGTAAAAACTATCAGAATATTGTAAATTTTACCGTGTTTCTAACTCTATGGGAACACAAAAAATCTCAGTTTTGTTTACTGAAATATTTTTGTAATAATTTTGTTAAAATTAACAGTAATATATGATTTTATAACATGTGATAATATCTGTTAATTTCATCATGATATTTTAGAGCATGGCATAAAAATCATTTTCTTGGTTAAATATCAGCTTCATAATGCTTTTGCTAAATGTGTAGTAATAAGAACTTTAAAAATCAGAATTTCCGATTACCCATTACCAAATAAACGTAAAATTTCCAAATGAATGGTTTAAGTATCTGATATTTTGGTTCCATTAACCAGAATTATATATTTTTTCCATAAATATTGTTACCATGCAGTAAGGTAAATTTTACTAGAATTTTTTTCCGGGTAGCAATGACATACTTCAAAAATGATTCAATATTAATGACGTATTAAATTGTACCATATTTTCATTTAAATTATACCATATATTTCGTAATTAAGATTTAAAAGATTTACAAAAATTCTTCAACATATCAAATTTTACTGTTACATCAGGAAAAAATTAAGTTTTAATATGGTTCAATACGTTCTAAATTCTTAAGTTAAATATAAATCTCTTTCTCTTTGTAGCAATAACATTGTTAAAAAATGCCGCAAAATAATTAATGTGTTAAATTGTATCTTATTTTCATTCAAACTATGCTATGTACTTGCTTAATTGAGTTTTAAAAGATTTACCTGAATTGTTCAGCATATTCAATGATTTACGTTTATACCAAATTAAGCGATAACATGGTTCAATGAGTTCTGAAATTCTCAAGTTTAAATCTCTTTCTGAAAAATCCATTTGGAATTTAAGTGTTATAAATAATTGGATAAAAATAAGTACTTATTCCAAAATAAGAAAGTTTCTATAGATTAATGGCTGATAATTTTAGATGTTGTAAAAAATGTGTAATATATTAAACAATAATGCTGCAACAATTCAATAATTAAATTATTCAAGATTGATTTCTTTTAAGAAGGAAAGTGATAAACAGAATAAATATTTTATAAAAATCTTTTTTAAAATTGAATTACAAACCATTTTTCTATCATATCATAAAAAGAAGAGAAAAAAGTAATTTAAATCAAAAATTATTATTAGAATGTTTTTCACGTAGGAAAGAAAAAAACTTTAATCAGTGATATTTTCTTTTCAAAGAAGGCAAAATATGACTTCCATTTGAAGAAAAAAATAATTATTGGCAAATAAAATAAGTATCTGGAATGTTTTAATTCACTCTGATTTGGAAAGAACTCATTCATATTTTTTCCTTTGCTACAAATGTTTGATAAAAGAAATTATTTCATCAGTTCTATTTACTTTTATAATTTGATAGTCAAGAATGAAACACGAAGTAAATTTTTATGTGATAAATCTTAAACAAATGTTTCCTAGAAGCTAAAAATTTAAGTAAGAATAGAAAAGAGATTTAATTAAAAGAAAACAAAGCGAGTAATGGATAACTCATAAAGCATAGATAATTAAAAATAACTTTAATTTTTTAAATTGAAAATTGTCATATTTCTTTAATAAACAGAAAATGATTTTAAAACTTATTAAAGATTTGAAAATGTAACTCAGAAGGATGATAAAAAAACACATATTAAATGTTTAAACTGTGTTTTTAAGTTTTTAGTTTTATGTTTTTTAAATAGTCAGTTTTTATTAAATTTAATATCTGTTTTATATTTTTTGTTCATAAGTATGTAACAGTTTTGGATACAAAAGCAAATAAACGTTACTTAAATCGAATAGTTTTGTATTATTAAACAATTACATAAATAAATGAAGTATCCTCCGGTTGCAAAAATGGTGTGATATGTATTTTTCATGATTTGTTTATTTTAACTAATGTTTAATTCTGATTTCATTTAAAGCTAGTTTTCATTTTTTTCTTATATTTAACACTTTTTAAATAAATTAAAATTTTAAGAGAGTTATTACTTAAAATATCAATTTAAAACAATTAATTAAAAAATTAAAATTTTGCGATGTATTAATAATTAAAATTATTAATTAAAAAATAAAACATTATATTCAATATAAATTGAATTTATTAAAGTTATATTGAATTTCCATTTGAAATATAAACAAATAATTTTAAATTTTGTTTGATGTTTATAGTCAAACAGTTAAGTAATTTGATTTTAGGTATTAATTGAAACCTTGCACAAATCAAAGCCCATTCCTTGCTCTCAGCACATAAGCTCACTGAAAAAAGTTTCGTGTGTCTGATCACCAAAATGGCTACTACTTTACAGGAAGTCATGTTTCACAACACTAAAATCCACGATTAGTTCCTAGCGCAGTGGAACAAATAAAGTTTTTTTCTTATACTACTTGGTATAAAAATGCTACCAAGAACCATATTTGTTTTTTTTTTTATTTAGTAACACCAAACATTTTTAACATTTTCTAAGAGGCAATATAAAGAAAGAATCAGTAATTTAGGTTGCATATATAATCTAATTATTAAAATAAAATGAGATTAAATATTAAAATAAAATTGTACTTGGCTTAACAGAGCAGGAGGGGATGGAGATGAAGCATTGTGAAGTAATTTAACACATTTCACGGAGACTTGAAAATTATAATATAAATATTCTTATTACACCTATACATAGATATTTTCTACAGTAAACTTTAATTTCGGCAGATAAAAAGCTATATTCAACACAAACACGAACAATTGCTAACACGTTATCCGTTGTAAATAATTACAGACGAAACCAAAATGCAGCATTATTGGAGTTTTTTGGAAACAAAAATATTTAATGTATAATGTAAAAGCGAACTATTTTTATGTAAACGTTTTTTTTTTTGTTGGCATTTTCGGTGTTAAGAACTTTCATACACCCTTTAAATTGCATATAAAAGCTCAATTTAGTATTATAATTTTTTAAAAAATTACCCTTCACTAACTATTAAGGTTCCTCAACATCATATTTGCAGATATATTGCACCACAATTATTACAGCGCAGAATTGGATATTACTTTAAAGAAATCATGACAGAAAAATTTTACCAAAATAGTTTTTGAAATACAGACGTTAAGACATTTATAAATTTAAAATCAGTCGCTTATTGCCTCTCAGCAAAAAGCAAAATAAGTAAACTCTTCTGAAAACTGAAAATTGCATACTTGAAAAACGATCTTTAATGAAGATAATATAGATCATTAATTAAATAAAAATCAGGAAAAAAACCGTTCAAACAGTAAATAATTTAGTTGAAATAAAATTAAAAATCATTCTCCTCCCATTAAATAATGAGAACTGTACGTAATTTATGTAAACTAAAATAATCTGCCTAGTTTCTTACTAAGTCAAGGAAATGTAGGGTAAATAGTCACGCTTAGATAGTAAAGTACAGAAAATCAGATTTCTGAGTTGGAATTTAGATTTACATAAAGCATTTTAAATTAAAAAAAACTATTATTACAATTTTCAATTAATAAATAGTTGTTTCAGGAACAATAACATGTCGCGTAACCACTATAAACATTGAATACCAATTCACTAGTATATAGGACATGTTAACTTGATTCTATCATGAGGTACCATTTGATAGATGAAGGTTGACATTGGTGACCTGTGGAAGTGATAAGAACTTGCCAATATTGATGGACGATCCACATTCAACAGTTGATTTGCTTAATATTAACTGCTCAAAGAAAGAAAAAAAAAGATCCGGTGAAGTAAATAAAGCCTCCCGGTAATAAACAGTGCAGAAAAAAATGAGCAAAATGCTATAAACAAAAAAATGAAGAAAAAATATAATGAGCAAAAATGTTATAAATAAATAAACAGCATGAATCAACTAGTGGTATCCGTTCAACGAATTCTATTCCAGATAAAATTCTTGAAGGGGAGAAATGTGGCGTAACTACCACTATAAATATTAAATACCAATTCACTAGTATATAGAAATGTTAACTTGATTCTATATTGAGGTACCTTTTGATAGATGATGGTTGACATAGTCGATAATTAATTCACCTCAAACATAAATACTAATACTTGGAAATGTGTATATATTGTTATAAGTAAAAATTAAAGTAAATAAAAAATTACTAGAAATTAGATATATTTAGAATTTTGTCTAACTATTACAAATAAAAAATCTTATCTCTACCAAAAGAAGGAAACTGTTGTGTTTGGCACAAAAAATAAAATGATACAAGTAGTATTGTTCGAATTATTCTAAAAAATACACAGTACAAAAAATTCCAGATTAAATTGCTGTAAAAAGTACAACAAGGAACGCGAAGGAACTGGAAATACTGTATCTACTACTTTACAGAAAATTATTCCTCTTGAAAGGTATTGTAATCTCTATTAGTTAAGTTAGAATTTTAATAGAATATTTGCGACTAGGTGCGGAAGCTTTTTTTTTTAATTTTTTGCTGTGTAATATTATTTGTTCATTTTATAAAACATCATAGCTTAAAACATGCTACCAAAGTAATAAAACAACGATACAAACATAAAAATTATTAAAAATGATACATTTTTGGTAAAAAATCGGCAAAAAAATGGATTTACGCAAAACGCTCTAACACAAAATGAATTTAATATAATTAGTTTTCCTTTCACATGTATCATTTTAAGACATAAGAGAAGGCAATGACCCAAAAAATAAGAAAAATTTTAAAAATTTATAAAAATTTTTTAAAATTTATAAGCTTTTGAATGTTACAACACAAAAAATCTTTAAATTTTTGGGGTAGCAATTAAGAAAAAAACCTCTAAAATAACAATCATGCTATATACACATTTATCAGTGGGTCATTGCCTTCACAAAACATTAATTAATAACTGTGAAAAATTTCAACTTGATTACTTAGTAAATTTTTAAGATTTAATGTTTTACGAATGCTAAATTTACTCAAAAATAGATTTTTCAATAAACGTGTTTAAAGTTTACATTTCAAGTCTTATGTGGTATATGTTGCTAATATTATTCTAAAATAACTTCATTTCTAGTTAGCTAATCTTCACAAATAAAACAGTTTTAGAAACAGAAGTGTGTGGAGAAAAAAACTAGTGAATAAAAACAAATTAAAATTTTTGTCAAAATTGAGGTTCTAGACCTAGTCGGATACCTTAAATGCATCCCTTTTCCCAATGCGTACTAAAAGTTTTTAAGAAGATAGAATTCATTCATTATTTTTACTAACAAATCCGTTTTTAAAAGAACATATTATGGAATTAAAAAAAATTATGTACTGTTATTTTTACGGAAATATTTACCGTAATACCACTGTAAAATATATTCTAATTGAATATATTATATTGTAAAAATATTTCGATCTAATATTTTACGCTAAAATTAAATTTTACTGTAAAATGGATTTTACGGATGATGCACTTAAAGTGCCGGAACTTAATACTCATGAGATCCGGAATTTTTACAGCGTAAAGTAAATACAAGTAGTCAAGTTTATTTAAAATAAAGAAATAAATTTATTAATTTGGAGTTTAAAGTGAATATCTATAACTATTTTAGTTGTAAATGACTAAATATGCTAATGTTCAATACTTCTAAGGATAAGCTTGTTCAGATCTTATATCTTTTCTCTGTATTTCAACTATTTTCAAAAGAAATTTAAAAGAAAAATCTAACTTTAATATGTATTCTAAAAGCATTTCATCGTATTAACGAGACAAAATTAACGTCGCAGAGGCTCATTATTTTCTTAAAATTAATTATTAGTGAGTTCCGGAACATCAAACAAGTTTCTCGTGTTCTATGTACCTGTGCAGAAGACATATTTGTGATTAACGCCTTGCAACATTTTTATACCGATTTCGCGTTGGTACAAAAAGGATTTTCTTAAAACAATAAAGTTCATGTTTAATTAGCGTTAAGTTAGACATCGCCAAATGCCAATTATCATATTCATGAGGGAGTAACTAAAAATTATTTTCCTTGGAAGGTATTGTAGGTTATATTGGATCAGTTAGAATTTTAATAGAATATTTGCATTTGATTAAAAGTAAACATTGTTATAGAGAAAGGATTTAAAGCATCTATTTTCCCATTGAGTACTAAAATGTTTGAAGAAGTTGGAATTTATTAGATATGTCTGCGACAAGTAGTATGAATGACAAGCTACAAAATATATCAGACAATGGAAATTGCATGTAAAATAGTAGTAAGCGGGGGGAAACTGATTAACGTAACTGTCGATAAGAAAACAAAAGACCGCGTTATATCCAGAAGATTTTTACTGTTGAGAAAGATTAAGATGTTTGCAAGTGATCCAATTGCAGTGATCTAGAAACGCTCATGGCTTACAAAACCTTAAAATTATAATAAATCTACTCACATGACCAAAATTTTTGAACCTTATATCAGCTTCAACTAATGCGCAACGGCCAAACAGCATTAACAATAGATAAAATGACATTTTTTTCTGAATAATTAAAGTAAGAATTTTACTGAAAAATAAAAGTTCATATTTAATATTTAGGATTTACGCAAATTCAAGGAGATACTGATAATTCAAAGTTAACTAGCTTGAAGCGAATACGATTCACGAACATTGGCTGACTTAATAAACCTGGTCTTGATATAGATTAATGTTCTACACAGACTAATTGATTTGAATGATAAAATTTGATCATCATGAGATATGAAGCTCAAATACCTGATATTAAACGTCTTTTGAAAAGTATTTACGAAATTAAAAACCCCACCTATGAAAGAATTTTTCACAATTTATTGGTGAACATTTAATTATTAGTAACAAAAGCGGAATAAACTGTTTTCGAAAGATTAAGCTGTTTCAAAGTGAATCAAATATAGTACTTTAGAAGAGCAACCGTAATACAAGATATACAATTTTGTATACATATATATCCACATAGCCAATAATTCTAAAACTGAGCAAAACTAACACTTCAACTTGTGTGACAAATGGCCAAGCAGCATTGAAAATAAAAAAAAACTACATTATCACAGAACATAATTGCATAATTCAGTAACACTTTAGTTAAGCTTCATTTGAAGACTGAATATTCATTAAATTAAAAACATTAGCTATCCAAGAATTTCTCACATTTTAGTTAGTAAACATTTTATTTGAAATGTATTCATCTTAAAAATAAATTTATTGCGTTCATTAAAATTAAACGAAATGAATTAAAACTTATAATTCATGCGACGAATGTTGATAAACACTTTGAATCTTTTATTGACTTAGTTTTAGGGGCTTATATAAATATTTTTAAAACATTAGATAAATTTTCTGACGATTTTTTTTAATAAAATTATGATAAACAAAACTTCGATATTAAAATGAAAAACATTGGATAAGGTTTCAGAAATTTATTTCTGAATTAAACTTTGCTTAAATTTTTCTGGAAAGTGCAAAGCAAAAAAAGTGTTTCGCGCATGAATAATTCTGCTTAAAGCGAAAAAAATAATCTTTGAGATAATATCTTTTTTAAGACATAAACCAATTAAAAATTAAAAGGTTTAAAGATGGTTTTATTTTTCAAGTTACGATAAGGTTTGGTAATCTATTTAATTTCCAACAACCTTAAATGATTTTTTTAAAAACCCAAACTAAAAAGAAAGGCATGCTTATTAGAATAAACGCAAATGCCTTAATATTTATTTATTGGTGTGCATATTTTAAACATTGTAGACGCTTATAACATTATGGTTTAGCTAGATTGTTAAAGTTATCCTAAGAGCTATATTGTGGTACTGTTCGGAATTCAATTATTCATATAACTAACTGATAAAAACTGTCAGATATTATTATATTATTGTATTGACATATTTTTTCTGTTTAAATATTCCGAAAAAAAAGAGTTCTGTTTTTAAATAATAAATGCTAAATTCGTAGCAACATTTTACTTT
This sequence comes from Parasteatoda tepidariorum, assembly GCF_043381705.1. NCBI lineage: Eukaryota > Metazoa > Arthropoda > Arachnida > Araneae > Theridiidae > Parasteatoda > Parasteatoda tepidariorum. The sequence goes on along the minus strand of NC_092208.1, from coordinate 28,300,700 downwards.
TTAATAATATTTTGCTCTGAATAATATTTTGCTTACATAATATTTTGCTCTGAATGCAATAAGTTAAGAACTTGCATCCGACTAATATTAGGAATATAAAGTATTTTCATGTTTTATTTCAGTTGTCAAAATAAACTATTTTAAATTATAACACACAATTGATTAAATTAAAATTTACTATTAACGCATTTTCTGTTAGCGTTGTAGATTTGCGGACGAGGTGGACAAAATTATCGTGGATTTCTAACTAAAGCAGTGAATTTTGACTAGCTGACTTAGAATCTGACGTAAATAATTTTAGTTGATTACTTTTTGTTTCACCAAAATTTTGTTCATGATATGAATGCTTTGTATTTAGTTCATTTATTTATTTATTTTGAAAAACTGTTTTATCCGCGAGTGGAGTGTTGTAGGTGTACAAACAACCTTATTTTTCCTTCCTCTCAGGTAATTTGCGTATGTTTTGTCATTGAGACTCCAATTTTTCAATAAAGGAATAACAATTGTGAAAAAAAACCTGAGAGTCTGCTCCTGTTAGATTTTTTTTCATGTGCTTAGATGATTTCGTGTGTTTGCCATGTTCTTCATATTGTACAGTGTGTACTTGATGTTTACATTACAATTCCTGTTTTAACAAATCATTATTTGCCGGTATATCTATTTGTGTCCCTCAAGTTCTACAAACAATAGCTGGTAACAGACTGCTGGGTTACGAATCATCACTGTAAAAAAGTTAGCTTTTGGAATTTTGAAATCGACAGCATCAAATTATTATCTTTGGTCAATGAAAATGGAAATGTTTTTAACTTGAAAAATACTAATACTGGCTTTAAAAGAGAAAGCTCCAGCTGATCTGACTAAGCTAACCATTTGGGATATTATAAATCAAGATTCTGTTTCGCATATAAACTGATCACTGCCTGATTTGCAAGTTTTACAGTATGTCGAAGAAAAGAGTGCAAAGGCACAACTGAATAAAATTAAAACGACATATCCTAGGCTTGCTAGGTAGAGGACAAAAAAATTGGCACTGATAACATATTTAGCAATGTTAGAGCTTAGCGATGTTAGTTTTGGTAACCGTGACGGATTTTAATTACATATTTCTCTTAATATTTTATAACTGTCGTAGAACAGCCAACCTGATTTTTCGGGTTTACGACTACTAATGTGCAACTCTGTAACCTTGTACTTTTGAATCCAATCCAGAAGACTTTTTTGGTTCATGACTACTGATGTCCAACTCTGTAACCTTGTACTTTTGAATCCAATCCAGAAGACTTTTTTGGTTCACTACTACTGATGCCCAACTCTGCAACCTTGTACTTTTGAATCCAATCCAGAAGACTTTTTTGGTTCACGACTACTGATGTCCAACTCTGTAACCTTGTACTTTTGAATCCAATTCAGGAGACTTTTTTGGTTCACTACTACTGATGTCCATCTGTGTAACCTTGTAATTTTTCCTATCCAAAATACTAGGGAACTCCTGGATCAAGTATTGGGAGAAATTTTACTTCGTGGAGTACTTTTCGATGGAACTAATCCACATATGCGTTACATTGTGAAAAAACCCACGATAACCTCCAACGGTTATCCTGATGGCAAGGGGATTCGAACCCAAGATCCGTCTACCACTGAGGATATTTTACGTCAGTATATAGATACGTCAGTTATAGCAATATAAGCAGCAATATTGGTGTGTTTCCAGGGTAGAAAATGAGAAATTCAAATACTACATTTTTCTGCGTTACCCATCGAACCTAAAACTAATGCACAAATACAGTTATTTCTCAGACATTTTCTTTCTCGGCTACATAATAAATATTTGCGTATTTTCCAGTTTATTGTTAAAAGGACAATATATAGAGTGCGATGACATAAAATAATTTAACATTCAATAAATAGAGAATTTATAACGATTACAATTTTCCGAAAAAGCACCATACGGGACGCTCTACAGGTCATAGGAATGCAATTACAGAGTGGGAATTCGGCATGCTGAGAGAGTCAGAATTGTTTATGAGAACAACACCAAGTGTTTACAAAATTATATTATGCTTGAAAGTTATTGCACTTTTTTGTAGATTTACATCTTTTATATCTTATGTTACATTTTGTGTTGCTACGCAAAGTCTCTTAAATTTAGAAACTTGACATTACAAAAGTATGTAGAAAAATGAACACGAAAACCATTGCGATAAAGAAAAATGCGATTCTATTAGTTAGAGAGTTAAACACTCTTAAACTTGTAGTGAAAATAGAAAGAAAAAAAAACGTTTTGGTCAATCTACCACTGAAATTTGGCTTGCTGATAAAGCCGTTTTGGCTTGCTGATAAACTTGACGAAAGTTTGTTTAGAATTTAACGAAAACTCCTATTTGGTCGAAATTTATTGCAATTTTTATTGATTTTTTGCGTTTTTTTTCCTTTACGAAATAAATATTTATCTATTGTCGTAGAAAATTTATCTCGAAAGAGATTTTCAATTCATAAGGTAGCGCTTTACTTACATAAAATGTAACAAAAAAAATGAATAAATAAAATATCAATAGTTTTTATCACTCTTTTATGTTTATAATATCACTCTTTTATTTTAATAGTTTTTATCAGCTTTTATGCTTTAAAAACTTTCTTAGTAAATGTTATTATTTATGTCTGGAAATATCGAATAAGAGAAAGATTAGATGTTTCCTGCTATAAATATTAACATTTATATCGAAATTTTCAAAACTATAAGGAATAGAAAGCGGGAAAACTTTTTGCAATGAAACTGACATACAGTATTAGATTATCGCTACATATTAACAAGTAAGACAACTTTCTCATTATCACTTCTTACTGTGTCAAATGATCTGTATTTGTTAGTTACAATTGTTTCGTTTTCAAGCGCAGTTGATTATTTTTCAAATACAGTTATCTCTTCATTTTGTTACGATTACCATATTATTAAAATGCTCTTCCATAAAATTATTATAATTATACATTTTGGAGCTGTGGTAGGTCAGGGATTTGCCGTGGTGAGCCGTGCTCGAATCTCAGCGATGGCGTGTCGATACTAATTCCGTACTCTACTCGCACCGACCCCAGTGCTGACATAAAATATCCTCAGTGGTAGACGTATCGTGGATCGGAGTCCCCTTGCCGTTTGGACAACCATCGGAGGTTTTCCTCTCCATGTAACTCAAATGCAGGTTAGTTCCGTCAAAAAGCCCTCCACGAAGGCAAAATTCTCCCAATACTTGATCCGAGAGTTCTCTTGTCTTCTAGATTGGGTTGAAAATTACAAGGGTACGGAGTTGAACGTTAGTAGCCGTAAACCCTAAATTGTATCTGCCATTCAATAGCTGTAATAAAAGTAAAATAAAATATACATTTTATGAATAAAATTATATGGGGGTTGGTGAGTGGAACCTTCTAGTAGGTTTTGCTCGATTTTTCAATAATTTTTATTATAAAAAGGTCTTACTCTTTTATTTTATGTAGAAAATAAATTTAGTTTAGATTTGCCTGGGAAAATTGACCCTTATTTTTCAGATGCGCTGTTTTCAGGTCATATATATTAGCCAGGTAGTGTTTTAGACCATCTATCATTTAAGTCTCTGACATATACTCGATAAATGTGAGGTCTGAAGATCATGCTGAACAATTATGATGTCGGAAATCATTCTAAAATATGGACGATAACAAGAGATTATATTAAATGCTAGTTATTGTCCGTTAGATTAGAGATGAGGCCAACTGCAGCAATTTAAAAGTAAATTAGGGCCCCAAAACTTTATCCTCAAACTTTTGCTACTATATTTTGATTTAATTTCGAGTTTAATCCGTGTAACCAGTAAAAGGGTCTTTTTAAAGAAAGGAAAATATCCAAGACCATCCAACATGTAGCCTACAGACTATAGAAACTCTAATGTAGTAATAATGAGTTTCTCGGATATTGATGTTTTAGTAGTGTGCCTTGGTTCAACACAGGGCTAAAGAGAATAGAAGGGCTGGTTCCCTCCTTTGAAGTAACTCTCGCCGAGCCAAGCCTCCGATTTTCTCTAGTGACGTCACTTTGGCACAAAGCTTGCACTTTTAATTCAAGAACGGAGCGTTCAGCCTTACTAGCTCTAACTAATATTGGATCATTTCTTTTTGAATATATTCTAAGACATTTGTTATTTTCTATAATGACTTTCCTCAGTTTTTGCAGTGAATTTACAAGAATTTAAAACTATTATCGAAATGCCAGTTTGCGCGATTGCAACTTGCAAAAATTCTGATATAAAAACAAAAGGAAAAAGTATAATTTTTCGCGTGTTCCCTAAAGTAAATGAACAACTATGTAAAGAATGGATTCCGAAATGACACAGTTAATATAAAACCGCAATACGTTTATTCTGTCGTAAAGAACTTTTATAAAAATTCATTATCTAAATAGAAACCGCCTCGCTACTTCATAAAGAAAGGCAGGTGAAAAGAATTAAAAAATAGATAAAGTCAAAGAAAATTAAAATGTAAGTAAAAAGTATAAATAAAATATATAGTATATAGTTGAAATTCTCCTAATTTCATAACATATTTTTTAATGTAGTTATTCTAAATATTTATGATTTTTTTTAAAAATTATATTCTCTTCAATTTAAATATCTATAAATTATATCATCGTAAATTTAAATGTCTATAAACAATTGTAAAATTTCTAATGTCATTATGAACCTAAATTATTATTTTGTTTCAGTAATTAGCGTTTAAGGTTGATGTTTCCTAATGATTAAGTATGAACAAATTGCTATTAACGACATATTTTAAAATCACGGATTCTAAATTTAACTCAACTTATCGTTATAAAAGAATATGTAGATAAAAATGTGTCGATATATGCTTTCATTTTTCTTAATAATTAAAGTTAAAACTGAACTTTTTAAAATAAAGTATTTATAGTGTCATTTTCGCCAACTAGTAAAACATTTTTATAAGTTTAAAATGGTAATTTTTTTAATATAATAACCAAGAAAATTTTTTTGAATTATGTTTATGAATGGAAATAATGTGTTAATTAAGTAAAGTTTGAAAGCTAATAACCAGAAAAAGTCTAACTTATTTTTACAAAGAGAAAGATGCAAAGTTATCAAATCTTTGCTTGCGATCTCCGAGATCTGTGGCCACAGTAACGTCATGAGGAGGGATATCGTAGCTTCAGCTCTAAGAGCGGAGTGAACTAGCCCTTCTATTCTCTTTAGCCCTGGGTTCAACATCTCCTAGAAGAGAGAAAATTAGCATAGATCAATTTAGTAGTTCAACGTAGACAACATAAACTGTGCAGAGGAGGAGAAATAAGAAAAAGGCAGTACGTCTTGCTACTTATCTGCGCAATGGGAGAAAATACGAAAGATTTCGCTTGGACTGGCATCAACTTTATTGCTCATGTTAAACTGAGTTAAGGCTTTCTTTTCTAAGAGGTATTGCTTGGTTCATGTTTTTTTATAGTGAGAATCAGTAATGAGTTTCTTCACTATCTGCAATATCTGAGAAAACGATCAATACGGCAGCGATATTTTCTGGACAGGCCTCTGGAATTGTCTGGACAGGTCAGGTGTTGGCTACCTACAAGCCTTTCGTGGTTTCTTCATATATTGACAATAACTGATTAATATTTTTCGTCTGTTTGAATGTTTGTACTAATTCAACACCAATTCTCACACAAAATTTTATTTAAATATGTTCTCTATTTTGGAATTGTCTACAAATTATTTTAATTTTGAATTCTGATGTATTAGGCTTAACCTAGTTCATGCGAAGATTTATAAAACTTATGCAAAGTAAAATATTTTGTTATACACTAGTTGTTAAGTAATATATTAAACCATAATTAAGGAATTAACATTGAAACTGTGTCATTTATTTAAACCCATTTAACATAGGAAATAAAATGGAAATTATTTTCAAGGGCAAACAATTGTAAAATTATTGATTATAAATTCGTATATTGGCATTGTGCTGTTCATTTGGAAACTTTAGTTTCAAAATTGCATTGTAAAATATAAATGCGTATTTTTCTAATGAATCTGGAGGAAAATCTTAAGAGAAACATAGTTTTTAAAAGAAGTATTAAATGCATTTTTAATTTTACTTTCAATTAGAAAATTTATTTTATGGTTAAAATATTTATTTTACTTAATATTAAATTTGCTCAACTTTTAATGAATAAAGTGAACAATTTAACTACTGCATATAACTACGAATAAACTATAAATGTGAAAGTATTTTTTTAAAATCATAAAATTTTTTAAATGCTGATGAACAATTATATAAGAAAATAAGTTTTTATTCATTCATGAATGCTTGAGAGATTTTCAACATACTTTTAAAAAAATTAAAACTTTCAGCACAGCAGACGTTAAATTTCTTAACTGAAAATCTACTCAGACCAAACAAATATTATCTTACCGAAAACACCTCATTAAAAACATAAAAGTTTTAACTTAAGTTTAGGAATTTCCTTGATGCTCTTAACTTCTTTTAAAATAAATTTAACTCATTTAATCAGGTATTCCAACTCCCTGAAAATTTCGTTTCCATAGTAACCTGGAAGTAGAATTGCGTTTTTGATATGGTAACAGCTCTAACTTTGCCAGAAAATAAAATTAGTGATGTTATTTCCCCTCTAAAGTTCCTTTTTTTTTATTTAATCAAACAGTCATCCTAAACAAGAAAATTGGAAATGTTAGGGATAATGTGTTTCTGTTTAGATTTAATAAGAGAAATTTCGGCGATTAAAACCTATAAAGAACATATATATATATATATATAATATATATATATATAT
>NC_092208.1:28171924-28290996 GCF_043381705.1 Parasteatoda tepidariorum | reverse complement strand
AAAAAATACACTATATATATATATAAAATATTTGGCGGCACAGTGATTGAGAATCACTGCCCTATGCAATCTATTTCTAACGATAAGCTCTGATTTCTAACGATTTAATCTAATCACTCATTTGTAGCGTTATTTTGACAACAGTTAGTTTACTCAAATGTTTTTTCTACAGAACTAAAACTATGACATGACGATTTCTGAAGAATGCTAAATGAAAAACTTATTTCTTTATATTATTGCTATAAACACTGATTCAGTTTGAATAACATACTGAACTATTACAGTTCCTGATATTATCTGTACTATATGCTAAAATTATATGTTTTTCTTTAAAAAAGTCTGGATTATTTTATGTTATTACCTGTCTCGCAATAACAAAATTTATTGCTGGACATGGTCGAACACTACCCACAGTAAAAATTTCCGGATCAAGTACTGTCACTCTGGGGAAATTTTCGTAAAATTTGTTTCATCTAAAATATATTTTCACAGAGAGATTTTATACCATAATTTTTACAATAATGCTTATTTAATTACAAGAATTTAGTGCTTTAACAATAAATATTACTTAAAAAAATTATGGTGTATCAGATTTTTTTTGCTTCCCAAAACTTTTGGTAGAGAGGTTTTAAGAGTATCAGTGCTGGTACATTGAGTGTCTGTACTTTTTTCCGTAATTTGACCCGGAACATTTATCTGCTTGTAGGAGTTATTGTCGTTACTGCAAATAGTATTTTTTATAATATTGCAATTAGTGTTCAGCTTGTAGGGACTATTGTTATATTAAATGTCGCTTTAAATGTTTTTTTTCCTTTATTTGTTTTATTTAAAAAAATAATAAAGTAAAACCATTCCTTCTAATTATCTACAAAAAATGAAAATTAAATTAAATTATCATCCAGTAACATGATATTAGTGAATAAGTTATGCTTCTAATTTGTTAGAGATTTTTTTACATTAGAAATTGTTTTCTACTAATGTTTTCCAAGCTAATTACAAAATGTAGGGAAAAAAATGAATTGCATTTACTTAGGCATTTGTTCTGCTTTGTGACAAAACTGATTTTGTTTCTCAGCGTAGAATGTAGAGTTCTGTATAACGCTTGGGGTGATCAGATTTTAATTATATATTCCATTTTTTTATTCTAAATATAAAAATGACTAGAAGCCATATTAAAAAGTTTGTTTTTCTTATTAGAAGCAAATTTCCATTTGCTTCCAAAAGAAATTATGCGCCAAAAATCTCTTAATATAATTTTGAAAGCCTCAAGCTGAGAACGTTACAACAGGTTGAAAAGTCGTGAAAAGCAAAGGCAATTATTTTTTTAAGGAGGCCATTGATTTTTAGTTTAATTTCCGGATCAGTTATTTCATTTACAAAACCTGTATTTAGAATACCGCCACTTATTATTCAATATTAAAATCAAGACGGTGAAAAATAAATTAGCTTCTTCACAGCTAGCTGTAATTTATTTTTATGCTGGTGAGTTTTATCTTTGAGAGTTGTTTTAGTAAACCTTCGAACTCAAAGGGTTCAACTACAAATTAATTGCTTCCTCTTTTAAATGTTGAAAGGTTCTCTTTCTTACCTAGAAAACAAGTATTTTATTATTATNTATATATATATATATTTTTACTTACACATGATTACTTACCATGATTACTTCCACAAAATTTTACTTTAACTGAATAAAAAAACCTTCGCTTCCACGGATTCGTTCGAAAGAGTTTCAAAAGTTATCTGAAACCACATATTTCTCTTGTTTATAGCAAAGCTTTTGAAACGAGCTTCGATGGAACTGAATAATTTAAAACAAACTGTGATTGAGTTATAGAATAAATGGCGAAATCAGAGGAAGCTTGCTTGATTATGGTGAGTTTTGACTATTTTGTGTTAATCGCTTCCAATAGCATAATTTTGGGAATCGATTAACACTGAGAAAAAATACACTTAATTTTAATATAGTGAACGTGTTTTCAAGAAGCGCATGCTTGGCTAGATATAAGTCCTTAGAAGGAAGAAAAAATTTTAATAAAAAATTCTTTTTTTAGCTCTATAATTCAGTGCTGATGTTTGCCCTTCGATATTGCACATGGTTTCGAAAAACTGATTAATACTGATATTTATCCAAATTTATCCGATATTTACATTTTTATCCAAAAAAAAAACGAGTATTCAGCATATTATTTGTATATTTAAAGTCTTCACATGTTGTAACAACAAAATATGCATGGAAAAATATCTGAAGCTATTTAATGTTTATGCAGAAATATGTTTTATCTGTATATCAGAATTTATCTGCGTCTGTAAGAGTAAAATCATATTATAACATATAAAAGGGAAACTGGCTTAAAACAGATAAAATAAGACAATCAGAATTCACATATATTTTAATTTTTTTTTCTTGAAGTGAATATTTCGTATTTATTATAATACAAGTAAAACTAAATAAAAATAAAAATAGAAATAAATAAATACTAAAAAAAAATTCATTGTCTATATTTTTGATGCTACACAAATACACTATGTGAGAGATTTTTTTTCTTCTATATTGTCGCATGAAGCCACTGATTTAAGTTTTTAATTTTAAACATAGTGCAGAAATGGTAGCACAAGTTTGTCTAGTCTAGTTAGAATTATAGCTCAGTGAATTGTTCTGATTAAACAAGCTCTAATATTCAGGTAAACATTTGTTATATGTAGTTATGTAGCAATATATATAGGGTACAGTGAGTTAATCATTTTCCCTAGAGAATGTGGATCACATGTTCTGAAGCGAATCACGTAAATTTATATTTAGACCTCAACATTGTTTGCCCTAGTTGTAGCTGGTCTCCATTGAATTCGGGATGCTTATTTTGTGAGGGCAGATAGGAGCATTAAGCAGTCACAGAAACATATTCAATAAGTATTCTAAGCATTTCCTAATGCTCGTGGTAGATAGAATGTATTTGTTTTAAAGCAGTCTTTATCACCTCTATTGAAGTTAAAAAATACTGTAATTAAAAAATAGTTCCAGATTAGTTAATGTGAGTAATAAATGTTCCTTTTTCTGATTCTAAGAAACTTATATAAAGTGTTTCAAAAATACTTCAAAATAATTTGAAAAATATTTTCTAAATAAGTATTATAACTATTCTGTCAAAAATATTTTTTAACAGCTATGTATCACTGAAATATGTTAGCCAACCAAGTTTTAATATATTGAATGAGAATACATAAAAATAAGTTTATTCATATTCATAAAAAAAATCCTGCATAAAAGTATAACTTCTAATTGTTTCTCTGATACAAATTTTTTAGAACAGAAATTTAGACTGACAAGATTATTTATCATTTATTAATCATTTTGTTTTGCGTACTATTTTAATATTTCTTTTTTCGCATCCTTCTTGTAAATGCCTTTATTTATTTTTTTCATTATTATTTTTCTTTTCTAAATTTTACATGCCCTTTAAGTATGTATTTCTGTTTAAATATCCTACATTGTTTGCCACCATGCTTACGTCTGTAGACCTCGTGTTGTACTTTTTTAGTGATGCACGAGAAATCCTTTTTTTCTTGAATAAAAAAAAGAAAAAAATATTATTTATTGAAGGAAAAGTCACTAATATAGTTCTTTTAAATTATAAGGGATAAAAATTCAAATAAAATTTCAAAATCAATGGTCACAAATTGATACCGAAATTGAAATTTACAAAAATTTTATAAATATTAATAAATATATTTAAATAATATTTTTAATTATCATGAAGAAACAAGCTTCTGTCATGTTTGGAAACCAAAAATACAAAGACAACATACTGAAAAAAGTAATTATATACTGAAAACGTAAATGCTAATTCATATTTAGCTGTTATTTACAGAAGGAATTGCGTGCTAAAAAGCTAAATTACATAAAGTTTGTTTTCAGTATTAAATAATGTATTTTTTATTTACAAAGCAATGAGAGACGATGAAAAAAAATTAAATAAAGTAGACTATAAGTAAGATGCTTGTTAAAGTTTGATAAAAATATAAAATTAGGAATAGCATATTTCGAGCACTAAGAAATTAAATTCTATTGACTGTTATTAATTAAGAATGAAGAAAAACAATTACAAATTACAGTAATTTTTTAATACGATATATTGCTGAATTTAATTGCTAATACAGCTGTCATTTTCATTCCATTTGTCAAAAAATTATATTTAATTATTTTTTTTTGCATAAAGAAAGAATGTTTCATTTACAAAAAAATGAGAGACGAATAAAAATCTAAAAAAGGAGACCACAAATGCCAAANTTTAATACGATATATTGCTGAATTTAATTGCTAATACAGCTGTCATTTTCATTCCATTTGTCAAAAAATTATATTTAATTATTTTTTTTTGCATAAAGAAAGAATGTTTCATTTACAAAAAAGTGAGAGACGAATAAAAATCTAAAAAAGGAGACCACAAATGCCAAATTTGTAAAGGTGTGAAAAATAAAATTAGTAGCAGATTATTATATTTTAGATAAAATGGAAAAAATACTCTATTGACGGTTGTCAACAAATAGATTAATTTGGATAAGATTTAAATAAGACTTAAATTTAGAAAACAATATAATCCAATATTACTATAAAGCTTTTTTTGAAAAAAATACGCCAAAAAAAGAAGTATATCAATTAGTTAAAAAGGAAATTTATAAAGCTTAAATTGGAGCGAACTAAAAGATGAATATAAGTTTAAATAAACTTAATTATTACTAATTAAGTTCTTTGGATTAAAAAATTCTTAAAGATTTTTTCTTTTATTTTTCCGTTTTAAAAGCTTTTAAGTATTTAAAGTAGACAAACTAATCACACTTTAAAATGTGTTTGTTTAAATGAAAAGGGATTAAAAATTATCTCTATACATACTATTTTTCTCATACTACGTTTCCTTTTATTTGGCATTTTAATCTGAAGAGCATTATTAACAAAATAAATATTAAATGCTTTGTTTCAAATAAATTGTTTACTAATTAAATACCTGAAATAAAATCGTACTTGCAACTAAATTCTCCAGATTTGAAAAACAAATAAATAAATAAATGCCCCGAGATAATTAACTAACAAATTGTTCTGATTTTAAATTTATAATAATAAATAAACTAACGCCATTGGTGAAATCAAATCAAGTTTTTTTAAACCATTTACAAACATTTTTAAATATTTAATTAATTGAATGAGGTGTATATTTTTATTTACTTTATTAGGCTTTTTTTAGTATTAAGCAATAAAGTCATATAATTTAATTAAAATAAATTTTTGCCAACTTGTTTTCTTTTTCTCTCACCAGAATCAAGTAAAAAACTTTTCATAAAATAAATCTTGTTAATTCAGGAAACTTGAATTTAGGCATTTTAAATTAAATGAATTCAAATTGTCAATATAAGAATGAAAAAATTATTATTTTTATAATCAAAATGCTAAACTAACGAAGTCAAATAGAGAAACAGAAAAAAAATACTGGCGAATCATAAAGTAATTTATAATGGAATATTGATTAAAAATCATTAATTATAAAATAATTAAGTAATTATGGTAAAATAAAGGAGATCTGACTTCGTCTTGAAAAACTAATGTTTTGTTTTATTTTAAGAGATAAGATAAGAGATACCAAAAAAGCATTTAAGAAACTCTTTAAAGCTTTAGATACAAGTTAGTTGTAAATGTATACAGGTTTATAAAGATAGAGCAAGCCTTTGTTATATTTCTCCATTTCTCCTTGTCTCCAGTACCAGATTCCCTTCTGTCACGTGATCCCTCTTTATTGTAGATTTTAGCAGAGAAAGACTAGTGTCGTGTGGCAGATAAGATGACTTCTCTTTACTAGTAGATTTGTGTTTTGCAAAGAAAAATCAGAGCTTTCGCGGTTCTGGTTCAGTAAAATATTGGATCGTTTTTCAGCAAAATTTAAGACTTTCTTGGATTAGCGAGATTAAAAGTTATTTTAGAATTCCAATTTTTTTAAATAATTGTGTACAAGCTTATCAAGGAAATTTATATCAGTCCTGTATTATAATTTTTATTAATTTATCAATATCGTAATTTATCAATAATTTATCAAATTTTCATATCGCATAGATTTACAGCAGTACAACATTTTGTCAAATCATGGATATTTTTTAAAAACCTGCAATCTTGCAAGACATTTACAAGAAAGGACTTTACACGTGTGTGTCAAGTAACCGTAAGATCAATAAAAAACTAATAAAAATGGGAATAAGAGAAAGATACACCACCTTATATATTTTTTTTAAAATTCACTTCAATCTTTTAAACCTTCCGATTTTATTTAAACTTTACACCTGCGATGTAAACCAACTGAAATATAGTGTTGAAAACAATAAAAGGGAAGAACGGATATTTTATAAGCAAATGAACAAAATAAGTAACACGAATACGCAAATAAAGTATCAGATGACAGCTACGCTCATCACGGATACCTCTGATACTCTGATGGCTTGTGAGGGGGTAATGCAGAGGTGCTGTGATCGGGATTATGTAGAGGTACTTGCTTGTTGTGTTGCTTGTTTGAGGTACGACGCTTACAGCGTAAGGACGTCTTACGACATTGCAGCTTAGCCCAACCCCCTTTTTTTTAATTTCTTTGTCATCACATCTTTTCCATCCCATGCTCAGTCACCATCCTCTAGATATGCCACAATATGGCTGATATTTCTCATGGGATTCAAATTTTTAAAGTTGTCCCAATCCAGCTTCCAGAGGGTTCGAGTGGCAGATAGAGCTTGATATCATTGTATAGCTTTCAAACATTTTTGAAGGCGTCTACTTTTACCTTTTCGATTCGATATATATTTCTCAAGATTTACCAATTTTTACTTAAGATTTATAAACTTTTACTCAAAGTGCAAGATTTATTCAAGATTTACGAATTTTTACTCTAATACACATTTTACTCAAGATTTACCAATTTTTACTCAAGATTCAAGATTTACCAACAATAAGCCGTCACTAACTTTTTTTATTACATCCTGTACATGATGGACAATGACTTTCTTTTTCATTTTCTTTTACATTCTTTTACATTTTTTCTTTTACATTTTCGAGTATTTTTTTTAAATATGTTAATATTAAAATTGGTGATTTTATTGATTGTAATAAAATTTAAAAACATCGTAAAGTTTTTGATGTAATTAACAAAATATTTAAAAACCAAAAACCAGTTGTCAATAGTATTATTACAATTTATATAAAATTCTGAACATTTAATGAATTATATTAATTTAAGTAAGTTTCTAATTTCAATTTGGCAATACTAATAAAGATTTGCCTTCATACCGTCCAGTAATGTTAAATTTGATGAACCGTTAATACTGTATTATTTTCCAGAACGATTGACATATTCAGAATCTGCATGACTTGCCCTTACAGCTTATAAAGGGAAAGACAAACACAAAGGAATCAGAAATTCCGATTCACTGTATAATGAATGCACTATCTTATAAAACGAACCAATCAAACGACAGTTCATTATCTCATTCAATCAATAGTTGAGACAATAATTCTATTCAAATAGTACTTATTATTCTATCAAAACAGCGCAGCTGTTATAAATGTTTACTTACGAATTCAAACTTTATTGTCAATTAGAAGAGAATTATAATTGGACATGGAATACAGATAATTATTTATTTGAAGTTCATTTTAAAAAATTAAAATAAAAAATATTGTAGTCATTTTCATGATTTGTAAGCAAATAGAAATATTTAAAATTGATTAATGTTGATGTAAGTGTAAAAAATATTAGTTTAGATCATTAATTTCCAAAACAATTTATGAAAAAATACATGAAAAACGAAACAAATATTTTTAAGCTTTAAAATGTAAAGCGTGCTATTATTTATATATACAATCTTATTTTTTTAAGAACGCATTAGTATTGCTATAAGTTTTATTATTATAATTATATTTTTGCTTTTCTGCCTTCATTTTAAATATGTTAGAACCGGAACTGCTCTACAATCCATGTGTTCAATCAAATAAAAGAATTTAAGAAAATTCATGGAAAACTTTACAATATTTTTTTCTGATCTTAAATGTCGGATTAATTTCAGCTCAAATAAGTAATATTAATAAACTATATGATAAAATAATATAAAGATGATGAACTTTTAAGTTTGACTCAAACTTTAGAGTAGGACAAAAGCCGCTGAAAAAAACAAATTGCAAAATATTACGTTTTGCTCTAGTTAAAACCGCTCCAATCCAGGACATTTACAATCATACCTCTAAAGTACGGAAACCTTTGCTTGTTTTTTTTTTCAATCAGTAGTTTATTTCACCTTTGGTTACGCTAGTCAAATTGTGAGAATTGTTCTATTACCCATTGACTAAATGGGTGTTTTCCTGGGTAGCTTCTAGTCAGGGCATTTTCCTTTCCAGTTCAGGCAGAATTCATTTTTTAAAAATAACAAGTAATTATAATATAATCAATTAAATGCAGCATTTTTATAAATTATTTGCTAATTATTAATTAATATTTACAGTTTACATTTATTACGATTGATTAGCAGCTGAAATTTTAGATGAGGGCGAAGTAAATTTTTATAAGGGAAGGACGCTGTCCGTAACATAACCAGCTACTAACTATTTTAAAAATAATAAAATTGCATTAAAATAATTCAGTAGTTTCAGTACTGAAAAGTACTGCGACTGAAATTGATAAAAAGGTAAAGTTTATACCTCAAGGGTGAAAAGTTTCATTTGAAAACTGGCATTCATTTAAACACCAACTGTTTTATGCAATGCACGTTTATTTTTTATGCTATGCATAAAAAATAATAATGAAAATCTTTATTCTTTTATCTTCTGTTACACGACATTGAATGAAGAAATAAAAAGGGTGAAAATACTTAAATTTAACGAAAGATACTTTAAAAAATTACTAGTGAAAGTATCAAATTGTGATGAAAATGCTTGTAATTTTTAAATCTGTGAAAGATTTTATTGCAGCTTTAATGAAAAATAAAGTCATCATTTGGCAAATTAATTGTACAATAAAAATGCCGGGAAGCAACGCATGCCTGTAAGTGAGTGAAGTATGTTTTTTTTTCATGAAACTGTCTTTACCAACTCGAATTTTACTGCTGTTCTATATAATGTAATTGTTGTTGTTGCTTTCGTGTTCATGGATTTTCAAAGAACATCGAAAAGCTGTACGATTGCGGCAGCCAGCTTCGGTGCCTGTTGACTATAGAGAACAGATCTTAGGTTGTCCTCAAATGGCACCATTCCCAATTTCGGAGCATATGGTATGCTGGGCGTTTGAAAATATGTATTGATGTTAACAAGATATCCCGACTGATTCTGCAGGGAACATATGCCCGTGTCTTCTCTGGGTGAATCCCTATGAAATGATTGGTTCTAAGTCTTAACATAACCAAAGTCAAATTTCGGGGAAAATTGAATTCGGTGACATGTGGCTTCTTTAAGGTGTGTGGTAGAAATATAAAGTAATTGCGTGTTCTATTTAATCATACAATTCAATATAGCTATTTTGGCCACTGATTTTAATAAAAATCTGAATATTGAAGACGAAAAAGAAATATGCAAAATTATAGGAAACGTATATTGACTGGAATTAAAAACCCATGCAGCTCTTTGAACGACGAAAGCTCAAACATCAATTGCTGTAGTTTTATCAATTGATGACTTTAAATGTTATGGCGTTTATTGAATCATTTTCAGTTAGCACGCTTCTGTATATGTAAATTATATGAAAATTTCTATTTGATTATTGGATAACAAGCGACATAATAACTCGATCATAATGGTCTCTGTATTATATAGGAACTATTAGTTATTTTCAGTTTTTTACATCATTAAATGATCTGTCCGAATATGCGGGTAGAATTTTGCTTTTTTAAATTGTTGTAATTAAGAAGTACGCTAATACAAATGCTATTTAGTCTAATTTTTTGCTCTTTGGAACTCAGTTTCCTGTTTTTGTTAAATTATAAAATGTCATTTAAGAAGATTTGAAAGATATTACTTTTGTCCAAGTCAAATTCTTTTAGAAATCTTTCACGACTCGTAGGGAAATTTAAGTGCCAACAGTTCAGGGCTTTTAATGCCAGGTATTTTGTTTAGAAGACTACTTCTATTTGTAATATGTCTTAGTATTTGATTTAATTCTTCTAAATAAAGGCATTTAGTCTTTTTTTAAAAAAAAAAGAAGAAAAAAAATATTAACTTAAAAGATAAGTTTATTAAATTGAGTATCAGTTTAGAAGATTACTTATATTAGAAATAATTGCTACTATTAATTTAATTCTAAATTAGGGCTTTTAATGTCACAAAACATTATTTAGGAATATCAGTTTAATAATTAAAGTATCAGTTTAAAAGAGTACTTCTATTTGTAGTAATTGTTATTGTTTTATTAAATCCTTCTAAATTAGGGCTTTTATATTCACATAAGAAAAGTATTTATATAGAAGATTAATAAGATAAAATCAGGAGTTTAGAAAATTAGTTTATTATTTAAGGCATCAGTTCAAAATATTTATATTTGTACAAATTATTACTCTATAATTTAATACTTCTAGTTCAAGGTGCTTATTCCTATGGGAGAAAAGTATTAATTAGTATCAATTTACGAACTAAAGCATCAGTTCAGCAGAGTACTTTTATTTTTAATAATTGTTCTTAATACTTTTTAATTCACTTATTCTCTTATTAATTAAAATTTATCATGAAAGGTTTCTTTCATCAAAAATTTTAATTAAAAGTACTTCCACAATACTACAATTTTATGTAATATGAGAAAAAATTTCATGTCAAATAGGAAAGATTTTAGTTCTTTAAAATAGTTACTTTTACTCTGACGAATTATAGAAACTTTTATTTATTATTCATCTTTGAATTTAGAAATTATATTAATGTTATCTCCCCATATCTCGTGAGGGGAAGCTAAATATGAATATAATGCATTGTGTATTTGCAATCTGGGATTGTTGTTGTTATTGCTTTCTTTATCTTTTATTTTTTGTTATTGTTATTTGTTATTGTTATTGAAATTGTTATTTTTTTCCTTCTCTTAACTTCTTGAAATAAAAATTTATAATTAAGTCCACGGGGAATGATATATATCATTTGTGGACTGCCATTAAATGCCAGAATTTAATTAGTTTTAGATGTATATATGGAAAAAGATGTGAGTTTTTCAAAATATCTCCATTTAACATTTCATAAGGAGTTTTAGTCCTTTTTTATCGTCAGCTTGCAAAAAATAGCGGAGTTGGAAATTCCATGACCGACAACTGGCTATTACTGGAGATTTTTTATATACCACTAGCAATATTGTTATAAATATACAAAGAGACATGTTGACTCAGGGGATGAAGCGTTCGCCGATGTTCGAATCCTAGTGATGGCTGGTCATTGTGCAATCGGCTCCCGACAATCCCTGTTCACACGGCTGGTGTAAAATATCTTCAGTTATAGACGGAAAATGGGTTAAAGTTAACAAAGGAAAGTATCCGTGGTTTTCCTCCAAAAAAAAACCTCCACGAAGGCAAATTTCTCCCAATACTTGATCCAGGAGTTTCCCTTGTCTTCTGCATTTGGTTCAAAATTACAAGGCTCCAGAGTTGAACATTAGTAGTAGTAAATCCAATTTGGTTCGGGTATTCAACGACGGTTATAAAATAAAGACAAATATACTCTAATAATAGTTTAGAAAATCTTTTTGCTTTGTAGTAGTTGTGTTATATATAGTTACTCTACTAATCATGTAATAATTCTACATCATAATTACGAGTAACGTTGTAAAGTGCATAAAATAAAAAACGGAACACCCTGAATAAGATTTTACGGATTTTTATGTACTACGACTCAATTTTAATGATTCGTGGGCCTAACCTTAAATATGCTAACAAAATAGTGCAGGCGATATTTTAAGTTATGAAATCAAACACATAAACGTACTTTCTGTGTGAAACATATCTTCTTTTTCGGCGTATTTGAATTTCTGACCCTTAAAACCTGAGAGGCAGCTGCGATCTGGAAAATATTGTCGCAATAATTCTCATCAATTAGGAATTAGTTTCATCGCACGCCCTTAAATGTTATTCATCATATGTTTCCTATGCTAGGTTATCACAAGTAAAATCAACGTTAAAAATTACGCAGCGTATAAGAATGACATAACCCAACTCATATCTTAAAAGGTATATGAAACCACGTGACCCTTATATTGATGCGAAGCTTGTTTCCGTAAGCTTAAATAGTGAAAACTCAGCAAGAACGAATGTAATCGTTCTGAAGTTTTAAATCATTAAGCTATAGAAGAATTAAGGTAAATTCTGAATACCATGCTTTGAATTATATTATATGTATAGCTAATTATTCCTTAAATGTGTAGAAGTTCTAATACACGATTATGACAAACCAATAAGTATGAAGCTGCACCGGAATATGCAAAACATATAAATTGTATTATGTGTCATGATTGTGTAGAATGGTGATATTAGGGCAATTATCTGCCTTGGTGGAAAGTAAAAAAATCTATTCCCTCAGTACCTGTATTATGCACAGTACCTAGGTATAATAAGTTCTAATAACCGCGGTACTTAAAACAGCAACAAAAGTTGTGTTTAATACCACATTTAATTAAGCATTTCAGACATCAATAATAATTTGGAGATTTCATTCGGTCTTCAAAATAAGTATCAATATTAGTTGGTTTACCAAAAAATGATAGTAAAAACCCTAGTTTCGTTACTAATTATTTTTCTGAATTACAATTAACTAATTTTAGTAATAGTTAAAAATTGTTAAGAGAAGGAATTAAAATGTTAAATTAATGAGGAAAAGCTGTAAATAAATAGCGGAATAAATTGTGTATATCTTTGCATGTGAACTGTTAAAAATTGACATATTATGTTTGACGCAATGATACTAAAGTAATTTTGGTAATAGATACAGATTAGAGTAAAAAAAAATCAGTTTTATTCTAAAAGGCTAAATTAATTAATAAAAATGTGTTTCTTAATCTAGAAAAACCATACGAAATCACCTTAATAGTATTAATGTCAATGATGTTTAATTAAGTTTAATGAAGATTGATACTGCTCTTACTACTGTTAGTTACTGTTTCTTTTTTAATAAGTGCAAAGCATATTAACATTGGTACTAAAATAGTTCAGCGGAAAGTTGATTATAGTAAATTTTGTTATCAGGAGTTGACTTAGAGCAATATCATTTTGCCTTATGATACTGAATAGGATTAATCCGTATTTTTAAGGCACGAGCTTCTAAAAACATATTTTGCTTAATCTGATAACGTAAAGCCACCGGAAAGGGCAGCAAATAAAAATAATGGAATTAGCTTAATTCATCATAATGTCGGTATATGTCTTTCAGTTTTGCTCATGAATTCGTAGTGGTGACTAAGAATAATTTATTGATGATTTACTTTTTTCTTTCCGTACGAAAAACGGGCATTAAGCTTGTAGCGAATAAAAAAAATATTTATTAAACAACATGCATAAAACATTTTTGAATTATAACTAGAAAGTATCAGTTACGTTATCATTAAAGTCTTTTTCAAAACGGAATCATCTGCAGTTTTATTTTTACGACCGACGACTTAAATACCAATGAGAAAATTTCATTTTTCAAGCGTATTAAGAACGACCTATACTTTTTGAACGATTTTTAAGATAGGAGGCTGAAATTGTTTCTTTCATCTACTGTCTAAATTTCAGATTGACGGTTCAAATTTCACCGACGTTTCAGGAGACAGACGCACAGACAAACTCTTATTTTTTCATTAATAAATTAACTAATTGATAGACTATAACAATTTTGTTGATGCTTTTTAAATTTATTTATTTTAATGTATACAGAAATAATAGTTTTCATTGTAATATTTTAACGCCTGATAAGTATAAATTCATTTTTCTCTCTGACAAAGAGCTATGACATTTGAATGTTATTTTTCTGTACTAAAGTTAATTTTTGCAATGCTAATTCTTTAGCAAACTGGATTATTCAATTATCTTGACAAGAAAATTGATTAAATTAGCTTGATTATATAAATTTATCATGCAGCAAGCGTGTTTAATCATATTACAAATTTTAGAGTAGTTCTAAATTTAATGAGGGCAAAAAATGTGATAAAATATTCATTAGTAAGAGTTAGATATAATTTGTTTGAAAAATCATTTTTCCTTTCTCTATTTATCTCAGGAAGTTGTAAAACCGCATATGAAACTCCAACGTGCTTTGGTTGATAATACTGAGTAAAATTCAAAGATTATTTTATTTATTGCATTAATTATTGAAAAAGTAGAGTAATACAAGTAGAATACCGATATTTATTTTCATTAAAGAGCCTGTTTTATTGATTATATTTATTTTTTTAATCACGTAATTGCATCATGTTATCAAATTAAAATGTATTTCAATAATATAAATGGAAAATTATAAATTTCAACAAATTGTATTTTAAAAAGGAGTTCTTTTAAGGAAAGGAAATAACTTGATTTCAGTGAAAGCCAAATGCAAGTTTGATTTTCAACCATTTTTACTCTTTTTTCGATTTATTTATTTTATCATTATATATTATTATTGTATATCCGTCAATATGTTAATACTTAAAGTCATTACTTTCCTTTCGAATATTCACCTTTTCAACGTGCGGGTACTACGTTATAATGTAATTACTAGGAAAATGTAGCTTTTTGTGGAAATATTACGGAGTTTAAAAATTTTAAGTTTCCCAAGTTATTTCAAATTTCATATTTGAAAATCGATGAAGTGGCTCAACAAATGCTTCAAGGCAATATTAACCGTGCAGACTAAGACAAGCGTTGAAAAAGAAAGATATTCCGACTAAACAAATGCTGCAAGTACATCACAGCAAGATATTTTAAGCATTGCAGATCAGACCAATATAATAAGGGTTTTGACAGTTGGTCAGAGAGATGTTGAGATATGCATCGCAAGCCAGACAGTATTTGAAGGCCTCTAGACACAGCAGTAGACACGCGCTATAAGTCTTTTGTAATGAATTTCATATCGTTCTTAATCCATTTGTTTCTGAAATGCTTTGATTATTAATCTTCCTTTGTATTGGTGAGACGGGGTTAGCTCCCTAAGATTTAATAGAGTACTTTTCTAAATAATTTTTATTGTAATTATACGCATAATAAACTCAATATTTTAAATTAGTTTTTAAAATGGCACATTTTTCTTCTAAGATACAAAACATTCAACAAAGGATTGGGTATGATTTGTGGCATGTAGACTAAAGAAAAATACAACTGGAATTTAGGACAAATGAAAGTGGACATAATGTAGTTTTATTTCTATAAACAGGAACCTTCTTCAGAGTCCGAATACCAAATGATGGTGGAGAAAGCAAGTTTTTCAAATCAAACCAAATGATGGTTGATGATGAAAATAAAATTATGGTAAAGTTTGCTTTCTCAACCATCGTTTGGTGCTAAGGCTTTGAGGAAGGTTCTTGTTCATTGAACAGAAACCAATATATGTCCATTTAAGTACTTTCATGTGCGCTTTATCCCCGTTGTTTTTGTTTTAGTACTAACATGTTTATAATTTTTAATCCGTTATATTTTCTTTCTGCGTTACATCTTTCCATTATAAATATGATACTGTTTGTTCTAATTGGAATCAGCCTTTGAAAACAATATTAACGTGGGAGGATGGGCGAGGGAAATTTTATGAACTCATGCACTCTTTAAGTTATGATTTCCAAAACAAACTAGACAACACTTCATCCCTGTTTTATTAGTGGCTGAGTTGCCTACCCTTATCTGCCATTTGTGAATATTCCTAAGGAATTATCAGCATTTTTCTTTCCACAATAAAGACCTTTTATCAGTTACTCGTATCATAGAATGACCCCACACGTCTCTCAGTTTGTTCTTCAGATCACTTTATTTCTCGTTTCTCATGACTGCTGAGTTTAGTGGGTATCGTTATGAATTGCCCCTATTAAAGTAATTTCTACTTGTTTTAAAAGTTTATGAAAACGTTGCCTCAATACTTCCAAAAGCAACTTTGATACCTTACAAAAATTTATTAAATGTGTATAAAAACCGACGACAGTGAACCTTGATAACCTTGATATGTCATTTATTAGTGATAAACGACAGTGAACATGCGGTTAATTCACGTTTGAATC
Organism: Parasteatoda tepidariorum; assembly: GCF_043381705.1. NCBI lineage: Eukaryota > Metazoa > Arthropoda > Arachnida > Araneae > Theridiidae > Parasteatoda > Parasteatoda tepidariorum. Next base: position 28,274,803 of record NC_092208.1, on the reverse strand, counting down.
ATGAGCTACAAGTACAAATATACCAAGAGTCACCAAAGAAAAAATTAAAAACTTCTACAAAAGGAAGTTTTGATCGAGAAATCGCAAACTGTTGGAACTAACGATTTGTGTCCCCTTTTTTTATGTTTTACTTTTGCTTTATGTTTTACTTTTTTTTATGTTTTACTTACCATTCTATGTTTTACTAAATTTTTTCGCAAAAAGCAATGTGAAAAATTTCAAAAAGTTAATAAATACTCAACGTCTGACTCAGTGTTTTATATTTCCAATAAAAATTCGAATGGTTTTAGCAGAGTATTAAGGGATTTAATTTGGGTATTAATTAGCGTATAAATGAATTAATAATTATTTTATTTGTTTTATTTTATTTTTATTCTGTTATTTTAACTGTAACTTTATCTTTATTTATTTTTCGTATATGTGGGTGCTTCACTATTTGCTTTTTTCTCTGCATACGTTTGACTCTTGTTTGTATATCATTAAGTTTTCATCGAATTTTCATTTCAATATTTGAATTTTTGATTGCTTTTTCTCATTTAGTTTATCCATTACGGGGCCTTGGAGTACAGTCAGTTTTTGGTATTGCTACTGACGACAGAAGCGCTCTTGTGAGTTCGCAGACTGTAAGTCCCCTAATGAATTGTTGTTTTTGTTAACCATATCTTCAGGAGTTCTTCTTTTTTGCCCGATTTGTGTTTCTAACTTTCTATATTCTTTAAATAAGACAAATTTGGTTTTAACTGCTTTAAGCTCTTTTCCATTTTGACTTATTATTAATTTAAGTGTTATTTTCTTAATTTGCTTTTTTCTTAATTTGCTTAAATCAGTTTCAATCCTTGATTAAATTTAATATGGGAACATTCCATTTCCCTCGCGTGTCTTAAGGTTCCTCCAGAAGGCGCGCATATGTCTGGGTTAACGGTTGATTTGGTTAAAAGCGTGAAAGTTTTTTTTTTTTAATTATACTGAGATTCAAGCATTAATGGTAATCACGGACAATCTTAAACTTGCTTTTTTAAATTTATACTTATTTTATAAAATACTAAGATATTAATTACTTTGGATGCGTTATATTTTATGCGTAACATCTTTCTATTAAATAAAAAATGAATGACGATTTTTTCAAATAAGAATTAACTTTTAAAATTCTCATTAACGTGCTTGGTTAATTAAAAATATATGATTCCTTCTACGAAAACAAAGTGTCATATTTTAAAGCAGTTTCATCAGCTTCTATTTATTTATCAAAACCTTGTACTTAATACATATTTATAAGGAGACCAAAATACAGAAAAAATCTATTATACTTCCTGACTTGCATTATTTTTTACAAGATAATGAAGTTTTTGAGTTAATAAACGGTCTAAGGTAATTTTCCTCAAAAAAAGTTTTGTTATCTAGCGTATTTTTTATCCTACAGAAAACTTCGATTATAATTTCTTCCTTATTTAAAAGTATGTTTTCCACAAAAAAATAATTTTCAATTTGCAAAGGCCATTGTTTCAACTAATAAAGGCGAAAGTAAATTTAAATATGCCTTTAAAGAACGGAAAATGCAAACATCAATATTTTAGCAATTTAAATACTAATTTATTTTAACAGGAAAATTTTGTTAAAAAATCTTCAATTGTTCAGGGACTGAATATCTAGTGTCTTAAATATTTTTCGTAATGTGCTTCCGCTTGATTTCGGAAACATATAGATGTATTTCCTTATTTTTAAAAAGCATAAGCTGCTTTAATCAAGAATGTTTTAAAAGTTTATCAGGAAAGTTAATTGCTGATTTTCGGAAGAAGGTTTGTAAACATAATGATGAAAACCTTTTTTCATTCTTTAGAAAAAATAGTGAAGTTCTTTAGAAAGTAGTATTGTAGTTAGTTAGTAGTTTCTTTAGAAAAATAGTTCTAAATAGTGAATGCAGCTCTTATATAATTTAGTTTCCTTTTACTTTCTGATGCAATAGACAAAAATCAGTGTAAAAAGAAGGAAATGATTTCATTAAATTTATGCAAATATCTATTTACAATTTTACATTTTGCTTCAACAAGTATGCTACCTTAGCAATTTCTATCAATTCCAAGTTTCACATTTCCGACAAAAAGCCATGGTTAATTACAGTTTTGCATCTGTAATAAAATTTATCGATACTATAGAAAATACAACACAAAATAATGGAATAAAGCAATGGGTTTTAGTATTGCTCTGTTCCATTATTTTTTTTACTCCAGAGCATGAGGCTACAGTAATTCAGAATGGGAAAAAGAGAAATGTATATTATGGTGCAATGTGAAAACATGAATCTAAAAATATTTGCATTCTATTTAATACATCGATTACTATCCTAAATGGAAAAAAAATCACAGTATTTTGTGTCTCATCCATGAGATAGGATTTCCGAATTAAATTCGAGTTTCTAAAGCAGTGCATTTTTCTTAATCCGTGCATAAAATTAAACAGATAAATTCTAAATAATACGTGATGTTAAAATATAAACAATTTATTTAAAAAAGAATATGAGGAAAAATGCTAAAATATAAAAATTTTCTTAAAAACAGGTGAGAATTAATAATTAAAAAATATATTAAATGGAAAAATATTATATTAAATTAAAAATATTAGATTACATTAACAAATTCTTATATTAATTATTATATTAAAATTAAATTACATTGAAATATAAAAAAAAACATGAAAAAAAAATGGAAGATAGGAAGTTATCTATGTTTTGCAATAAGAAATATTTCTGTATTGCAAAATTTATATGTTGACCGTCCATTATGAACGGGAAGTGAAAAATGTAAGAGATTTCCATATATTTCAAGAAAATATGTACGAGATTTCTATATGTTTCATATATTGATCCATGTGATATTTCATAGAAGATTATAACTTAGTTCCCTAATTAAGTTTAAAGTAATAATTTTTCTGTTAAAAATTACAAATTGTTTTTTATGTAAATAATCTGTGGTAAAATCCATAAGCATATTGAAAAATTTAATTTAAAAGAATATCTGATTTCTTTTTGTTTAAATTTCATTCTATAGCTTAACTAGAAAGGACGAGTGTGCGAAACATATAATTTCGAAATAATTTTAAAAATTACTTTCATATTAATGATTTTAAAATGAATTTATTTTCGTTAATCAATTTTTAAACCGTTATTAAAGACTAACAATCACACATTGAAGTTTTTTCCTCTTAAATATACGCTGAAAGGCTACGTATGGGACTATAATATCCAATTTAATTTTGTTAGATTTTATTTCATTATTATATTATATAATATCCAATTTAATTTTGTTTAAATGTTATTCCATAGCTTAACTAGAAAGGACGAGTGCGCGGCACATATAATTTCGAAATAATTTAAAAAGTGGTATTACTTTCATACTAATGATTTTAAAATGAATTTATTTTCGTTAATCAATTTTTAAACCGTTATTAAAGACTTACAATCACGCAATTAAGTTTTTTCATCTTAAATATGTGCAGAAAAGATACGTATGGTACTATAATGTATTTCACTTCTATAATGGAAATTTTAAATATTATTACTACTTTCAATAATTACTTTTTTTAAAGTTTTTAAAGTAAATATCATGTTAATTACATTTATCAAAAGAAATTAATTCGCAGCTATAATACACTATAAAAATTTTTAGCATATAGTTGCATCCAATTTTGTTGTTTAGGTAAACTAAATACATTTTTAGGTAGAAAATTGTAGCTATAATGCGAAAAATTAAATAAAATTAAAAACATAACAATTGTTTGAAGGAATTAAACCGGATATAATACAAAAATTGGCTTGTTTTTCTGAGCAGAATGTTTTCATAATGAAAAGCTTATTCCTATGTGCATAAAAATATGTGTTGTCATTAAACAACCAACTAAACAATGAATAAATAAATTTATAAATATATAGCATGTAAAAAATAAGGAAAACTATGACTTCACGATAAAACAAACTAGTTTACCTCAACACCAAATATGGGGGCAATTATATATAAAGATTTTTTATAGTATACTGCTACAATTAAAATCTATAGTGTTTCAGAATTTTGATTTTTTAATAGAAGCAATATTTAAGACAATCATAGAATATTTATTCTGCTCAGATAAGATTCATACCAATAACTGAAAACAACAATGACGTGTTATAAGAAAGCATTATTGATTTATAAGTTTAAAACTATATTCTAAGCAAAAAAACTTACTTTTAACTAATACCTGTAAGTTGAACTAAAGAATTTACCGGTATTAGTAGTCTATCCAATTTCCCTGCTTTGTGTATATCCTCAGAAGTTTTAGACCCTGGCTCACTGCCCAAAAAATACGTATTTAATCTAAGTCGAAAATAACATTCCCAGAAGAGAAAATTCAATACTTCCTCCACTAATACTTCGGCATCAGTGGACTTCAGATAATCCAGGCGTACAAAACAAGCTATTCCGTAGTTTTCTTTTTTTATGGTGAATTTTCGTACGTTCTTTAAGATAAAAGAAATCAAGCAAAGTGACTTATATTTGAAGCAATTTCATTTTGATTCATTTTCTAGCATTATATGAAAAAAGAACACCAATATATATTTTTTCGGTGTTGGTAAAGTAAAGGTTTAAACCATTTTTACAGTAAAAAACACGAAACAAAATCTTTTTTTTAAAAAAAAGATATATGAGGATATATATTAAGAATGTTACAGAATGTGAGAATGTTACAGAAGCTTATTGCTATTGAAGTTGAATAAAAGTTCCATTCTCAATAATTGTTTCTTTTCTCTTATATTAACGTTAAATAGGTAAAATTCCGTCCTAAATACATAAATTCAACTAATATTGCAGACAAATATTATTGCAAACAAATATCTAGATCTTCAAATTCAAAATCAAAAACAAATTTTTAAAAGGTTCATTGTATATCGCGTCGTTATATATCGCTGAGATATATTGCTAAGTGAAAGTAAAATTCGTAAATGAAACAAATAAGAAAAATACACACTTTTTTTAATTCACTCAATGACAGCAAATTTTCTATGGAAGTAAAACAAATCACAAGAGTCTGAAATAAAACACTACCTACAGAAATATTATATTCAATACTATTGTTGGAAATACATTGATACCCTTTTGATTATATTCAATACTATTGTTGGAAATACATTGATACCCTTTTGTGTTACATTTTAACAATCTATCATGTCATAACACAAAAAAAGAATAACATCCGCCTGAAAGTCATCTCTTTATAAGAAAGAATTTATTTTCAATAGTCAACAAAATAGAAATAGATTTTCAGCAAAGTAGAAAAAAAATGAGCATGAAAGAGTGTCTGTCACTATCACTCTGCTATCAGCCATTTGAAATTTAAATCAAAGGAAGTTAAACCTGAACAGATTCATTCATTAAAACATCATTATTTATCACAAATAAGGGTCAAATATAAATGAAATACAAAGAACATAACTCAGTGAATCACTTGAAACTCAAACATAGAACACTTGAAATGAAAATGCTTTGAAACTGGAGCATTTAATTTTATACTTTACATATAAAATTTTGAAAAAAAAAACATTATTGATGCCTTTCCAAAGGGTCAAGTTATCAATTTGATAGTTTGTTAGCATTGTAATCATATTTTAAAAATTGTATTTTTTGTAAATTATGCAAAAAGCAGGATAAAAATATACAAATTATATCAAATTTCGAAAATTTATGAAAAAAAATAACTATGGAAACGGATTCAAACTAAATTTGAAGAATAAAAAACATTGTAAAAAAATTTCAAATGGATTAAAATTAATGATATTTGGACTCATGAAATTAAATTCATTAAATTCAATGACTCATGGAATTCAAATTTTAAGTCCATGTTCTATTTTTGGGACATTGACTTGTATACGATTAAAGTATGTATCAAAAGGACCGGAAAATAATGTCGCTTCTGTCAATTTGATATTTGTTGTAAAGATTTTATTTTTAATCAATAATATATTCACTCTCGTGAGCAGTAACTATTCAATACCGGATTGGAAATGAATCGAAATGACACGAAAAAAACTAAATGGTTTTAAGACTTACGAATATTTAATGCGTCTAAACGACATTACATTCCGGTTCCCCTAACACATATATGCATCCTATACAACTACAATCTATGAAATAATCATTTTAATTACAATATCTTTAAATTAAAAAAATGATATGGGGCTCTAAAGTTACAGGCAAAATAGAATTTCCGTCAACTTTTAAGCAGCCTTTAAGATACATTGAAGGCCTTTCTTTTTTTTCATTGAAGGCCTTTTATTGTTTAAAAAGTTAAAAAATAAGAAAAAAAATTAAATATCATTTCATGATCCTTTTTTTTTATTTTTGTTAAGCAGAACAAAAATGTTTTTGTAAAATATTCCAATTCACTGTGCAAAAGTACTTTTTATTACTCATCCTTATAAAAAATTACAATCTCCTGGTCTACTGGTAATTGACAAACAGCAGTTTAAATCTCTACAAGCATTTTTTTCAGAAATGGAAGCAATTTAAAGAAATATAGTTTTGTTTTTATTTCCTCTTATGTTAAAGGTACTACAGCCTTTGAAAAATTCAAAATTTACTTATATATCATTCTTCAAGCTACATATTTTGTAAATTACCAATACAGTTACATTTAGTGTAAATGTGTATTGCTTTTTAACGCAATCTCTTAATGTGTAAAGTGCTTTATTCTAATTAATCTGTTAATGTTCTTTAATATTTTTACCCTAATATGCAGTTTGGTATTCTTAAATACACCATCAATGAATAAAAATTCTGAGTGAAAAATAAAGTGTGATAAAAAGTGGATGTGTAATCTTACTAATTAATTTCGTGTACTTTATTATATCCATGTACTTTTCTTAAAGCCCCTTAATTATTGTTTTCTACTATCTATAATGCTTATGACGAATCGCGTAAATATCGATTTCAAAATTTAAGTAAACTTTAGTATAAAAATTGACTAAATGTTATGTATTTATATACAATATAAGCTACCAATTTTCTTAATGATTCAACAAATGGCGTTAAAAAATTTTCAATATATATCTTGTTGAAAGCTTGTAAAATTAATATCACAAGTAATAGATTAACTTTGCATCTAAAACAGAAGAAATACGGTGAAATTAAAATGTAAATAAAAACTGATCAATAAATTACGTTATAAATATTCAGCATTAATGAGGAAAATATTTAAATAATGTAAATTTTACCGAAATAAATCTCGAGATTCACTAAATGAGAGAGGCGAAAATTTATTTCTTAGGAAAAGCAATTTTGATGACAAATAGTTAAATAGATACAGCCATTTAAATTTCCTTGCGCACATTATTTAATACTTAGAAAATAAAACTAAACTGTCCTTTATATGAATAGAAAATTACACAGCAAAACATGAAATGTAAATAAAGATTAGTAAAAAAAATGTGCATTTTAAATAATCGATGGTATAGGAGAAAATTATTTCATGCATAACAATTTTTAAAAATAAAATTTCAACGCATGGCATACATTAAATTCTGGTATAATAATATGATCAATGGAAATTAATTCAGTCTGTTTGTCTAATCAAATGTGTGATATAATACTGACATCTCTTTTTTGAACAAAGTCAGATAAAGAACATATATTGTCATATTTAATTAGCACTTTTACTGTCTATTAAATGAATCTTGACATTTGTGTTTAGCGACTTCATATTTTTCATTTATATGCACACAAAAAAAAAGTTTTTTTAATGCAGGATAAAATTTTAGTGCAAAACTTCAGATAGTTGCAATGGTGTATAATGTATATTAGTGTTAATTATATTATGTTGTATATTAGTGTTGATGGTTAATGTATATTAGTGTTGATGGTTAACCGTTATCCATATTTCAAATTCTTGTACCTAATAATTCTTACACTTACAGCCTTAAAAACCATGCAAAAAAAAGCTTAAATTACCGTAAAACTTTACTCAAAGGTAATAACAAGCTGATCACTCAAAAAAAAAACATTATATAAATGAGACTTAATAAATAAATTATTTATAAATTAAATAATTATAAATATATATATACAATATATATAGCACAATAAAAACAAAACCGAGCTAAAAACGGAAACAAAAAGAAAACGAAAGTAAGTTAATAGATAATATCAAGCGCTAAAGCTGCTTTAAAGATGATCATTATAACAAAGCACCATAAAAACAAAGAGAAAAACGAAGAAAATTTATAAGTTTATTAACTGCGCATAAGCTGCAACTATATAGAACTCACAAAATAAGCTAAATAATTGAGAAAATATGGAAAATAATAAAAAATAATGACAAGAGAAGAAAATAATTAAAAAGAATTTATCAAAAGTATTTAAAAAAATAAAATTTTTGATTAAAAAATAATTCAAAATTCGGAAAACAAAACAAAGTCTTTTCTTCAACCCACACGATTATATCCACAAAAAGGAGTGATTTCTATCAATATAACCAAAGCTAAATATATCAATACAATAGTGTGAGGAGCTCTCAAAAAAATTGAAACGAAACTAGAACACATTAAGTAAAAAATATATACGAGAAAACAAACAAATATATCAAACAAATAACAGAAAATAAAATGAAAAGAGATTAGAGAACAGTACACGAAAGGAAATCTACGAATTAAAATGAACTTACGTGTATCGGAATCTTTCAAAAATGATTTAAAATATTTTCGTAATAAGATTGCCAGATTACAAAATATGAAAACAGAAGCATAAATAAAGTGATATCTTATGGCACGCTCTTACTGCAATACTGAAGCGCGTCTAATTTGTTAGTTACCTTGGATGGTCCCGAAAATGGATGTGCGCAAGGTAATAATATTTTACAGGATAATTTAAAATTTGTAATTAATAAGTTTGATAATTAAAATAATTATTTCAAAAAAAACAGGATTTACACGTTTTGAATTGATTTTTAGCAGGCACCAAATTATTATTACTGCTGAAATCCAGAAATTAGGCTCAAAGAGCAATGCCCTAAGCACACGAAATTAGAAGACCGAACTAAAAACGGAAACGAAAGGAAAACGAAAGTAAGCTAATAGTAGATAATATCAAGATCTAAAGCTGCTTTAAATAAGATCACTATAACACAGCGCAATAAGAAAAACGAACTAAAAACGGAAACAAAAAGAAAATGAAAGTAATTTAATAGTAGATAATATTAAGCGCCAAAGCTGTTTATCAAGCAAAAAACAGAAATAAAATAATTTTATTTTCTGTTTTTTGCTTGATATATTTGCTTTTTTTTTCGTATATATTTTTTACTAAATGTGTTCTAATTTCTTTTCAATTTTTTTTAATGCTCCTTACACTATTGTATTGATATATTTTGCTTCGGCTATATTAAAACAATATTAGAACGCACTCATATTTGCGGATATAATCGTGTGGGCTGATAAAGAGATTATATATTTTCTTTATTTTGTTTTCCGGATTTTTAATTTTTTTTTAATCAAAAATTATATTTTTTTTAAATACTTTTGACTAATTGTTTTCTGCTCTTGTCATTATTTTCTCAATATATATATATTCGAACACTATACTTTCATGCACCCTACATGGCACTTAGTATCAGATAGTAAAAGCTTTATTGAGGGTGGGGTTATATCGGGTATCGAAGGTCTGTGGTGACTATACTATTCAATCTAGAAACTGCCTAATTTAACTGATACATTCATTGTTTAGCTGTATGCAATATATATCATTCCCAAAAAGTCATTTTCGTACAACTTTTTATTTTTTTTTACAAATGATTTTTTTCTTGGAGAAAGTCAACCACCCGGTTTCGTCTTACCAGTGAGGTAAAATCGGGTATTAATTCTCTGGAAAGTTCAAAATATTTCAGTGGAAACGTAATAGACTTACTAATACAATAATTTAAGTAAATTTGCATGTGATGTAGTTAAGACCATACTGTAGGGAAGAGAAGAAAGAGGGACAAGTGTTCAAGTCCCGAGATGGTAGAGCACTCAACAAACATTCTTTATAAGATATAGTGCTTATCATTGTTATTCTCAAGATAAAAAGACAGGGAATTTATTTTTATCTATTTAAAGACTACAATTTCGAGTAAAAGATCTTCAAAAGTATTACAAAGTACGAAAAGGAGACTTTTTATGCTCTGAAGATACAATAAATTTTGTCCCGGGGTCCTTAAAACCTTTGTTCAGCCTTTGACGTGGTTATCTTCTTAATCCGCTGCACTGCAGCTTTTGTCGGTGCACCATAGATAAACATCAAATAGGTAAGTCATCGAACTGGGAAGTACCTAGCTTTACTCCCAGAGCAAAAGTTATGGAAACGAAACAGAACAATACTACTTATCGGATTCAATCCTTAAAGTTTGTTAAGGTGTGAATCTTTAGCAAACGTGTAATAAGTTGAACTAAAAAATTTTTTGACAACAATAATGACCGACAAAAACAGGAAGCTTAAAAACCGGAGAACGTTAGAAAGTTGATATAGTAAAACAAACTTATTTACACCGACACCGTAAAATAACCAACAACACATCTTCACCAACACACGCGTATATCCTTCACATTCATCACCAACACATCAAAATAATTATCAAAACGTTAATCACCAACACACACGTATATCCTTCTTAAATAGTGAAGTGTAATTTAGAGTTTGTAGCTAGAAAACAGAACTAACTTCGCCAAAATGGAGGTACAAGGTTTGATCTCAAAATATAAATAAATTTAAAGAATATTGAATCATACTTGGGTATTTATGACGCAAACAATAACTTTGTACCCATCTGAAACAAACAGAAAGGTTCTCTTCATGGAAACAATTAATAATTTATTATCAATAATTAATATTGCAATTGAGTGCAGCATAGCGTACAATGAGAAAAAAGTGTTGTCAAAACTACCAGAATATGATAAAATTTACCAATTGATTAATAATTGCTACATTGAAATGGCAAAATGCACGCTAATTTTTACCGAAGCTCTCTGATAATGACTTTTGAATTAATATTAAATTATTACCCAGCTGTTTGGTAGAAAAAGTCAAAAAAATATAATTTTATCATGATACCTTAAAACATGACATGAAAATCAATTAATTGGCGAAATTCACTTTTCAGTTTTGTATTTTTAATAACTATGTTTCTAAAATTATAAGAACCATAATTTCCGGAACTTAATTGCCATTTTCCCGTAAAATCCGTAATTTTCACAGTTATATTTTTTTTATTGTAGTGATTTTACAGTAAATATTAGTGAAAATTATTTATCGAACAATGTATGTCATATTTTTTCCCGTAAAATTTTATGATAACAATAGATTACAAGGTACAAATTGAATTTATAGTAAAAGTACCGGCACCCTGAATACTGGTACTTTTACAGTAATTTGATTCAAAATATATTATATAGAGATATGAGTAAAAACTACTAGTCAGATTTTTCTATCAGAATTACATGCTTTAAACTATTTTAAAAATGCAGTGAATTCTAATAAAATCTATCATCTGCAATACGGTAGAAACACTCAAAAACTTCAATTATACTTCAATTTTATAAAAAAGAAGCATGGAAAATAAATTATGTTTAAAAAATGAGTTATAACACAAACATCAACTACCCCAGAATCAACTTGTCATAAAAAATTTAAATTATTCTTCAAAGCAAATAATTTAAAATGGTTTTTGGATCATTAAATGCATTTTAAAAAAGAAAATTATATCTATTTTTTCATTTTTTTTCTCCAATATGTTTTTATTTGTATATTTATTATTCACCAGTAAATTTTTATCTGTATCTATATATATTTGAAAATACTAATATTTTAAGTTAAACATGAAAAACTCAATATTTTTGTTTATCAAAACAAATGCTTCGCTTTCAATATATTTTATTTGCTCAAAAAATGTTTGTTTTAATAAAATATTTCGATTCATGTTTTGACGTTCTTTTTTCAAATATCAGTTTTTTTTCTTTTTATGTAAAATTCTTAGTTTTTTTAAAGTTTGACAAGTATAGAGGCTTTTTCAATTAATTAAATAGTAATATAATGGTTTTAAATAATAAAAAATATCAAATACTGTGCATGATTTCTTAAGCGTTATACATATTATTTCCTTTTATTATTTTAGATTGAATATTTGATAAGCAAGTTACAATGTATATTTGTTAAATTTTAAACATAATTGAAGCTTTTTTTTCATGCTTTGAAACTATGGAGAATTTGGTGAAATTTGCCATTTATCTGGCTCTATGGAAACATTAAAAATATGGTATTTTTCTCCGAAGCTCTTTGGTAATGATTTTGGAAAAATTAACAATAAAATATTGCTTTATTATCAGTGAAAAAAGTAGATAAAACAGTAAATTTTATAAATTTATCATAATGTTTCAGAGCATGGCATGAAAACAATTTATTCGATTAAACTTACTTTTCTATTTTGTATTTTTACTTAAATGTGTGGTAACAAGATCAGTAATTTAGAAAACCATAATTCCCCGTAAATCGTTACAAAATGAATGCTTAAGTACCGTATATTTTGTTTTTTTATCAGATTTTTTTTACCAGAAATGTCTTTTCAATACAGTACACTTCTTTCTTGGAATAGTTTCTTCGTGCACAAAATATTTTTCAACAGCTGAAAAAAGCCATACATATGTTTTTTCCCCGCATGAAACATTTCTTGTGATGTAGAATTTCATTCTGATTAAAGATGTTGAATATGAGGGCAAATAAAAAAAAATTAAACTGTGCTTTAAGACGCACTGGCAGTTGGTCATATTTTATGAGACAATTCAAGAAAATCTGTGCCCGTTTCGATGAGAATGGCTTAATGCATTTTCGTAAAACTTTAAACGCGTTGCCATTCAATTGCATGTTTTCGATCAATTCTGATTTATTCATTATTTGCTTTTTTTACTCCGCATACAATGTAAATATTACTAGTGTCTCTTAGTAACAAAAATAATGTCATCTAATTTACAAAGTGAAGAATAAAGGACAGTTCAGGGCGTGCTTAACACTACTTTTTGTACACTACTTAGTGTAAAGTATTCATCGCAATTTTTGTTATTCGGTTACATAATGTCTTTAATCACAGTGAGATAAAATACGCACAAAAGTCAACAAAATAAGTTGTATGGTAAAATATAGATTCTTTAGTGTCTTTAGTCTCGGAATATTTAATTTGTAATGCATATGTACTCTAATTCTTAAAATAAATTCTTAAAATTTAATAAAAAAATACGTGAAGCACAGCAAGAACATTGAAGCGAATTCAAAATAGGAAAATGAAATCAATAAATAAAGTTTCAAAAATTTAAAAAAACATCTCTATTAAACAACTGAAAACATGCATACGAGTTAAAATTTTAGTAGCGGTAACACCCAAAATTTGATATCATAATTTTTACAATTCTTGTTGTTTCTTAAAAAGTATATATTATACAAAACAAGAGCCCAAAACGATTTCTTTTTATTTAATTTATTTTACAAGGTATTAACAATTAAATTTTAAAGCTCTTTTTAATTAAAAAATAAATATCTAAGGATAGAATGAATGGATTTTAAAAAAAATTATATCATTTTACGTGGAAATAATTGAAGTTTTTGATAAAATAGTTATAATAAAATAAATGTTTAAAAATATTTAATTTTTATTGCAAAATTGAGTTGTAAAATGAAAAACAAAAATGTTGTTAATGTCGTACAAAGTTCAAACAAAACCCATTTTATAGTAAATTTTATTCTGAACAAAATGGTTTTTCAAAAAAAATGGATCGCAATTCAATAAAAAGTTACAGCTTTTTTCGCGAAGAGCTGCAACGCGGCTCGCTCTGTTGTCAGCGCTGATTACGTCATGCGCTGCGAGTTTTTTCATGTTTATACTCGAATTGTAACGAGCGTTTGTTAAGGTAATTCGGAATGCTGATCTACGGGATAATAATTATCAAATAAGGTAAGTGTCAATTGTTATTTAACTTAGTAATATCAACTTCAATAATAAATATTGTTTTTTTAAGCATAAAATTACATTTCTAAGAAATACATTAATTCTAAGAATTTGATTTGTATATTTATCACGAAATTTAATTATAAACTTACAGATAAAATCAAGAAATGGTGAACTATTGCTGCAACCCGCTGAACAAATTAAATCATCGAAGGACCTACAAAAATGTTAAGCTTGTGACAAAAAATTGGAGTTCGGTATTTTCAAATTTAATAAATCAATTCATATGTTATTCTTGTCGTCGGACAATTTTTCAGAAAAATATACCCGTAACAGTTATTAATGAAAAAAGTAATTCTATTCGTAAATTTGTAAATAATTTAAAATATTAATTTCAAATTAGATAATTCTAATAATTAAAATGTTCTGTTAATTTTAGAAAATAACGAAAATGTGGTATCGAATTGTTCTGATGAAGAGTGTGATTTTGACGAAAGATCCAAGCTTTCGTTTTAAGAATATTGAAAATTTTGAAACTCTCAAATGTAAAATATATTCTTCTAGTTCCAAGTTTGAACTCAAAAAATTATGTAAATAAATTATAAATAACTAATTATTCATAATATTATTCACCTAAAATTGTAAATTATGCATTTATTATTTAATATAATGCTTGTTATTTTGTGAAACTTTAGTTGAGGTCTTTAAATTCCCTCCAAATTAACTGATACAGCGCAATTGAGCGATCAGCGGAGTGGAGTGGCAGAGCGCGCCGTGGTGCAGCGTTTCGCAAAAAAAGCTATAACTTTTTATGGAATTGCGATCCATTTTTTTTTTGAAAAGCCATTTTGTTCAAAATAAAATTTACTTTAAAAAGAGTTTTGTTTGAACTTTGCATGACATTAACAACATTTTTGTTTTTCATTTTGCAACTTAATTTTGCAATAAAAATTAAAATTTTTAAACATTTGCTGTATTATAATAATTTTATCAAAAACTTAAATTGTTTCCGCGTAAAATGATATAAACTTTTTTAAAATCCATTCATTCTATCCTTAGATATTTATTTTTTAATTAAAAAGAGCTTTAAAATTTAATTGTTAATATCTTGTAAAATAAATTAAATAAAAAAATCGTTTTGGGCTATATTGTATTGTATAATATATACTTTTTAAAAAACAACGAAAGATGTAAAAATTCCGATATCAAATTTTGGGTGTTACCGCTATTAAAATTCTGACTCATACATATTTTAACGATGCACTTTTGTTACTGTTGACGTATTGCAAAGAGTGAAAACAACAACAAATGTCACGTCAACTCATACTGAATCGCAAATTACGGTTGATGTACAAAACGAGCGTATAGTTGTATTTTATTAAGGAAAAATAATTCTCGTATGGTGTAAATATGCGAGAGTTTGATGTGAGTTTTTTTCTGAGTGTTTAGATTTAAATTACACACTTTAAATTTCTATGAAAGATCAGTAAGAATTTTACCCGAAATAAATTGATCCTTTCTACAATGTTAGATCTTTCAAGATCATAGATGGGAAGTTATCACACCACACTTTTAACTGTGTGTATGAAAACCAGGTATTCAGGCAGTTGTATGAATTTACCTTAAATAAATTGATCCTTTCCCCAATCTTAGGTCTTTCAAGATAATAGATGGGAAGTTACAACTCCACAGTTTATACTGTGTGTATAAAAACCAGGTATTCGGGTAGTTGTATGAATTTAACATGAAATAAATTGATCCTTTCTACAATGTTAGGTCTTTCAAGATCATAGATGGGAAGTTATCACACCACAGTTTTAACTGTGTGTATGAAAACCAGGTATTCAGGTAGTTGTATGAATTTTACCAGAAATAAATTGATCCTTTCTACAATCTTAGGTCTTTCAAGATCATAGATGGGAAGTTATCACCCCGCAGTTTATACTGTGTGTATAAAAACCAGGTATTCAGGTAGTTGTATGAATTTTACCTGAAATAAATTGATCCTTTCTACAATCTTAGGTCTTTCAAGATCATAGATGGGAAGTTATCACCCCACAGTTCATACTGTGTGTATAAAAACCAGGTATTCAGATAGTTGTAAATAATCACGACTAGGAAATTTGGCTACAAACTGTAGAGAAAGGTTTTTCGCAAAAAAGATGAGGAGCAAGATAATTTCATTAAAAAGGACATTTTTGCAATATAAAAATAAACTGAAATATTGATGATTGAAAGTTTTGTTATCTTATAAACTTCTTCAATGTACTTCTTGATTGATGAAATTTAAAGATGCAGTAATTTCAGCACAATGTTAGTTGCCAAGGAAATATTTCATGTAGATTTTAAATTCTTCAAAAAGGAATCTAAAGTTTATGCATTTCCCATTTTTGTTATTTCGCTTTACGTTTTCAGTCTATTTGTGAGGACATCAATCATAAAATTTTTGGGGACATGTTTATTTACCCCTAACAAGTTTTTTAATGAATTTTGTGCGTAGAATTTGCTTGTTTTCTTGAAGGGTTTTTTAAAAAAATTAAACCTCTTTTGAAAAATTTAAATATGTATACATATAATTTAGATATTATTCAAGTTTTAGAAACCACAATTTGGGATAAACTAGCCCCACGTTTTCAACAAGCTTGTTAGTCCAAAAAACACTCAAAAAACTTTCAGAGGTAGCGTGAGCTCAAATTTTCCGAAAGTAGATGTTTTACCGGTAGTTACGACATTAACAAGCGAGAACTCGATAGTTATTTTTATGTCATTCAATTACCTCTGAAGAATGTCTAAGGCTGAATAAAATGTTTAATCCAAATATTTATAGCTGTTGACACACATTAATTATTATAAATATTTTCATTAAAAATAGCAATTCCATGTTAAAAAATTCATCTTAATTTAAAGCTATTTTTATAAAACTCTTTTCGGTAATTGCTCTGTTTTGGTAAATAACGCGATAATGATTATTTTTCAGACTCTCATTTTTCTTATTAATTTAGGTTTTCCACTTCGTAACTTGCTGGTAACAGCCAATCCACTTAGTGGATTTGCAGCTTTTTTTTACTTTCAACTTCTTATCATTGGATCTAGAAGACAAGACAACATATATTTAAAGAGCTAGGTCGCATTAAATATCGAGACAAATTGTTCTAAGAAAAACTAATCAGCATTTGTGCAAAATGCAAGTAGAAACGACGAAAACTTCACATGGTTAACACGCGATACCAATGGAGCTCTGCTTTTTTTCTCCTTTTTTTACCAAAGTATAATTTGCATAAACAGTGTAATCTTTGCCAAATATACACTTGACATGCCGAATTAATAACTAAATATTTTAAGTGTCAGCACACATCTCAAAAAAGGAGATGTTATTATAGTACTACGAGTTGTATGAAGTATTACGTACCAGAAATAATAAAATTATATATTGAAGCCAAAAGAGCTATATTTTTATTTTTCTTAATTATTGATTCGTAAAAGATTCCATATTCCATTTTAATATGTGGATACGGCTAATTTAAAATTTCAATTTTCTCCAGAGTATATTTGAAATCCCCGTCCTTCTGCATTTCATCTCATTTCTTAGGGTTGTTTGTTGACTATTTGATTAATCTTACCTAGTTCTTCCGCTGAGTATCTTCGGAATTAATGGATTTAGTCATATAACTGTATGATATACATTTAAATAAGACAGAAATAAAAAAGTGTCCCCGAGAAACTACCTTTAANTATATATCACTTACCTGGTTTTCCACTAAGCTTTTCTGTTGTAAAACAGCAACTAAATATCTTTATATTAAAAGATACTATAAGATATAAAATTGTAATAAAGAAAATAAGACATTAAAATTGTACTTAATTTACAATATAATAAGTGAACATCACGCTTGATTTTATATTTTTTTTCACTTTTGATAATAACCGAAATTGAAAACATAATAATATTATGAAATAATCTTAAGACGGGATGATGTATAAATATTACTGTTTAAAGCATTTAAGTACGAGATCAATAAGTAATTTGCAGGTAAATACTGTTATAGCTTTTATATTAATTTTATACTGATGACAGTCTGATTTATGTGTATTTTCTTCGTATTGATAAGATTGTCTCATGTGTTATTTTCTATCAAAATACTATAAAGTTACGTGATTACCACATTTATCCCTCATACTTTATAGCGTTTAAACAATTTTCATTTTCATCTAGGTCTTCATCAAGATTTGTTATCGAAAATGTCTTTCTTTTTTCGTAATACTTAAATCAACAAGTCATCTAGAAGTATTTTACCTTAAGAAGCTATAAAAACTCAAAAGAATAATAAATTAAATCTCTAACTTTTCTGAAAGAAAGAAGTTAGATGTAATTACAAAATGAAAGATGTGGGAGATTCTATTTATAAAAATATACATTAATTAATTCCCCGCATATTTAAGATCCATTTATATGCAAGCTATTGAATTAACTCCTTACAAAAATATTTCTATACAAATCTCCAAACAAAGGGAAGGAATTAGGTTTGTTTAATCTGTGCAAAACTTTTTTTTTCAAGAGAATATTTTTACAAATATCGTCAATAAATCGGGCATTATTTATCTTTAATTTTTGTTTAAGAAAAATGGTTTCTTGGTTAGTTTGTAAAAAATTGCACGGTATTGTAAGTTTCAGAAATTGCAATTAGACGTGAAAAAAAATGCCAGGTTTAATTTAAGCATTAAATGCCAGTTTAACAATCAGAATATTTATATTGATTTTAAAATCAAGTCGCCTTGAAAACAAAAAAAAAATATTGCATGGAAGATATGCTTTTGTTGCATTTGCTTACAAAAAATGCTTATTTTACTTTGGTATGATTTTTTTTTATCCACTCTTTTACGAAAATAATTTCAAAGCTGTTATATTGATTTATTTCCTAACACTTTGGTATGACACTATACCTTAGGATACCAAAATAATTTTAAATTAAATTATTTCAATACAGTATCATAAAATTCATTTTAAATGTAAGAAAGTACAATAAAACGTTTATTATATATACCTCATCTCAATTTAAATATGAAATTCAATATTTTCTTTAGTAAGAGATCCGTTTGGAAAATACGAAATAATTCATAAATGCAGGTAAGGAAATTTTTATTCAATTGCAGCTGCGTTAAGTTAGATGAGAGTACTGATGAACGTGCTAAACTTTCAGTTAGAGAAAAAAATGTTTTCAAAATCTTACAAATCACTCAATGTTGAAGAACTCAAGATTAAAACATAAAAGACAGTTTTATTGGTTTTTTATTGATTTCGAAGTCAAGCGAATTATAACGACAGAGGCTTTCTTTCTTGTTTTTCAGTGACACCATCTATGGCCAAGAATACGACTTCAGCCCCACACACACGTCACTGCCCGTGTATAGGGCAGACCTATTCATAAATCCATCCATTTATCCACAGATCGTAATTTTGACCTGAACCAGCAAACTGTGTTTCCAATTCAGTACCCCCAGAGGTATGATTTAATAAAGGAACATGAGACCTGACAGATTTAACGTACACCAGTCACCATTTACTACACGGGGAGTCTTCCACCTGTGGGGATCAAACTCAGGACCTCTTAGACATGTGTCCAATATAAATATAAAATTTATTATTATATTTAGTAACAGTTGAATCCGTTTAAGTTTGAAATGATTCATACATCTAGATAAATGAATTTTTATTCCATTAAAGCTGTTTTTATCTAGATGAGAATACAGATGAGAAAGTTAAAATTTCAATTTAAAAAAATACGATATCAAAATCTTAAAAATAACTCACTGTTTAGAAATTCGGAATAGAAAGCTTTAAAACCAATTTATTAGTTCTGTTGCCGTAAAATGTTGAGTATTAAAATATCTGATATACCATAATTTTTACAGTAATATATAGTTACGGTGAAATCACTGAAATTATAAAAAAAAATTACTAGAAAAATTACGGTATAAAATTTTACAACAAAAATGGATTTAATGATAAAAGGGACTTTTCGGATGCTGCTCTCAGGGTGTCAGTAATTTTTACCATAATTTAATCCTGATTTTTTTTTATTTTGATTAACTTGCGGTTACTATCAGGCATATTTTTTTAAACTTCATTTCTGACAAGCGTCCTAAAAATGATATATCAAAAAATATGTTCATAGAACATTATATAACAATTTATCTCGTGTTGACCTAAATCATTCATAATTTTCCTTAAATGCCCTCTTTTGTAACATAGTAATGGATTAGTCGTGAATAATATAATATTTTTAGTATGTCTCATCAGCAATGGGAGCTTTATCATATATACCGATATCAAAGTAGGTTTTTTTTCTGTCTTTAAAAGGAATACTTTTTTCAATGTCATTTGAATTGATATAAAGTAATTTCTTAACCTATATATATATTTTTTAATTAATGAATGTTAATCTTCTTTAAAGAGTAAAGATGTGCAAGTTGAATTCAACGTTTTTAATTTTTTTTCAAATAAATAAAGCAATGAAAACTAATTATATTCCATGAGTAAACGTTAAACTAAAGCTAAAAGAATTCATTTAAATATACTCCTTAAAGCAATTGAAACGACAATTGGAAGATTGAAAAACTTATAGCACAGCAAATTCTTCCATTAGTGTATTTGTTTTTCAGGAAAAAAGGGGAAATTTTTGTAGTAGAAAATTTTAAAAAAAATTAAAAACTTTATTTTTAATTACGGTTTAGAAAACAAATCTAATTTCAATTTGTATACTTCCGCTTTCTATGCTAGGTTTCACTAAAATCAATATAATTTTACGAAAATGAAGTTTCTTTCTTCTTTTTACAGATAATTTTCTCTAGTGTGAGAACAATTTAAAATGCCACAATTTAAAACAGAACATGTATTTTTTACTTGTAACATTTTTCTAAATAACTTCACAGTACGAAACATTTTGCAAACATAAAAGCTAATTTGAAGCTTTTTTGCTTCTTCTTAACTGTTTCACGAAGGTAGGTAAAATGAATTTTTTGTTTTTGTTTATTCACATGTGTATAAAAGTGTTTACTGTGTCAAACAATGGTTTTGAAAACGAAAACACATAAGTATTTCTGAGAAGAAAAAGAATATATTTGCATATTTTTTATAAAATCTCTTTTTGGGAAAGAATTTACCAAGGATGTGTTCCACAAATTGTGTTAAAGAACTATATATGTGCATTGTTACATATACAAAATAAATAAGTCATTTTGAAATAAAGATTTATCTTAAAATGATGAATAAATGTTTTAAAAACTTGAAACGTCTCATAAATCTCTACTAAATATTTCACATTTTAAAGCAGTTTCTTTCGTTTACATTTTATTTTATTTTTTATCTTTTTTACTTATTTATATTTTGTGTGTGTATTTTTTTATGTCATTTCAAAGCTTAAACTTCGAAACATTGAAACAAAAATGCACTTATGGGATATCGTCTAAAAGTCATACTAAGATAAAACTAGGGAACATATTCTTTGTTACATTTATACAAACTTTTTATTTTGCCTAATTTTCGGAGTGTAGAGAAAGAATCTAAAATTAATTTTCCCCTAAAGGGGTACAGAGAAAGCATTTTTGACATTTGTCTTAGCTTTGTCGATAAAAGTTTTGCATTTTTATGACAATTCAGAGCTGGATTGTCTGCCTGGATTGTCATATTTTTTCAATTTTTACTAATTTTTCTTCGTCTCATTTTTTCCCCTAAAGCTTTTAAATGATATCAGTCTCCCTTTTGCTCGTAATAGGGAAGCGCTCCTATCGGCGTATGATAAAATTTCCGGGCATGAAATCCTAAATAATTTTAATCCTCATGATGTATACTAACTCTCCTAAAACTTTTCGCAATATTTAAGTGACTCCCTCTCATGTTTTTAAACGGTTACATTTCGATTAAAAATAGACTAAAAACGTTTTTTTTTCTTCTTTTTTTTTTAAATAAGGAAGCTGTGTCTTGGTAAAAAGCTAGAGAGACCAATTCCAGATTTAAAATAAGTGATACAAACGTATCTAAGGGAGCTTCATACCGAATGCAACAGCGACGCGAAACACTATTTTACTTCACTATTGCAGTGTATCTGTTGCAAGTGATTGTAAATACCTTCACACCGCATGTGACAACAAACCTGTTTTCTGGCTAGCATCAGAGCATGTGCAATTTTCCTTATCTAGTTTTTTTTCAAAGCTTATTGTATTGTTATTTTTTTGTATTTATATTACTATTTTTTATATTTATATTAGTATTTTTCATATGTATGTTGTTATTTTTTATATTTATATTATTATCTGATTGAATGATATGATCCTTCATAAATTGCCGAAATATTCTTTTCGTCTTATATTTTTACAAAATATTGCACCAGTAATTTTACGAAATTATTCATTTATTTATTAATATATTATATTTGTCAAGCAAATTTGTATTTTCATTCATATTGCTTAATTATCTAAACTTTATAGAAAAAAAGCATTTTTTTCTATATAATTTTTTCCCGGATATTACACATGTATTTTTATTTCATTTAGAAATTTAATGCATGATACAAATAAAAAAGTTGAACTGAAACTATTTTACACTTTTCTATCAAAAGTCTTGTTAAGAAAAGTATTTTATTTTTTCAAAACATCATTGTGTACATTATTTAGAGTATCAACTTCCCATTTTGTATAGAAGTGGAAGTTATAAAAAGAATTTTATTTCCGTATGCAAATATCTCAATATAGTTTTTTTGGTACATTTTCATGTTGATAGGAATTTATGTGATAAATATTTCACACTACAGAATATCCGAATTATTCACAACCTTCACTCTGAATTTCAAAATGGGTACCTCTTATTATTTCATAACAGTTTAATCCATGACCATTAGATACTACTGTATGAGAGGTATAAGATTGTGTGGGTATTCATTTATGCCTCACTTTTTAAAAAATTACTTTTGCCTAAAATTCTAAAAAAAAGAGAAGAAGAATAAGAAAAGGCGAAAGTAAAAAGAAATATCAAGTTTTAAATATGATATGCGTCTATCCCGCAGAATGGCAATTTCCTAAAGCAGTCCCTGCTTCGTATCGTAAAGCAGTCCCTGCTGCTGGACGTAGTCTGTTTGACCTGACCGCTAGCAGCTATAATCCGTAACACTCCAAAACGAAATTCTTGGAAGATTCGTTACAGTATCTCTACCATCGACGATAATCACATGAAGCTTATTGCATAACAGAGAAATATAATAAAAATTTTATTTGTTTCTTTTCTTAAATATGATCCGTTAACATAATAGTCAAACCTGTTTAGCTCGATTTCGAGTAATATAGGTACTTTAAAAAAAATTTTATTTAGTTAAGAAATTCTATTCAATGTGCTTTAACTGTTTTGAGTAGAAAAATATAGGCATTTCTTCAAATTAATTATACCACATACATCCATTTACATAAAAAAAATGTAACATACATCTAACACTGAAAGTAATTTTTTTAAAAATTTTTGACGTATAACTTTATTTGTTTCGATTATTCTTTCATAGGTTAGAAAGAGCACAAATCTCTCATAGCCAACATTTTCCTGAGATTCAAGAACAGTTTATTAGAATTCTACAGCTTTTTTCTACCTCTATTGCATTCACTTTTGGTTCATCAATATGATCCTCAGCTTTTTCCTCATCATCTCATATTCCTTTGACATTATCTGTAATTTCCGCATCTGTCAATGTTCCGCTTGTTACCAGGCAGTTATTCACTTGTAAAATTCTTCAAAATTGATGCCAACATTAAATCCAGATTTCATTGCATTCCATTCTGGCAAATCTGGCACTGTATTTTCAGCGTCAACAGTTTCTTCCTCTTTATTAATGCCTTCAACCTCTTGTTCATAATCTTCACAGCTATTCTTATAACCAGTTTTTTAAAACCGTTTTGGATAGTTTTTAGAGACACATTTCTCCAGGCAAAACAGTAATAGCATCTAACACATTTATTTTTGGAAGAACTTTTTTCATCAATGGCATCTATAAGTTTGCGTACTATTTACTTTCTATAGTTCACTTTAATACTAATAATTATCCTTTGATCCATTGGCTGCAATTTTGAATTGAAAATGAATTTCTATTCCTAGCTTTTTTAGCTATGTTGAAAAGATAAGCCCTGGTCATCTAGTCACTACTCATTAACCTGTCACTTACTGCTAGAATCATTGCATTCTTTTCTAGTTAAAAAGAAGTGCAGGGATAGTGATTGAAATTCCAAGAAACACCCCCAACCAGTTCATCCATACTTCCAGTGGGTTCACGAAGTTCATCTCTGTTGCAAGTTCTACTGATAAAGTAAGCTTTGACATTTGTACTCTATTATTAGAAATTCGAGAAACGGAGGTTTTGAAAAAAAAAATTCGACATGAACATGGAAAATACATTGATTTTAGCCAGTAACTGTAGGGAATTTTAGAAATTTCGAGATATAAAGGTTTACGAGATAAAGAGGTTCGAGATAAACAGGTTCAACTGTATATATTCCTAATCATCCTTGTATTTTTTTAAACTGCGGAATGTTTCACAGTGTAGGTAAGTCGTAATATTATTTTGTTGCTGCAAAAATATTTCTGTGAAAAAAAAGAAGAAAAAAAAGGATTTTTTCCCTTATTTCTATAAAAAACAAGTTTTATTCGATTTGCAATTTTGCATACTTCCGTAGAATAACAAATTTACACTCAAAAATGTATGTTTTTTACATTGAAAAAAATTATTTTTTAATATAAAAAATAAAAGCTAAAGACCTGATTTTTCCTGCAAATAAAAATTTAAGCAGTTCTGTTTCTGAAGTAATGATCACGTTATGAAAAAAAAAAGAAATTTTAAAGACCCCATTTTGTTAACCAATCCAGTACTATAAATATATTCTATATTCAAAATACTTTTCAAAAAATACATTGCATTCGTATACGTGTGCATTCCAACCACATTTTCTGTATTTACAGGTCTGGTTTGATGTGGGCAAATGAAAGTCGATGTTGTTGCGACTGTGTAGCAATTACACACATTCTCTTTTAGCTCAACCTTTGTTAGTTTAACTTTTTTCTTGCTAGTTGAATCATCATTAGGTTGTATAAGCAAAAGAGCATTATTTTCTTCTATACTATGAAGTTTACGTTTTTCCCGCTTTCGATTAGCTTTCGCATTGAGNAATTTTAAAGACCCCATTTTGTTAACCAATCCAGTACTATAAATATATTCTATATTCAAAATACTTTTAAAAAAATACATTTTTTCTATTTGTTTTTTTTTTTAATTTATAAGTTCTATATTCAGAATTTATCAAAAACTTGCCAAAACTTTTTATTCAAAATTTTAATTTTTGTAATATTTTCCCATTTATGGCACTTAATAAACCAAGAATTGTATTCAATTAAAATATACTTTTCTTACAATTATAAGTACCTACAGCTTCAAGAAAATTAAAAAGTTTGCCTTTTTCTCACTCGCATTTGCTTTGCCTCTCGCTTTGAAGCGTAATAGTGTTTTTCTAAAAATATTTTTTAATGAGACAAAAATTATAATTTTAAAAATAATTGCTTTCAAATAATGGTAAATAAAAAGTTAACTTTTTTCTTCGTGAAAAAGTGTCTATTTAATTAAAAAATACAGCTTTATAAGTTTTAAGCAGCACTTCATACATGCCAATTTTCTTTTACTTCGCGGTGCATTTGATTTTAATTTTTTAATAATATCAAGAGTAATGCAATTACTTTTTACTCTCTGTTTAAAAAAAAACAATTTGAAGATATCTTATTTAGTATAAAAATAATTTATTTAAACATCTTGATATTTATTGGAATGACAATTTAGATTCTAGTCCAAGTTAAGTTCCAAAATTTCTGTGCATGATTGACTATTCATATTCATTTCACTTCTACTAGAGAATATCCGCGAAGTGCTGAAAAAGTAAAATGCTACATATGATTTCTAAGTTCCTTTCATGTATCAATGAATAATCAAAAATGCGTAAAATAAATTCAATGAAGAAAAAACTTATACTGCTAGTTTTTAGCAATTAATTCAAAATGTTTTTAGAGAATTAAATTAAAGTGTTTATTTCAAATTATACTGTATACCAGTTTCAAGGTAAAAAATTATTTATTTTTTAACTACTTATTTTTAAGGTGAACTGTTGAAATGATTTTTTTAAAAATTGAAGCATTCCTACAACAGCCCATTGATAGAAAAGGAGAAATGGAAGTTAAGGTTCGACAATATATTGACCACTGACAAGGATTCAATGATTTCTTCAGCATTGCGCACAAGCCGTTTTTGCTTCCCAGAGAAATTGGTATCCAAAACTATCAATTAACTCGCCCTTTCCATGTACGGAAAAAGACAGTTTTTTATTAAAAGTACTGGGAAAGGTTTAAATTTGTGCATGGTGCTATTTTCTTTTATATTCCCTTCATGAGAATAACCTCTATGAAGTCAAAAGAGCAATGTGTGAATAATTAAACGATACTGTAAAAATATTTAAGTTAGTACGTATCTTTTTATTTTTAATTTTTCTAAAACTGTTTTCTTTATGAAGTACTGCATAAGGCATTTAAGCACTTACCTGCCAATGTTTCAAAAATAAAACGTAGATTTTAATAAAAAATGTAACAATAAATTAGTAAACCAAGATTGTTTTTTTACATTGATTTAAAATTTAAATTAAGAAGCATTTTTACCCTCTTAGATTGATTTCATTTCCATAATCATTCAATTATTCCATGACTTATAAAAAATTAATTAATTGTTTATAATTTTTGTCACATTTATAACATGAATTATCACAAATCCAGTTCTTATGAGACGTCTACAGTACGTTTTAAAAAGATAATATAACCGTCTGTAAGGTATCAAATTCAATATTTCATTTTAAGATATTAGTGCAAAGCCAATTGTAACAAAACCATTTTTGAATAATTGGTGTTTTAAGTGTTCTATTTTTATATTTCCAGGGATTTTTTGAGTTAGGTTGAATGCATTCTATTCAGTGTGACGCGCATTAAAAAATAATGATGTTAATAGAAAAGGAGAAATGAATGTGTCTAATTTGAACTTCTTATCAGGTGACTAATAACTGAGTGATAGTGGCTAAGTTCATCGCAATAATTAGAAATGTAGGGTATGCATTCATTCATAATCAGTATTTTTACTTTTGTGGAAATTAAATTATTTTGAATAAAGAGATGACTTTCAGGAGTGTTAAACTTTTTCTTGAGTTAATTGACAATTTTAGAGTTGAAATTATACATCAAATGGGTTTTTTCAATATATTCCTAACAATGAAAAAGAATAGATTCTTGCTAATAATATTTTTTACTTCCTGATTCCTGTGACTTATATCTTTTCAAGATAAACTTCTTATTGAGGAAAAGTTTGAATTTGTTTTTGTTTGTTTTTTTTATCTCGCGTATAAATTTTGCTTGCTTTTAGCACCATGTCTAAGAAATAAACTACGAAAGAAAACTTCTTGGGAAAACATTTTGATTCAGATTTGGTAGTTGTTAATAGTTTGTGGCCTGATCTATATAGCCAAACAATTTAATTGTTAAAAAAATATAGATGAAAATATTTTAGAGTCTGTTATTATTCATTCTCTGTCTGTTGAGTAGAAAATATTGTTTTTTTTTCTTTAAAGCAAGATTAGAGCTAAGGAAGGAATAAATAAAATTTTGGGCTCAAGTGCCAATAAAAAGTATAAAGCTCTAGTATAAAGTGAGCATGAAAAGGATATTTGTTGAGTCAAAAGAATTTGACAAATTGGAAGCTATTTTGCAAAAATATCCTGAACTGAAACAGAACATTGTTCAAAACGCACTTATAAGTTTCTTACACTCATTTTTTTATTGTATTTATATCATATTTATTTCGATGATCCTTTCTTAATTCGGTGATTAAAAGGTTAAAACAAAACAAATACACCTGTGATTTTCTAATTAAGAGAAATGGTACAAAAAGTATTTTATTCTTTAAATAACAAGTTACTAAGAAGCCTTTTTTGGTAAAGTTTTGAGAATGAGTGTAGATTATTCAAATTGAACTCATCTTTTTCCGTTGAGCTCTTTCAGCTTGACGGTTAGATAATAACAATTTTGAGAAGGTTTATATTTTTTAATTTGGATTATATTTAAATTCAATAGCTTTTAATTAGAAAAAAAAAACAATTTACTTTGCAATGTTATCCTTCTGTATTATAAATTACACACATAATAATTTAGCTAAAAATAATAATTCTGCTAAAAATAATAATTTTTGAGGCATTTATTTTCATACTTTTGTTCAATTTGCTTCTAATTAATGTCATTTCTACAAATCAAAATTAATTTTCATTGAGTCAAATTCATTGCAATTAATCTAATATTAAAATATAAAAAAAGTAGGAAAATAAGATTAGGTAAAAATTGCTCTATGAAATTTACAAAAAAAAATTTAATTGAAACAATTTTTCTTTAAAATCTTTTTCGTACAATTTGATTAATATAAACAATAAAAATATAAACAAGCATTTTAAGTTTTAGATTACATTCATATTCCAGTGCTGTCTGTATTAAATTACTTTTCTAAAATACGTTTTCATAATTAATAGTAATTATTCTGGTAGCGTACATTGCTACTACACTTTACTGCCTATTATTCACTCGCTAAATTTAATTTAAATAAATTACTATTTGTACCACAACAGTATGCATCGTTATTATTACGGGTGCAATCCTTCAAACAGGTTGTGATTGCATTATGCGTATCAACATTAAGTAATTTGAAACCACATATCCGTAATTAATGAAACATTTAATAACTGTGTCATGGTGCAAAGTGGGGAGAAATATTCCGTGAAATCATTTGATAATTGCACGCACAACTCCTCGGAGCATGTCATGCAATGCTGCCATCTGTTGAGCAGCTTTTGTGATATTTCCATCTCGTGATATAGTCATGCATAAATTCTTTATTTACTTGTATCAATCTAATTAATGTCAAAAATGCTCGTTTATTTTATAATTGTTTATACTACTTGCATTCAACTTCAACGCTTTTGATTGAAGTTAAAAGGAAGAAATTTGGATATTAATTTGGAAACTCTTTTGAAGAATAAAGAAGACTATTTGAATTTCAGAATAAATTATGTTTAGGAACGATAATGAAATAAATTTTAAATAATATCTAAGTTATTATATAATGTTTTATAATTTATAAATTTATTAAAATTATTTTACACTTCACATAAATTAGTTTGTAAGTCTATTTCTTCGTATATGAGTATAGTTCTTTAGAGAAGAACTTTTTAAATCAGACTTACATAGCTAAATGAGCATTTAAAAAAGAAAAAAAAATCTATCACAGACTTAAAAAGTTCTATGAAATTATTCTCAAAGTAGGCCATTTGGTCAGCTTTTGATAACAACATTATAAAAAAAGTTATGGACTAAAATATATATACAGTGAAACCTGTCGAAGTGACCACTTGCCTAATTTGATTCGACACGGTATTTATTCTAAGCAAAACTTTCAAACTTTCGTAAACTGACCACTTTTGTACCTTGTATGCTGGCTATTAAATAAGTCATATTTGTACATCAATGTTACAAAATGCAATTCTATAAACATTCTATGTTTACCAAAAAAACTGTTTTTATTTTTATTTTAAATTCCACTAAATTTAGAGAATAGCATGAGAAGCTATAGAAAAACTCTTGATGAGTTAACCACTTAGGAAAGCTCGAAAGGGCTTATCTATTCTTCAAACCATTCATCCTTATCTTCTTGTGTTATCTTCTAACACAGCTTATTGGACACTCTTTTATTCATTCATTGAAAACAGTTTTCAGTACAGATCTGTGGTGAATAGCTCAAAGTGACTAATATTTTCATAGCAAGTCATTTTTGTTTTAAGATGAGCTATTAAGCTAAGAAAATTTTAAAGGCAGTTTGTGATAAGTTTTTTCTTAAAACGAATAAAAAATGCTAAAAAAAACTCGTTTAACTTTTAATTTATGGAAACAACATTAAGGTACGTGAATTATTGGAGAAGACAGAGGAAATAAAACTATTACTGATAGCATTGAAAAAAGCATCAGACTGTCAAAAATTTAATATGCTGTGTGCTTTGTAAACAATCTGACAAAGTAATTGATCTCGATTATTGTATTGAGAAAATATTGGGCTAATATTGATTCACAACGACTGAGTCAAACAACTATAAGGGATTCTATTATCAAATTAAGAGAATAAGTTTAAAATGGTAGAAGAAAAGTTGGTTTTATAATTGAATGCGTTTTTGTTTTCTGATATTTTAGGAAATTACTTGTGAGAAAGATCGTACATGTAGTACTATCAAAATAACATTTTTAAGCTTATTAGTTTGATATTAAAAATTCGTAAGAAATTAAAATTTATTCTGGTAATTTATCTCATTATTTAAAATGTAAGTTGCTAAATAAAATTTCAACGCTTTATTAAAAAAGTTTAATTGTATTTGTTGGTACTATTTTTAGAATTTACTACCAAAGGCAATGCATTTGAAAAAAAGAAATCTTAAACAAGGGCAAATTATATTAAATAAAAACAATTAAGGTTGCATCAAAGACTTATAAAAAAATATAAACTTACTGTAAGTGCAAACTTGTGCAAAACTGTGGTGTTATGCAAAACTGTGGTGTATCTCTCAGAATTTGATGCTGCACAACCTAAAAGATGGTGCTAAGGAATGCTTATTAGAACTTAAAAGAAAATTAAACCAAATAAATATTTTCTATGCCGTGCTCTAAGGTATCATAATAATATTATATAATTTTAACACATGTATCAAAACTTTATCACGATTTGAAAAACTATATTTTATTTTTATCAAAATTATTACCAAACTGATGGAATAAAAATTACCGAGCTTTTTGATGATCCCGTAGAGCCAGAAACACGGTAAATTTTACTATATTCTGATAGTTTTGACCTCACATATCCTCAGTTTAAGGCTCTTATTGAGACATTTTCTATTTTTATCTTGTCTTCACCCCTCTTTGTCAGACTAAATTATAAAATCCTTTTATTTTGTAACCTTCTCTACATAAATCGATAGGCATGGCTTGACTCATTTATCATTAAAACAGTTCCTAATAAAAATATTTAAAAAAGCAATAGACTGACATGAATCTTTATATCTATCTTCCACATCTCTTCACTAACCATTACTTATTCACGAATTGTAAATTAAGTAAATAAAGCACCCGAATGCATATTTTTTTCAGGGGGAATTTTAATTTTTTTAAGTATGAAATTAAAATGAAAGTTAAATAATTTTAGGACTAATTATTTAGAAAAATGCCGTATTAAATTTGTCAACTATTTTGGAAAATAAATTCCAAATATTTAAATTACAAATTGCTTTTAATTACTTAAAAATTCCTTAGGATTCAAGTTTAATTAATACTTCTCATCTTTGCGAAAATTGCTTATTAAAAATGCATGAGCTCCTTTGTTTGATAGAATAATTTTTTTTTCAAAATACAAATAACCCAACTTGTCCAATATTGTTTGAGACAGAAATTTTTCAAGATATTTTTTTTTCATTTATTTTATTTTACTTAAGTTTATTTTAAATTAGCGTAAGACAACTCATTAGTCTCTTTTTTCTAATGTTTTCTAATGCATATTTTAAAAATCAGCATGTGAACATTTCTGGGAGAATATTAATTAATTTCTGTGCATATATCCATATTTCATGATGTTAAATACCTTTTAGCTTCTCGTAAGTTTCAACAATAAACAATTATATTTTTTAACCAACAAAAAAAAATATTTAAAAAAATCAAAATTGCAACAGTTAATAAAATTAAAAAAATATTTATCATCGAAAAAATAATAACATAAGCCAGTATTAGTTTTTTTTTTTTTTAAACAAACACGATGCATTTAAAATTATGAATAATGAATATTTTATTTTTCTTAATGTCAAATGAATAAAATAATCAAGTAATAAATAAAAGTTTTTGATTTTCGTTGTAATTAAATAATTTTATAACTTAAATTAATAATAATAACTACATTACTATTATTATAAGTATTATTTATAATAATATTGCTATTATGATAATTTTCGTTAAAATTTATTCATTTTATGCATCAAAATTATAATTTTTTTTCGAAAATTAAAATTTTATGATGTTCTCAAGAGTTTGAATTTATCAATATATGATAAGAAATTATGAAATAAAATAAAACGTAACATAATTTTAATTATTTACCACTATTATTTTGAGACAGAAACGCAAATGATTTTCATTTAGATCAATTTATTTGATTTAATTCAGGAAACTAATAAACATTGTAATTTTTCTTCACACTTATACGCGCGTATAGAAAAATATTTTCTGTAAAAAACGCATTTATTAAAAACTGCCTTCGAAGACAATTCCTTTTATACTTCTATTCATTGGCTTGATTCTCCAGCATGATCACCAGTGGTATGGGTATGAATCTCTTTTTTTCGCCAAAATATTTTAATACTTTGAGTCGTGGTGGCTCAGGGGATAGAGCGTTGGCCTAATAAAAAGGTGACCCTGGTTTCACTAATAGTGAGCTCTGGTTGATACGGATTCCAGACCCGACTTGATCCGAACTCAGTTCTGACATAAAATATCCCCAGTGATAGACGAATCTTGGGTTAGAATCCCCATGCTGTAGCGCTAACCGTGGGAGGTTTTCTACCCTCCATGCAACGCAATTGCAGTTTAATTCCATCGAAATTCTTTCACCGACGCTAGTTTATCCCAATTCTTTATCCAGAGCCGTGGCGTTAGCGGATAGAGCGTTCGCCTTCCAATGAGGTGAACCGGGTTCGAATTCCGGCAATGCCGGGTTGATACAAATTCCGCAATAAGCCCGGCTTGCACCGACCACAGTGCTGACGTGAAATATCTTCAGTGGTAGACGAATCATGAGTTTGAGTCCCCTTGCCCTCAGCCTAACCATGGGAGATTCTCGTGGTCTTCCTCTTCATGTAACGCAAATGCTGGTTAGTTCCAACAAAACGTAATCCACGAAGGCAAAATTTCTCCCAATTCTTGATCCAGGAGTTCCCTTGTCTTTTAGATTGGGTTCAAAATTACAAGGCTACGTAGTTGAACATTAGTTGTCGAAATTCCAAACAAATTAGGTGGACTGTTCAACGACGGTTATAAAATTATAAAATTAAAATTCTTCATCCAGGAATTCCTTTGTCTTCTGGATTCAAAGTTACAAGGATGCGAACGAAGGATACAAAGTTACAAGGACACGAGTTGAACTTCGGTAGTTCTAAACTCAAAATTTGGTCGACTGTTCGACACTGGCTATAAAATAAATTGAAATCTTAATATATGATTTGTTTTATGTATTGAGTTGCATAAAAAGATGATTACCCGTTTACTATTTACTATAAAAATTTAACAATGGAGAATAATATTTTTCTCCAACTTATTTTTTTTTTAAATTTATTTTAATTTCTTATCAGTATTTCAAAGTCTGTAAACTAAACATATTTGATGGTGTAAGATATATTTTTTAATCCATATCATCACAAAACTAATAGCAGTATATCGCTTTAATGTTTATCAAAAAGTTTTTATTCCACTCTCTGATACTAGGCTATTTTTTAATACATTTCAGTGAAAGGAATAATAAAAATAAGAAAAAAGAGAAAATATTACACAAGTGTAAATTAACTAATTTTCCAGTATTTTGTTAGATTCACAAAGTTATTTATTGATCTGACACATCTATTGTTTTTTCAATGTTTCAAAGTTAGAAACTGAATTATGTAACATCTTTTCAACCTATGTAACATTTAATAGATGTAATAATATAATCTGGTTAAAAAAAATTTTAATCTTCATGCACCATTTCTCAGAATTCTCCATTTATTTACTTCTGACAATTACTTTTATAACTAAGGAGTGTAAGACTGACAGTTTTTTTGACATTTTAATTAGTGTTCCGAATTGATACATTTTTTTTAAATAAAATATTTTCAGTTTTATTGTTCAGAAACTTCCCAACTCAATAGAATCATATAATATCATAAAGGATTATAAGAGCTCATTAGAATCAGCAGATTTCAAATGCTAAGAGTTGTAAGACTTCAAACATTTATAATTAAAATGTTATTGATAAAATTACAACTTCGGCGAATTTTAATTGCGTTTGGAACTATTTAAATTTTAGTTAATTTCTTGAACACAAATTGTAATTTGTTTTATTCTCACGCCATGGTATCTCACTATCACTACCTAACGTTCGCCAAATTTGTAGATAAAAACATCTTTGTAAAACTTCAATTTATTTTCAGCAATATACTTCTGTATATTGCTAAAAATACAATTGCAATATATAAAATATACTTTAGCACTATACTTAGTTTTAGCTATAAATTCTGTGAGAGTGCTTAAATGCTTTATATTTTTATTTTACAGAGATGTCAGTGATTTGATCCCGTCTTACTTTTACAAGGATATTCACACTAGGCATTTTCAAACATCATTGAGCCTGAGATTAAAGACTGAACCATTGTTTTTAAATTTCAAAGACCCACTGCGTTGTGAATGAAAGAAACTCGATAGTGTGTTAATAACGCGCCAACCACTTTTTTCTTGAAAAGCGACAAAAGCATTGAACCACTTTCTATACATGACTATATAAATCAAGCGGAAATAGCAATAGCATGTTTTAGAATCATCACTGGAACCATGCCATCTAGAGTCATTTGTCCCTTTTTCAAGTCTGTATTTCGATACAGACAAACTGGGCTCTTATTTTCTTTTTTTCACTTTGGCTTTTTTGAGGAAGTGTTTTGAATGATCGAACTTCAAGTTCCCTTACTCATCGTCTTAAATCAAGCGAATAATTTGATTTATAACGTCGCTACTTTTCATTACTCACTCTTACCACTTTTTTTCTAACTTTTCTTTGATTTCTTTTTTCTTATTTTTAGATATTAATCAAGGGATGAAATCTTGTGCAATATATTTCAATTTATAGTATGCATTGCTTTGAAAAAAAAATGCAAAAAATACGAATTTTTAGACGCTAGACGTTCCATAAATTTAACTATTCATAGATGTAGAGAATTATTTTGAAGAAATGTTTTCCAGTTTTGTAAAGGTTTAAAAATGCATATTCATTCTAAAATAATTTGTTTCAATATTTTGTCATTGATATAAATGAAGAAGGCATTCTTTTTATTTCAAAAGTTAAATCCACTATGTTTTCAATAAGAGAAATTTTACTACAATAAAAATTTTAAAAAGCAAATTGTAAAATTTATACATTATATCTCCAATCTTCTTTTATTTAAAATAAATAAATATAGATAATATAAACTTTTATCCAAGAAATACTTTCATTTTCCGAATAACATATCCATTAGTTGTAACTGCATAGTAGTTAAGACATTTTCAAACAATTTAGTTTTACTTCTATTTAAATTAGAGAAAATGAGCATATAAAATTTGAAAAAGAATTCTATCTTATAATAAAGCATTTAAAAACGTATAACAGTGGTAAAAAAATCAATTCGATAGAATTTCATGTTTTAAATCAGGAGTGTGGAAGTAATTCGTTTGGAGATAATTTTAATGTGAATACACTAATTATCTTCACTTGGATTTAAATCATTTCTTGCTATTTCAATTTATTTTTTATATCATTTATTTATTTTTTTATTTTGATATATCAACATATTTTTTAATTTTACTGCTAAATGCATGGAATTTTATAAAGAAACCAATCAATATTTTGATTTAACTCACGAAGAAACTAATTTTAAATCTTAATTTCAGTTAAAATCATAAATAACTATGGGATAAAATTAAATGTAAAATTTGATGAGAACATGCAATACTTAATTATGCACTTTTCAATTTTAATGCACTTAAATTCTTCACTTTTCACTTTTCAATTTTAATGCACTTTTCAATTTTAATGCGCATATTTATTTTAATGCAATTTTAATTTAATGCACTTTTCAATTTTTTTTAAGCTATTACAGTTAGCTCGTTCATGGTAAAACAACTATTTTTGATTTCCATCTTGTTTTACAGCAATGCTTTTTTTCACTGAATCATTATATAAATGAATAACACATTATGAACTAGGAATAAATGGACTGCCTTATCATCCTTTTTAACTGTTGTTGTCGCTTTGAGAAATCAGAATGTGTTAATAAAATATTTTCAAAGATAATTTACATTATTTGTCATCGATTCTCACATTACTATAATCAATGCAGCATTTAAGTTCTACTTGTAATATTTTTCAGAATAACTAGTTCTATTATTGTACAAGCTGAAAAATTTAAATATAAATATTAATAAATTAAGCATCCTGAATAACTTATAATTGGATATGGCATTCAAAAATATTTTGAAAATTAACTTTGATGCTGGTTTAAAGTAGTATTTATTTTTGTAAAGAATGGGATGTTTAAGTGTAAGAGGAAACTAAATTAAAATATAAGGATTTAGGTTTTTATGTAGGGCACTATTACTCCAAAAAAAATCAACTTTTAATTCTGCTGTTGTTGTTGCTTATCCCCTTGGTCTTGAGCCCTAGACCAAGTCCAGAAGATCATGTCGCTTCAGCAAGTCATAGACAGTCGCTCCATCACTCATCAGTTACCTCACAGAGGCACTTTTAATTCTAATCCATTGGAGACGAAATTGGTTAAAAATGATGTTTAAAAATTGCAAGTAGTAGGGTTTTTAATTAAAACATATACGCGTTTCGGTGTCATATTAGTATACCTTCATCAATAGAACAAATGGCAGGGACATGCCCTCTTGAGAAAGGTACACTAATGTGACATCAAACAGCGTATAGGTTTAAATGAAAAATTTTATTGTTGCTGTTAAACGTAATTTTTAGCTACTTTCAATTTCATCCAGGTTCTTCTGATGTTGGACACTATTACTCCAAACAAAATCAAGTATACGCTAATCTATTTAAGGCGAAATTAGTCGGAAATAATGTTTAAAAATCGCATTTAGTAAAATTTGCAATTTAAACCTAAGCGCTTTTCTTGGTCACATTGGTGCCCCTTCATCAGTAGAACAAATGACAGAGAATTGTCCTCCTGTTTAGGTGTACCAATGTGACACTGAAAAAGGTATAGATTTTTATGGAACATTTTGCTATTTGCGATTTTTAAACGTAAAATTTAACCAATTTTAATTTTATCACAAAGGA
This sequence comes from Parasteatoda tepidariorum, assembly GCF_043381705.1. Lineage (NCBI taxonomy): Eukaryota > Metazoa > Arthropoda > Arachnida > Araneae > Theridiidae > Parasteatoda > Parasteatoda tepidariorum. Next base: position 28,237,565 of record NC_092208.1, on the reverse strand, counting down.
CATTACTCTTGTTATTCGTGTTATCTAGAAATTTATTCTTGAAAAGGTAATCCTTGTAATGAGGAATAAATTTACATAATTTAACTTCGAAACTACAAATTTACATAGTGGATAGGAAAGCTAGTCATTGAAAAGACCTAATCCCCAGAAGAGCACCTCCTTCCAGCAAGCAATTAAAATGTTACGCCAGGAATAACAAAGGAATTCCTGATTAAAATATATAGCTATTAATTATTATCAACTAATTATTATCAACTAATTATTGTAAACTGTCCAATATTCTCAATCAATATAAGCTTACGAAATATTTATTGAAAAGAATATTAATAACTATTATCTTTTGAAGTCTAAGCGTTTAATAAACTTTAAACTGTCTCGGATGGTTAATTAATTATATCCGTAAAAGGGAGATCTTATGTTAAACGAAGTAATGGTTTAGCTGAATTAAGAGGACTAAAAAATTAATTAAAGCAATTAATGATAAACAGATTAGGGGGAAATATAAATTTTATTATTCATTGGTAGGAAATATGTTACACCTGTTTTGACTTTAAAGAAGCAATTTTAATGTTTCAAAGCTTAGATCTAAAAAAAAAAATTATTAAATTTGAAGTTTGACTGCGTCAGTGTGCCTCTATTATAACTGTAGAACCTTTTGCACTGCCGTCCTAAAATTTGGACAGCGGGTAATGTATTTAATTTTAGTCTCCGATCCTAAAAATCACTCAAAATTTTTTATTCAGTTATATAAAATCAGTTCAGATATGTTATCGAGTTTCAATTCTAATTTTACTGCGGACGATTCTATTTTCTCAAATATATTTTAGAGTGATGATTGCTAGCTTATAGATCTCATTTATAAAAAACAAGTAATTTCATTGAGCGTTTTTATTATTTAATATTTTTTTATTGCATATGTCAGATAAACTCAATGCTTAACATGAGCTTGATAGCAAAGGCAGAGTCCGTCATCAATTTGATAATTCTAAAGTTATCTCTTATGCTTCATATATAAAGTGTTCTTAAATCTATAAAGTATTAATTATCTATCCATTTATAAAGTCTATATGTATAAAGTATAAGTTATTTATCTATCTATAAAGTATTAACTATTTAACTATCGCAAAGAAAGTAGCATTAAAAACATTATTAAAGTTTTTCGTTTAAAGCATGTTTCTATGAAACTAAATAGTTTGAAATCAACTTTAATTGTTACAATAAAATTAAGTTATATTCTATGTAGAGAAATTAATGGAGGAAAAAAGTGCTAATTCGTTTAGGAGAAACGTAAATCATTGTCCTACTATTATTGACGGTAATGATCCCTGATGATTAATTTTTGTAAATTTTTCTAACTGAAATTAAAAAAATAACCTGTGAAGGTAAAAGTCAAAAGCAAAATTTAAATATTTTGTCTAAAGCAAAATTAATGGAGAAACAGTGCTGATTCATTTGGGAAAAACGCAAAAAAAAAATAATACCAAACTATCACTGATAGCGATGAGGCATAATTAATTTTAATATTATGGTGGTAAGTACTGTTTCAAAAAGTACCAATTAAACTAATATAGTTATAACTAAAATATATTGTTATATCCCTTAAAACTGCTCCAATTTTGTGCAGCGTATATTAGAATGCTGTCAGAAAAGATTTTTTAAGGGTTTTCGAAAAGGATAAGAACCAAGGGAAAGGACTTGATTGTGATAAGTTTGAACAATAAGTTAGCTTCAAGCGAAAGCACCATGCCAAATGATATTTAACATAATTAATCTCTATTTTGTTGGGATGAAGAACTAAACCAGAAATACTGTAAATTGTTCTACGCCAGACCCCGATACTGTTAACGCTGTTTTTTTTTCGAATCATAAACTCGCGAACCGGAAAAGAAACAACAATAAATGATAAATAGAGTGCTCGAACTTAAGGGAACATAGCGTTGTAAAACTACTATATATATATATATATATATATANTATATATATATAAATAAATAATCCCAGAAACATGTACACGCTTTATAGGTAAAATGAAGTTTGACTTATTTCCATAATATGGTTAGATCACAAGTATTTTCCCCGAACTTCAAAACTGCAAAGTGCACTTGTCACTTTGTTCAATGGAGAAAAAAAAAGTATTACCACGTTCCGATATAAAAAAAACTGATTCCCAAGTACTTTACTCAGTAATGTAACATAATTGATAAACTGACATTCTAAACAATAAAAAAATCTCCCTTAAGCTCTTTTTCAATCCCGCAAATCGCGGCGGTTTAATCAAACAAGACAATTGTGTATGACAAGAAGAGAAAGACATCTAGAAAATGTCTAATTCGTATTTTTAAAATTCCCTATGTTTTTATCAAGGGAGTCACCTGCATGTTGTGCTGATTTTTTTTAAAACTAAAAGTCATAAACCTCGTCAATGTTCGGTCTGCCAAAGCAAAACATAAATAAATGTTCTTCATCACTGAAACTTAACGTGTGGAAAATCTTATTTCAAATCATAAGCTAATATTTAAGATGATGCATAACTGCTTAATTATGATATTATTCGTTCAGAAAATATTTTCTTATAAAACAATAAAAATAATGTTTAAAAAGTGCTCAAGGTTAAAATTAAAAAAAATGACTTAATTGAAAATTTTACGATGAAAATTCAGTTAAAAATCAAACACGCTTTACCATTTTCTTATTGCAGACAAAATAACCACAATCATTGCAATTGTTAAGCGAATTAAAACAATTTAGCACAAAATGAAATATTAGTTTACGGAATTATATTGCTATGCAACAAATATTATAAATTTTAATAATTATTTTTTATTTTATTCTATTTTTTATTACTTATTTATCACTAAGAAATGCTCGACAATATCTTTTATTTATTAGATACCAATATTTTTTTTTATTTGGTTTTAAATGCTGGAGGTTTAAACGAAAAATTTTATAACCAAGTCCTATCAGTTTATTACTTTGAAATGAATACCGGTTAAAAAAATTTTTACAAAATAGACGTATTTTTGTGCCCCAAACATTTCAATCGATTTTCATCAAAACGAATTTTTTTTTTAAGAAGTAATTATGTTCTTGTATCTGATATCACAACTTAAAATATTTTATGCTTAATTTAATAAAAACTATCCTTGAACCAATAAAATTGCGCATTTGTTTATATAAATCAAAGCATCAAATATTATCAAAGTGTTTCATTATTCAAATATTCTGTATACTGAACTTAATTACTGAACGTTGAAGCGCACGAAAAAAAATTTTAGTAAAATTTACATACTTTTATGGAAAATATATTTCTGGCAAAAGATACCGGAAGCCTGAATATTCCAAACTATATGACATTTAAACCATTCCCTTGGTAATTTTACGTTGTGTGCGGTAACAGTGTAACAAAAAATCTGGTTTTCGTTACCATACATTTAGTAACAAATACATAACTTCAAAATTAAATTTAACTAAATTTATAGTTTTCGTGTAATGCTCTAAAGTATTACGAGAGAGATATTTTAAGAGCTTCGTCAAAAATTTAAACAACCAGAAATACTGTTAGTTTTGAACATGCCTTTTTTCTCAATGTGTCTGCAAGAAATGTTTCATATTTTCTATTATTGTACTGAGTATTTCTAAATGCAGAGAAGTATCATGCGTTATAATAAACACTACAAACAATAACCTAAAGATAGTGTAAGTTAAAACATCTAATGTGCTCATAATTTTTGTTTCTTAAGAGAATAGAAAAATATTTATACTTTCGCGTATGGTTTATTTTTTTTAACTTTTACTTTATATTGATTTCGTATAATTGAACACCCAAAACAAGCATAAGCCTTTCTCCTTATTTATATTTTTAGATTTTTTTTACTTATTCTATCAATTTTCTAAAAAGAAACTATTTTTACTGAAACATTTTTGAAGTGCTAAAATAAATTCTCAAAACTTCATTTAAATGCTAATAAGGAAATAACAGTAATTTTGTTTGTAACAATTGTGATTGAAAAATTAGTTTTATATCATTTGCTACCTTTTGGAAAATTCTATTCCACTTTCCAATCCATTCATTTCGCATCTCCTGAATGTACGTCCTTACAAATGAGGTACTAAAGACAAAATTAGAAATGAACTAATTACACAATATTTGGCGTTGTTTCTACATGGAGAAAATGACGCCAAGTTTCCGAAGATTGTCGATAGTTAAGTAATTACTTTTCCAATTTATATTACAAGTGAAATGAAATAGTGGCATTATTACCAGCAACTACATTTTATTTTATGACTCATCATTAGAGAAAATGCAATTTATTATTTTTTTTCCTTGAATTTGTTCGAAATAAATTCGCAGATAGAATTTTTAATAAATTTATCTTAATATAAAATGCATTACTCTTACTCATTGCATTCTGTAGTAATGAATATTACTTCCTTTTCTTTCTATGTATGATTCTCGAGTTTTATCTATACATATTGAAGTGATTATGATTGAAAAAATAATGCATGTAGAAACTAGTGACGCATTGAAAATTGAAAAAATATATTGTTTTTTGGTTTAAGCTGATGTTAGATTCGTATGTTTTCTTCTTAAGCAAAAACGTTTTACAGGAATTATTATTGTACTGATAATTTTTATTCGCTATAAGAATAAATCAAATATTGCTTTTGAATGATTTGAAATTTTCTTTGGGATCGGTATTTTTATTTACTATAAATAAATATCTAACCACCTAGTGAAGTTTCATAACGGAATTAATTTTGCTTATTTTTTAATGATATTATACACAAATTTTTTAAGTTGATATGTCGATTTTCTTTCTTTAATTTTTTAACGTGGTTTATAACCAGATTCTGTACTGTATAAAAATAGTCTATAGTTTTCTGCTATAATTCGTCTGAAAGGATGTTATACTTTGAAATTCGAGTTCCGTTAATTAGTAAAAATTAATTTAGTTAAATGACTTTCATTTTTCTTAAATTTTAAAATAACACAAATGTAAGAGATGAAAGGTATATATATATATATATATATATTTCCTATCCCATTTGTTATCGAAGTAGAGAATTTACTTGTGAGTGGTCATACNATATATATATTTTTTTTTACTTTCAACATATTTAATTTGAACAAGTTTTTTCTTAGTAGAGATAGGTCTAACCAACCAATAAATTGGAACCTGAAATTTTAAAAATATTCGAGCCTTGAAAAGAAAAAAAAAAATTAGTAAACGATTTTATAAAAAAAAAAAAAGTTCGATTATCTTCAACATCCGTATATATTGTACGATCCTTGGTGTATTTTGATTGTTTTAAAGCCTTTAGCGAATGAGTTATTTTAAACTTTGTCAAATTTTGGTCTCTGTAGCGAAAAGTAAAATACGAACGTAATTTATATTTATAGTATGTAAAAAACCCTATAGAGACCTTTTTTTTCTAACAAGTAGGTAGAATACAGAAAGGTTTTTTTTTTTTNATAAAAAGTTTTTTTTTTTTTTTTTTTACTTTCAACGTTAAACGAAAATTGCTTTTTACGCAAAAGAAAAGAAAAACATTTCACTATTTTAAATGAAGTCAGCGAATGTTTAATATATTAATCCTAAAAGTTTATTTAGAAATTTTATTTAACACATCACAAAAACTATTCTCTATTTAACCACAATAGTATAAATATTTAAATCATAATTTACACATTTGTTTTCCTTGACGATATTAGAATATTATCCGTGAAATTATAAAACACCTCACAAACTTTTTCTGATAAATTCGTACTCTATACTTCCAATTTAAAATGATGTTAGTAATGGCTTAAATGTTTTACGCCATCTGTAATCGTTGCGCTTTATATTAAAAAAAAAACTTATATTTGTTGCAATATTGAACATATAAATATATTTTTAAATTGTGAAACACTATAACTTAATAAAGTACTTAAATAATAGAAGTTACTATGCATTTATCTATAGATAAGTAATTGTTTAAAGTTTGCTTATGCATTTAATATTGAAACTTTGATTTCTGTAAGTATTTCTAATTTTTTTTTATTTTTTATTTTTTTACTTTCCAATGTGCAAAAAAGGCTTTTTTATTTGAAATCATCTACAGCTGTTATTGTTTTTATTAATTTATTTATTTATAATTTAAATCAAAACAACTGCGTCTGTAAATGATAAAACTGAACAATTTCAAATCATTTGCATAATCGATGAAATCAGTTTATTTTTTTCTGAAAATAATTACTAAAATAATAATATTATATCTGGTCTTTTAATTTAATTTGAAGATTTTGAGTAATCTTAGATATAACTCTAAGATTTTATATTTTTTACCCATTATAAAATACAGCTAAGAAAGTTATATCTTCAAATTTTTCAGCCCAATATTATACAAAACTTTTTATAAAATGAAATTCAACTTCTTTTTTAAAAAAAACATTTATATACAAATTTAATAAAAAAAAATCTGTCAATTTATTTTTTTCGTCGTGCGATGGCAGCACTAGAATTAAGTTTTGGAAGAAATATCACGCAACATTTTCCTGCCTGGTATTGCCATCTACTGGAAGCATAAGTAACTTTTTTATTTTTATTTTATGCTAGGTTAAAAGATCAGAAACATAATTTTGTCTTTAAATAACTTAGATAGTCTACTAATTATTTTTATTAATTATGAGATTATGTCATAATTGCATATATTATACTATTTTTAATAAATATAGAAATCAATGCAAAATGTTTAAATTTCTCAGTTCTTTCCAGCAACTGGTAAAAACCAATTCGTAACAAAAAATGTTGTATCTTTTAATACTTTAATATTTTCAACAAAGAAAAAAGTCTAGAAATCTAAAATAATTTTTTTCTTGTTTTATATATTCTTTATATTTTTACTTTTTTAGTTATGATAATTGTTCTTATTCAGAAAATTAAAACTATTGTAAATTATAATTTTTTTAGTCTTGTAATACTCCTATTCTTATCCTATGTTAGTTTTCTTATTCATACTTTGTTTTTCATGTCAATTATGCATTTTTATTAAATTATTACGAGAATTTTATTTGTTCTCATTGATGAATATATTCAGATTTTGTAGTAGTGGTTAAATATGTACTTTAAATTTAATTTTAATAATTTAATCTAACGAAAAAATTCTTTGTCCATAAAGGAATTATTCAATCGATGTCCTTTTAGACTAGTCAGGAACTGAGTGTCTAAATAACGTTAAGGTGCTATGGAGATTGGACCAGTGACCGGTTATTCAAAAACTTTTTTTTTCTTCTCTTATCTAAATACTGGTAACGTATTGTAGTATTGTGATCGTATCATCCGATAAGATGCAAATACTCTGGAAATCTGAAGCAAAAGCAACTCCATGCCAAGTAGAGCTGGCACAGTTTTTATTTAATCATATTTTAGAGGAATAATGCTATGGGGAAATCTGAATTAATTCCTTGCCAGACAGTATTGATATAGATCTCTAGAAGAATAATGCTAACCCCACGGATCCCAACATTCTATGAAATTACTACAAAAGCCAGGCGTCTGAACTGCGATACCATGAAAGGCTAGAAGCCGATGTTAAAAAAGAATATGGATAATCTTACATCGCTATAAATTATTCTCATATTGCTAGATGATACCGCACCCATTGTTGAAAATGCTGAAATGAAAATAGTAATAATATAAAAATTATATAACTGATAAATGAGTAATAAAACTTCAGTCACAACAAGCTCTCATTGTTTTGGAGAATTGCTTTTCAATGTATGTCTGCGTGGCTTAGCATTAAGGCAGACGAATTCCTTCTAAAATATAAACTCATACGTAATATTTAAATTTTGATTTTGTGAATAAAAAAAAAATGGTTCAAATGCAAATTAGTAGCATCAAAATTAGACAAGTGTTTTTTTTTTTCCTCCTTTAGAATCGATATTTTTATTTCGTGGAACAGTTATCGCTCTTTAAAAATATTTAAATAATTAATTTTTTATTGTCCTATATGATAAATCATAGGTTATCAAACGAGTTTTATTTTCCCTCGGCTTTTATTCAGTTTTCTTTTTCTTAGGCAATGAAAGGAAATTAGACACGTAAGAAAGTAAGATCTCAGCCTTCTCTCACATCAAAGTTTCATTAAAGATTGTGCCTGAATAAGTTCCGCTGGATTTATGAGAAGTCTCTTTCTTGACTATTTATGAAAAACTTAGGAAAAACAAAAAAATACAATTAAAGTGAATTATTTTGACACAAAATGAAAGTTAGCAGATTATTTTAATATCCAACACATTTGTCCTTCGAAGTGCATTGAAAACACTTACATTTAAATAATTTATAATAATTTATAATATTTTTTATTTGTTAAAAATCTATTTTAAGAATAAAGATTATTGGACAAGTTTTTTTTGAAGAAAAATAAATGTGTGTTTATTCATATTTATTCAAAAAAAATGTGATTAAATTTATTCATAAAGAATACAAGATTAAATATCAAAAGTCAAATCATTTTTTAGTCTGGATAACATGCAATTCATAGTAATAACATGTTATTAAGTAAACTATAAAACTTGAAAGCCAATATTTACTAAATTAATGTTTAATTTAGGTTTAAAATAAATACAGTATTAAATTTTAAAATTACTTTTCCAATAACTGGAATTAGATTTAAAATGTAAAAAAAAGTAATAACTTATCAGCAGAAAACTTTATTTGAAATAAAAAAACAACTTTAATAAATTTTTAATTACTGAGCAGCTTTTAGTACAGATTATTTTACTTTACTTATGCATTTATTTACTGACTTAACGATCTGGGTGTGTTACTGATTGATAAAATATGTAGTATATGCTGAGGTTGAAATTCAGGCTTAAAATAAATAATTATTCAGTTTTAAAATAAATAAATAATAGAATTTTAAAATTACTTTTTTAATAACTAGATTTTTATTTGAAATGCAAAAAGTAATAACTTATCAGCAGAATATGTAACTTAATTTGAAATAAAACAAGACATTAATAAAATATTAAATGCTGATCAGCTTTTAGTGAAGATAATCATACTTTGCCTATGCAATGATTTATTTACTTAACGAGCTGGGTGTTTTTGTCTGATTGATAAAATAGTATTTGCTAAGGATAGAAAGTAAAATACTTCCTTGTAATTAGCGATTATCGTTAAAAGTCCTGAGGATATGGATCGGAAATTATTTTAGATAAGTTAACACTTCAATTTTTTTTTTCTCTTAAAAAAAATTTAAAAAACCTCCGGTATTTTTTTTTCCTTTCATTTTCTCATTAGAACGGGACCTTTCATTAGTTAAATGTCAATTATTGTTGGGTCATTACTTTTGATTTATCTTTAATTAAAGAAAAATCTCACTTTTTCGCATTAACTTTAATAAGTGGTTTAATTGAATTAACAACTTAATTGTTCTTTTAAGTAAAAAAAAATAATAAATGGCTTGTTTTGTAAGATTTGATAACAGCTAAATACGTTTAAATGCAAAAAAAANAAAAAAAAAAAAAAAAAAAAAAAAAAAAAAAAAAAAAAAAAAAAAAAAAAAAAAAAAATATTAAATAAATAGATAAATAAAAAAGAACTGGAAATTAATTTTCTTTTAATTTTCAAAATATTTGGATATTTAAATGCAAACTTTTGGGTTGATATTTTATAAAGAGCTTACTTTCCTTTAACATTTCTAACATTATCTAATACTTATAAATATATGTATGTACCAGATATTTACACACTAATTAGTCAAAACTATCCGGTCGCCCACCCAAAGGAGTATATCTAGTTCGAAGAAAGTGTGTTAGACTGTTTTCACAGCTCTGGCTTGGTCAATTGCTTCTGTGCGTTACTATGAAATGTGTTAAGTCATTCTGCACCATGCTGCCCTGATCTGATTGATGGCAATATTTCGAGAAGGCTTCTCCCTCTTCTAGCAGGGTAACTGCTTCATTCACTGACCACGATTTGTCCGTCTCTGTTCTTTCCGTATCTTTTCGTCTCAGTTTAATTAGGATTTTTCCTTTTATAAAGGGCCATCATATATTCTGTTATGAGATCGAAATATTTCTGATTGCTCTGACTGACTTCTGAGGACGTCAGACTGTTCACACTCCTGTTGCTGTTACTAATACGACTTGTCGATACGAGAAAGCCTGCTTGCTGAAACTAATCGAATTTAAGGCAGATAGTTCGTTTTTTGTTTTTCAGTGGTACCATTTATGGTTAAAAATACAACTTCAGCCACACACACGTCACAGCCCTTTTATAGGGTGGACGCATTCTTGCATGGATTCATTAATATACAGATTGTAATTTTGACCAGAACCAGTTCAGTACCTCCAGAGGTATAATTTGTTATAGGGACATGGGAAACTTTGTACCCAGACATATTTAACGTGCACCAGTCAGCTTTTACTACACGGGGTGTCTTCGGTCGTCGATGATCGAGCTCACGACCTCTTGGACATGGACCCAACGCTATACCAACCAGGCTATCACAGCCCTCTCACACTTTTTGATTTTACATTTTTTTATTTTAAAATGGTATTAGAAGAACATTTTCTATCCAGTGATTTAAATAATGACAGAAAAAGAGAGACATTTTGTTTCGAAATATGGGACTTAGAAAAAAGGAAACTCATAAATACAATAAAAAAATATATTAAAGGAACTTCATTATTATTTTTTAATTGCGCAAAAATCCTCAATTGTATTTCCTTTTAAACATTTTGTAGCACATTTTGACAGAGTTTTCTTAAACTTTGGTGATGACACAAAATCTACTACTATTAAACAATGAACTAAATATTTATTTGCCTTAAAAATTATCCAAAAGTTCACTTATATCAAATTTTTAAACTTTTTTTTAATGTAGTTAAAATTCCGTTAAGTGAAGGTAAAACAGAATGCGTTTTTGCATAGGCATACAAACAGAAAGAGTAATGAAATAATATTTTTAAGTGATAAAATGATATTATATGTTGCACAAATATATTGGCCTCTGGGTCACAGGAGGTCCCTTATGTTTTGATGGAATTCGTATCCTGAAAAAAAAATAAGGATACGTATTTCCTAACTTTGTCGAATTGATTCTCTGGAAGCACTCTCCAAATTATCACCTAAAAACGAAAAACATTTCATGAAATTTGAAGCCCCACCTTTTGTATAATAGAATATATAGTACAAGAAGCCATTCATTGAGCTGTGCAAGGTCAAAATGAAGGTCTATAAAAAAAATTTGGATTCATCGATCATATTTTTGACCCATAAAATATCAAATAATAATGTTTAGAGAAAAACAACTTTTGCTTGTAATAATCTAGGTTGATAATGGAATAAATTTCTCGAATGTAATAACTGGTGGTTTTAATCATAAAAAAATTGCCATAACCTAAATAACTGAATTTCAAGCTTTCCTTTAATTACTGGATACCTTCATATACTGGGCTATAATTTTCACATGAAAGATCAATATAAAAAAATAATAAGTCAAGAATTGATAAACTTTGGATATTCAGGCTATTGTTTCGTTCATGAAACTATTAATTCAATTTCTTATCACAACATATCGCTTATCTTGCTCGGAATATAATTGAATAAAGAATCAGGAGCGTTGAATTGTTCAGAATTAAATTTGTTTGACGCTTCATAAAAGATTCGTTGCTACATCAGAGAAGAATATTCCCTACCCTAGGGAATTTTCTCTCATTTTTCCTTAGGTAAAATTTTAATCTAATATGAAATGTTGAGAGTTTATTTAAGGTGCTTAGAAATTCTCCTCTGTTTCTAAGGGAACTCAAGGATTTTCCACATTAGTTAGAGAAAAACTTTCTGTATTTTCAGGAATATTTTAATTTAATTATTATTAAAAAATGCTCAAAGGATGTCGCCGAGTTTTAAAAATCTACAAACCAATGTAAATGAGCAAGGTACTTTATAATCTAAAAAAATAATAAATGATATTACGGTTACGTTAAATGATATACGGATACGTTAAATGATTACGGTTAAATGATCTACGGATAAAATTACTGTAAAATTACTGTAATTTTATACTGTTATTTCTTAGAGCAATATTTATTTAACTTCACAGATTCAGTTATTTTGCAGTAAATATTACTGCAAATATAACCGCATATCAGATTTTTGTTCTGTAAAAATTCGCGATAAAAAATTTATTCTATGGTTAAAGGAAACGGTATTTAAGGTGTCAGTACTTTTTACAGCAATTCGATCCGGAATTATTTACAGTGCAGGTAAGCAGATCCCATACTAAGAAAAAGAAAATGGTTTAAATGTGTCTGCAGGTATTCAAGGCCCATATTTAAGCAGGGACGAGCGAATGAAATATTGCGCTTTTTATTCAAGAGAATATGACCTCTGTTTAGACTTCCAAGTCTCTTACATTAGCAGTTGATGGATGCAGTGGGACTCCAAATTGATGTGAAAGGTTTTGATCATCCTCATGTTTTGTCACGACAACAGCTCTCTGAACCTGCATGTTTATTAACATATTGAAAATGCAAATACTAACCACTGGTACTGCTTAGTAATTGCGGCACTGGAAAATCTATTTGGCTGTTACTATTCAGTAATAAAATGACCTCTTGAGAATCGAGGAAGGAATAAAAAGCTTTTCAAACAACAGATTTATTAGTTCACTGTTAAGTAAATCAATCTACAACGCTTTGTAGAAGAACTTCAGAATCAATAAAAAGATTAATTTATAAATACCTGAAAACAATAATAAAGAAAATTTTTAAAAGCGAGTAGTTTCCATTTTTAATGTAATAATTGCAGACAGGATGGAAGAACATTAATTTGGAAGCTGAAAAAAATAATAGTAAAATAAAAACCACTCATTTATTCATGCATTCAATGCATTTTCATGTATTTAATTTATAGCGGCGGTGATGATATTCACATATATAAAGTACAAAACATATTGCTTAAACAAGATTTTATTTAAGTAAACAAAGTGGTATTATAGTAAATGCTCCCTGGAGAATATTAATTCCCGATTCAAATCAGAATTCTTATTTATCAGATGTTATTGTTTTCCGTTCTATTCATAAACAATGGAAGAAAATCTGGCAAAAGAATTTTTTTCTGTAGTTTAAAGCAAAGTAAATAATATTTGCATTCTATAACTATGCAAAGTAAATTACTTAAAGACTATAACTAAAATATTTTCTTTTCTTGAATCTTAAAAAGGTCACCAATACTGATCTTAGAAGAATCTATTCAATTAAATGTAAACAAGACTCATTCAAAAAACGATTTCTAAAAAATCTGGTTTAATTCATTGAACTAATTTAATTTGCTCAATAAATATCTCAACAACAACAAAAAACTGTTTACGAAAGATTTTTTTTTCAAAATGCTGAGCATAAATTATAATCCTATGGGATTCGAATGAATGGTAACTCATTGTATCCATGTTATTTATCTTTATTAAACGCTAGTTTATTAAAAGATTCATCCTTTTTAAATCAAATTACTTTACGTATATAAGGTAGCAAAGTCATTTCAACAATTTACTATTATTTTCATTTAACAGATGTTTACATATAAATATATTTTGAATATATAATGCAGCGAGATTTGATTTTAGGTTAATATAATACATATGCTGTAGTTCAATAAATGGAAGGTCAACTTAAAGTTCATAATATATAAATAAATAAATGACTATCATCATCATATGTATTTTCCATATTATAATTTAAACCAATTACTGTAACAAAAAAAGGCTTTTTTATATCGTGAAATGTTTTAAAAAAAGAATTCTCAAGGCGTAGTGAAAAGATGCACATATCTCAAAATCACAAACAGAAACCCAGAAAATTTTTTAATTTATAGATGAAATTTTTGAATACTGTGTTGTAATCTTAGTGGTTCTAGAATATTCGATTAAACTTCCATAACAAAACAGCTTTTTACAATTTTTACACTGTAACTTAATGTTACTTCTATAAACCAATTCAATATAATGGCGATTATAAATTATTTAAATTGGCCTAAGGTAAGAAATTGGGTCATTAACTTATAAGAAATAAATATTTTAACTGTAGATTATTGAAACTTGACATTTCAAAAGACAGTTTTAGAAAGAAAAAATATTTTAAAAATAACATAAGATCAGCTATTTCAAATTTCATGCATTTATCTTTTAAATTTGTAAATTAAAGAAAAGAAAGAAAAGCTATTACAGATTAAAAAGCATTCGGAATCATCAGCAGTTGCAGAATAACTTCATTTGGATGATTATTTTTGAATATATATAAATATATTTCCATAAAGCTTATACCTTTTAGAAAGTAATTAAAAAAAAATATAATAATTTCTTTATGATAGATGGCAGGAAACGTCACATGATGGATTGTAATTAATCAGAGAATGATTCTTTGCAATACAGATGCTAGGGAACTGAATCTGCAACAAAATCAACCCATAGAATTATGCAACAACTAAGACACAGAATTTAGTGAGGATAAAAAAGAATAAAATTGTTTATCAAATATTCATTTTAGTACTTAATCGTGTAATTGTATTCTTAGATTCTTGCAGATAATGAATTAGTAACGGACTTCAGCAATAGATGGCAGAACAAGACAGTAAGGGCTCTCCGTAACAGTAAAGTAGAGAAAAGTAATTTCTGTTGAATTTTGCACGAAAAACTACATGATTGCGTTTGCTCGAAGAAAAAAAAGTACATTCATAAACTTGTTTCAGAACTTTTCCGTACAAGGAAATTAACATCAAGATGCAACATCTTATGATTTTAGATCATTAAGTTATACATGTTTTCATATTTAAGACAATTTTGTCAGATATAATATTCTTTTTCGAAATGAGCAATTCCCGCATAACTTATATAGGTTCCTAAAAATTATATTCATAAGGCTTCCACGTACCTTTGCACATTCAATTGGCTAAACGTTAACATTTTGTTTAAAACTCGAAGATAAATAAACTTTATTCAAATCAATTGACGATATTTGATTTACGGTACTTAAACCTTAACCAGATTTCCATAAAGCGTCAAAATTTCAGTGAAGTTTAGTACTCTATAGTCTGGATGAATGATTTTATGTTATATGCCTGTAAATTAAAATTTTTATTTCTCTTATTTTGTTCTATTTTATTAAGTTATTAACTTTTTTTATTTATTTACTAAGACAATCTTCCTGTACGAAAAAAATAAAGATCTTTATAACTGTAAAAGGTGTCTGTTTTTTTAAATTTATTAATCATTTATTTGTCAGTTACGATAAATAATCTCCTCTAGAATCTGCGTTTTTTAATGTTCTAGAAATTATTGGCTTCGTCTTGAGAGTAAGCAATTATGCTTAATGGAGAGATTACACATGTTACTTGTTAGATAGAGATGGAATAGAAGTAATACAATCACGTCCTTACATGCTTATTAAAAGAACGAGAAGCTAATAAATTGATTAAATGATATAAAATTTTATTTTTTTATTTGAAAATATAAACAAAATGCAAATTGTAAAGATGTTACACGAAATCCTAAAACAAAATTACGAAAAGAAACATATGCTATGGGTAATAAAACTTTATATCAGTTGTTGTGATATACAAAGTGGAATTGTATTTTGTATATGTGACAAACACAAATTAATTAATTCAATTAAATCATTAATTCAATCATATAAGGAAGAGTTTGTCCGTTTGTGCCCATAGAGCAGAAAAAGAAGTAGAGAAATATCATATAATTCATTTCTCTTCGTCCCAAACATCTAATTTCCCTCTGTCACGTGCTCCCTATCCTTTGGCTATTTTGGAGGAGGAAATTGAGATGAGTTCTCATTTTTGGTAGATTCGTGTTTTGTAATTATAAAGGCAAGTGAGGGGGGATTAAAGCTTCAGGAGCCTTAAGATAAGCGGATCAATAAAATATTGAATCTTTTTTCAACAAGACTTTGCTAAATTAAAGCTTATTTTAGATTTCCAATTTTGTTTATTTTCATTTCCAATGTATATAAATTGTTCAAAATTCCATGCATTTTCTAAAATTAGAAAAAATTAATTTTTGATTGGCTTTAAAAACGATAAAAATATATCTCGGGACTTATGAGTACTTTTTAAACTTGTGAGATGGTTTAGTATTTTAAAAAGTTTCACACTGTTTACACTAATAAATAAATGTTCATAATTATTATTGAAGCCAAATTTCAAAATTGTTTTCCGATTTAACTTCAAAATTAATTATTAATTTGTTACCTTTGTCAAAACTTTATTCTGCAAAAGAGCTTTTAAATTTTTATCGAACGCAACAAGCAGCTGTATGACATGTTGTAAAACCGTGAATATATTTCTAGGTATTTGGAATTTTTCAAAGCATTTACGGGAAAGGAGATATATGTTCTGTCCAAAAGGTAAAGAAAAATTAAATTTGAGAAAAAAGAATGCTGCATTACATTAAAAACAAATACGCTCTCCTTATTTAAATTTTCTGATTTAATTTTTACTTTACACTTGCTATGATAAGGTTAAACAGCTTTAACATTTCTGATAGTATACTTTATTTTGTTCATGTATTTTTGCAATCGAAAAAGGATCTGACTGTTTCAACTAAAAAAGACCAGACGGTTTTATTAAAGAATTGTTAGTTAAGGGTTAAAAACTTCTGCCCTATTTTAATGATTTAGCTTCTTTTTGGTTTTGATTACTTCTGCGTAACAAATTTTAGCTTTTATAGCATATAAAAGCATTAAAAAAAATTTATGCATAAAATTTAGATGCAAGTACCAATTGTCTTCAAATGAACTGAAACCAGCGAGTTGAAAAAATTAAATATAGAAAAATAGAAGAGGAAAGAGATATATTTTTCTGTTCTGAATAAGAAAACAAACAAACAATTTTAAAAATTTTCAAAAATTATATAGGACGTCAATATAGGACACTGTTGAGTGGGAAAATTATAAGATTACATTTTCTGCTGGATGTTAAACCTTTCCAAGGGAAGTATATGCAAGCTGCTCGGTTACAGAATACACAATGTTGTCGATACTAACGGTGGTTATTTTGAAAACGTTGTTAAATATTACATGTTCCTTAACAAATAGCTACATCGGATGGTNTAAAATTTAGATGCAAGTACCAATTGTCTCCAAATTAACTGAAACCAGCGAGTTGAAAAAATTAAATATAGAAAAATAGAAGAAGAAAGAGATATAGTTTTCCGTTCTTAATAAGAAAACAAATAAACAATTTTAAAAATTTTCAAAAATTATATAGGACGTCAATATAGGACACTGTTGAGTGGGAAAATTATAAGATTAAATTTTCTGCTGGATGTTAAACCTTTCCAAGGGAAGTATTTGCAAGCTGCTCGGTTAAAGAATACACAATGTTGCCGATACTAACGGTGGTTATTTTGAAAGCGTTGTTTTAATATTATTTTTTTGCTTTAATATTGATGCTTCAAATAGTGTTCCTTAACAAATAGCAACATCGGATGGTGAATGTTTGCAACTAATTTTAAAAATTTATCTAGATAAATCCTTTGTTTTCGTAAGCAGAACAGACATTCTTTATATTTTTTTTTTAAAATTGACTTTCCAATTCAAATCTTTGGTCATTTTCGGGATTGACAAACTATTTAAAAAAAATGGTAGAATAACCTTTTTTTTTTAAATACAGCTTGTATTCGGGAGAAGTAAAATATCTTTCATTTTCACAATCATTTTACAGTTTAATGTAATTCAGGATTGTTTCTTAACTGGAGCGATAAGTAAATAGTGGTGGTAGTTTATGATTAAACATATTAAAAATTTCCTGATTTCACTAGTATTTTTTTTTTGTTGAAAATGACTAAAATGGATTTTTTACCCAAACGTTTGTGGCAGCAGCCATCTATAAATTCTCGAATGTATCTCTCAAAAAGTATTGAGACAGTAAAAAAAAATCACATCTAAAATACCACCTTATATTTCATATATTAATTAGCATATAAAGATGCAGATAGATATAATAAGTGATGAGCAAAAGAGCAAGTATTGCACCTATTGCTGAAAATATTTTGAAATTAAATATTAAAAGTTTTGTTTACAGAACAATATTTATCATTTTTTTTAAATAGAGCAAAATAAAGTTAAATGTTGTGTAACAAGTTCGTTAAATCCAAAAGCCTAAAATAAAAACATTTTTGATTTTGTCATAAATAACACAGCATTTTGAATCAAGCTTTTTCCTTTGGGTCATTATTTCTCTTTAATTAACCTTACCTGTGACTCGCATTGTGTAAAAGAAAACGTCAAGGAAAAAATTTTAGTTGGAAGCATCTAAGAATAAGATATCATTCAAAACACTTTACATTTAACATCGAATATTCTCCTTTTGCCGATGTCATAAGCTCTTTTAGCCCAAGGTTATTTCCCTTCTCATTTTTTTTTATTTATTGTTCAAAAACATTCGAATCGAAAGCGCTGTATCCTTCTTTTTTTTAAAATTATAATAAATAGACGTCTACAGTTTCCTTTCACAAAAAAGTAAACTAGGTAAATTCTGAAACGCACGATTTTGGCTCTGCTCTGAAGTTTGCAACAATATTTCACCTAAAGGTCTGAGGCAAAAAAACACAATTTCCTGTTTTTGCATCTAATCTTAACAATGTCAGTCTTTTAAAAGAAATACATATATTTTCAACTCTATTTTTATATTTCATTTTTGAATATCAAAAAGGATTTACGAAATTGAATTGATGTTATCTTAAATCTAACAGGATTATATATTTATGAAGTATTGTATCTTAATAAAAGTGAATTCAGAGGTGTTATATTCTTATGAAATGTTATACTAACGAAATATTGAAAAGTAAGACCGTATTGCTATTCATTTTCTTTTACTATATAATAACGCTCACTGTTGGGTTTGATAGTTTTTTTTATTGGCTTTTTTTATTGAATAATTATTGTTACAGTGCGAAATATAAAGACGTTTTTTCTTGAATATCTTTTGTACTAATAATCTAAGTTTGAAGTTCTAATCGACATGGGTTAAGACATTATAATTAGAGCAGATTGAGCCATGATGACTCAGGCTTGCACATTCCAACGAAGTGAACCAGGTTCGAATCACAGCGATGACTTCTCGATACAAATTCCCGACCTGGCTTGCACCAACCACAGTGCTGATGTAAAATATGCTCAGTGATAGACGGATCATGTGCTAGAGTCCCCTTGCCGTCAGGCTACCAGTTGGAGGTTTTCGTGGTTTTCCTTCCCATGTAACGCAAATGTGAGTTAGTTTTGTGAACTCGCCTCTTCTACGAAGTAAGTCCTCCATGAAGGTACATTTCTCACAATACTTGATTCAGGAGCTCTCTTGTCTTCTTGATTGGGTTCAAAATTATAAGGATACGGAGTTGCACATTAGTAGTCGTTAACCCGAAAAATTTATTCGGCTTCTCAACGACGGTTATAAAAGTAAAATTAGAGCAGATAGAGTCGTGGTGGCTCAGGGGATAGAGCATTCCCCTTCCAATGAGGTGAACCGGATATGAATCTTAGAGATGGCTGATGAATATGAATACCGCACCCGGCTAGAACCGATCGCAGTACTGACGTGAAATATCCGCAATGGTAGATGGATCAAGAGTTAGAGCCCCCTAACCGTCGAGCCTACCGTGGGAAGTTTTCGTGATTTTTATCTCCATGTAACGCGAATGCATGGTAGTTCCTTTATAAAGTCCTCCATGGAGGCAAATTTCTCCCAATAATTGATCCAGGAACTGGATTGAGTTTTAAAATTACAAGGCTACGGAGTTGAATTTTGGTTGTAGTAAACCCAAAATTGTTTCTGCTGTTCAACGACGGTTATGAAATAAAACAAAAATTAGAGGAGATAATTAATATCAGGAAAACGCTCACACCCTCATTTACATGAATTTGGATTTGAGGTACAAAATATCTTTAAATATATAATTTTTTATTAGGGGTACCGATAAATTGGTTTCTGTGGTTCGATTAGTTTAGTCAAGAAACTTGCTGACAGCTTTTTTTATGTTAGTTTCACTTTTGGTGCATTTTAAAAACGCTAAGAGGCCTCGCTTTATTTACTCTACAGCTGTGACAAACTCTGTAAACGCTTCGCAGTCAGTCAAACTCTGTAGAAAGTTTTTCAAATAAACATTGAATTTTCTTTTTTTAGTGCTAAGATGAACCGATTAAACTGAACATTTAAAAAAAGAACGTTCTTATCTTTTCTGAAAAAACAAAAATTCCTCCTAATTATTATACTGATGCAAAATTATTCTAAGTTTTGTATGAGTAATGGAATATTTAGTTTTACAAGATCAACAAATTATCTTAATCTAATGATGATGATTTCTTTTAAATTTTCTATATAGTAATTTCAAATAACTATATTTTAAGATATCTTGCAAATTGTATTTTAATATCGAAATTTACTGTAATAAATGCAAAATATATAAAATGTAATGATAAAGTTATATTTAATAAATTAAATGCCATATGAAATCATTAGATACCAATGCTTTTAAATGATTTTCCCACTTTTTTTTATATAAGCGCTTATCGCGAAGAAAATTAATCATAGAATATGCCTTCTTTTAACTTCATTTAAATTATGAATTTCTATTCAAAGAAAGGCTAAAAGTTACTCTTTATATTACGAAAATCAAAAGAAAAAAAGAAGAAAGAAAGAGAAGAAAAAAACGTTTTAAAAGTTTTTTTTTCTCCTATAACTTTAATATTTTATTTGTTGAAAGTGACATAATCTATTATCACATTAAATGCCAATAAAACTATCAGTTTGGGAAATGAATTAACTTTGTATTGACAGCTTAAAAGTAGTTACGTCTACATTAATTCTTTTACTCTTAGTACGCTAATTAACTATCTCTAAAATTTGAAAAAAATATTCTAGCTGATAAACGATGTACTCATTAAAATTTAGTGTTATGAATATTTTTTCGTTCAACAATCAGATTTTCATGTTACTCACTCTATTAATTATAACTTTTCCCATTAATTAGTAGATATAGGGAACTATACAGAAGCCTTTAGGATTTAAAGTTTGAGAGATTATAGCAAGACAATTGCAACTCGTTATACGAGAAAAATTGGTTTTACCTGAATTATTCGTTTTGTCTAAGTCAATTTAGTTTTTTTTTTGGAAGGAACAGAGCCAAACAGCTTCGTTAAAATTATTTATCGTTATAATTTATGAATTATTATGAGCTCTAATAATTTGAATAAAAATTATAGTTTAATAACTGTGTGCTTAACTAATTTACTCATTTAAATTCATTTCATTGTACACCAGTTACTTTATAAATTTATCTTTATATTTAATAAAGCATGTATACGTAATATATTATCTTTACATAAATTTCCAGCAAATATATACATCAATGCTTCATTTTTTAAGAAAAAAAATATTTTCTTAGAAAACAAGTTGATCCCTAACGAAAAGAAATTTGCTTTGATAATGGTTATGCTTCATTTTTTTTCTGATTGAAATATAAATATTAAATTTGCTGTTTTATAATAAGCATTTTGCATTAAAAATATAATGTCAATATAAAATAAAAAAATCCATAAATTGTTAAAAATTGCATTAAGAAAAAATTAAATTGAAATTCATTTAAATCGTAAAGATACCTTGTAGCAAAAATTTCATCTAACTTGAATATAAGAACCCAAAATCCAGCCTCGACTAAAATTCAAAGTCTATCATGAGTCAAGGTAAATATTTGCCAAACCGAAAGGATTAATAAAGAAATTATGAAATTTAAATCAGTCATTTGCAAATTTTTCCGTTATGATAACGTTTTTAACGGAAATTTGGGTTTTCAGAATTTGTTTTTCAACCAAATAAATAGTTTTCATGCCGTGCTTTAAAATATAAAATTACCATAATGTTCATCAGAATTATCAATCGTTTTATCATTTATGTGATAATTTTAACTACCTGAATAATTAGATTTTAAAATATGTTAAAACTTCCATGGTTTATTGAAAATAGTATATTATTTAACTGGTTTATTAGAGTTAGAAGTGACGGTCTATTTTTTATTTTCCCTATACGTTTCTCATATATGTCAGTTGTAAAATAAGTTTAAATGATGCTTTAATTTTTTTTTAAAGATATTAAACTCAGGCAGATCGAGCAAAGGTGTCTGTTTTATGCATATTTCATGTGGGTAGTGGGATTCATTCACTTTCATATTGTGACGCTTATCGTCACTCAAAATTAAAATCAAGAGAAAGGGTTAAAATTAGATTTCTAGAACATTTCAAAGTCTTCGATTAAATAAAACTACAGTGGGAAATCTCCATCGGCAAATAGTAACTTAAATACGGATAAAGTAATTCTAATAAACAATTAGGTTTAAATCTTACAATGTCACCCCCATCATGGGACTAACCCCATCAATGGGACAAACTCGAAACCAACAATAACTTTTGGACTTGACCTTTCCTCAAATTTGTAACTTTTTATCACCCAAAAAATACGATATAAAAGCAGACAAGGGAAAGGGTTGTAAAAGCAATCAAAAGAGCAATCAGCCAGAGTGAATAAAAGGCTGAAACCGAAGCCATGACCAAACTTGGTATGTCTCTCTCTCTCCATCTATTCTAAAAGCATGTAAGAATTAATGATAAAATGATTAAGTTGATTTAATTGTATATTCTAACTCTAAAATAATTATGTAAATGCTAAATTGGTTTAATATAGTTATGTTATTTCGTAAATTGTTTAAATAATAAAATGTTACTTGTTTAAAAGCAAGACTCATATTTATTCTTTATTTAATAGAAATAAAAACACCACAATATGTTAATTTTGTTGTAAATACAAAGAATTGCAAGTGAAACAATAATAGATTGTTGAGCCCTCCGTTAAAGGAGGTCCTTCCAGAAAACGCTCTGAGGCACAGATGTGCGGGTTCCACATAGCTGTGCAATCTTTCTTATTTTATTTATTTACCTATTTTTTCGGTACATATTCTTCAATATGACAAGAGAAAATATTCTTCATATTAAGCTTACGAGCTTGCATATGTAACTGAAACAAATTTATTTATTCATACTCGCGCACGTTTATAAAGGGATTCAAATTTTCTGCCTTTTTTTTTAAATTAGCGTTTACTGGAGAGGCGAAACTGCTCGGCCAACCATGACATTGTAAAATAACTAATTAAAAATATTAAAAATTACTATTCCAAATATTTATTTATTGTTAAACATACGTATGTAGGTTTGTGTGTTCGTTCAAAGTACAATTCATTATATGCCCTTGTGTCAAGTTGAATAACAGATTGTCCAAATTAGAGAAATGCATTACGAAGAAGCATGTATTTTGGAAGGTGAAATTAGCAAGTTTGAATTCCACATTATCCCTGGATACATCTTTGTGATGTTTTTCTCTACTTTGTGCTGTATCTTGTGGTATTTGCGCTACCTGCTGGCGAATTTTATCTCTAGTATGCAAGCCAGATAACAAAACAAGCTTCTGCGAATAAATAGATAAAATCAATGGATACTATCAGGGTTGTGGAGAGATTCGAAATCTTTACCTGCATGCTTTCACTTAGGATGCTTGAACAACACTGATGATCCAACAGATGAATTACTAATTTAGTTTAACCTTATTCAGACGATTGTATCTTTAAAATTACGCCAAGGGCAATAAAACCTAAAGCTCAAACTGCAATTTCAAAACCATATTTTTTTTCCATCTTGTGAGATATCAGTTAGAATAATGCCCTAGACTTTACTTTTAATGACAAATAGTGTTTATTAACTAAAAGTGACTTAAGCGTGTTTATAAACTAAAAGTGTTTCTAGTGTTTATTAACTAAAATAGGGGTTATCAATCTGGATACTTTTCCGCTTTATTAAATTTTACCAGGGATTTCAGAACTACTAATTTTTTTTGTAAAATTTCTAAATATTACCATATTTACACATGTTATTTCATCTTATCTATCAGCATGATAATAAAAGCATATATTATTTCTAATTTTACTAAAAGTGATTAATAAAAGTCTACGATAAACATTGCCGAGTGTTTGAAGTGTCCCATAGGGAAAGAAAACTCGGTAACTGATCCATGTTCAGGTAGTTTTGATCATAATTTTGTTTCTTAATTTTTTTTTTGTCTAAATTTTTTTTGATAAAGAATTGCATATGAGAAAAAATAATTGCAAAATTTTCAAAATTAGGAAAAAACATCAGTCTGAAAACGAAAAGTTCAGGATTGCTATCTCCTGCAAGTGGCGATAAACCAGATCAGGATCACAAGTTTAAATCTTAAATATTTTATCGTATGAAAAAAAGAATGTTAATAAATGTCTAATCTTACTTATGGAGCCTTAATAAAATAATAACAATTCTTTTTACTGCTAACGTTTTACCAAAATGATTACTGATTTTTTAGTCAACAAATTTTAAGGATTTAAGATTTCTATGGATGCTGTGTGTACTGCTTTCAGTTGTTTTTAGAAATGGCTAAAGGTTATAAAAATTGAAAGGAGATTCATAAAATCCACTTGACATAATTTTTTTTAATCACTTTGATAATTCTTAAGATCAAAATTCATTACAAGATATTCTTTTCTCTGATTTTCATTTAAAAAATGTTATTTATTTTTCGATTAACTCTAAAACAATACACAGAATCGAGTACCATAGTTGATATATATCCATTAAAAATTATGCCTTTTTTGTCAAAAACTATTCATTTTTCATTAAAAATGTATTTTTTTCTGAAACAGTTATAAAAATTATTGTTACTTCAAATAATAGAATATTTTCGTAAGAACTTCTAAAAATTCTAAAATTCTAAAAATGTAAATTTTATTCATTTAGAAAGGGAACACGGATTTGAAATTAAATTTCTTAGTTTCATTGTGAAAATGGGAGAACGCTGTTCTCATAGAAAACCAACGTTACATAGATAAAAACTGCAGAACGTATTAAACCATAATACAATTTAAATTTCCTGCAATCTTTAATGCAGTATCATCATCAATCATCAATCATTGCATCGTTTGTATCAAACTTGTTTGCATGATGCTATAGTTCACTTTGAGAGAAAATGTAATTTAACATATTATTCAATTTACTGCAAATTTGCCCCACTTCATGATACAAGGCAATTTTAAAGTTCAAATGTGAAATAATTTTACCTAAAATATAGTGTACGCAGGCTCTCCCGACAAATTATATGTTTTTATCTCCTGCTTAGTGTGATACGTGATTTACTTTTAAAATGAAAAATTTCAATTGGTTTACAATCATTACCCCCGTTCCTACTTAAATTTTAATTTTTATTACAAAAAATATTAAATACTATTTTATGTATGTAGGAAATCTTCAAACATATTGCAAGCCTCTGAAATCTAACTTTGGCTCTCATGCTTTTTCATTGTTTCAGATCTAATTTAAAAATCCATGAACTTTAAAAGACAGGAAATACCGGGCGATGGTGTTTGTCCCACAAAATAAATAATGTAGGTAAAATCATTGTATTAAATGGGTTGTATAAATTTATCTTTTAGTTGTTTTTTTTTATATGCATTAGTCTTTTTCTATCAACTAATGAAAGCAGCACACAGAGCATGCGAAGAAATCTTAATTAGTTAAAAAATAAATTCCAAAACAAAGGCAAGTTAAATAATTCATCAAAAATAGGTTAAAAATTTTGCATTCTGCAAAATTTTATTGCTATAACATGTTTCTCCAAGTTTCAAAGTAATCCAATGCATTTAGAACAAAACAGCTTGGATACTATTTATATTTTAGCAGAAAATCAGTCAGGTCTCTGTACCAATGTTGGACAATTTTCCTGATGTGTTGAGGAGCACAATCTTGCTGACAAGAATAATATTCCAATCTAAATATTGTTTGGAGAAGAAATTTAAGAATTCTCTTTAATCAACGCAACCTCGATTTTTGTTCCGTCTTTTGAAGCGAACTAAATGTAACCGACAGGGGACTAGAGAAAATCTTGAATGAATGGCACTTTTGAAATACTTGGATGCTATTCGACAGCCGTAGTTCAATTCAACACCTCAAAAATTGCGCCCTCATTGGAGATAAAACCAGTTTTTCGATCTTGCGAAAAGTAAAGCTCATTTCTCAGCAGCATGAAGTCCACTTTCAATGGATCCCGTCCCACGTCGATATCCTCGGAAACGAGTTGGCTGACACACTTGCAAAGAAGGGACTAGACCATCCAGTCCCCTCCACCTCAGAGCTTACATACCTTGAACTTTTCGCAAGGCAGAAGGCCCAGAACAAACAGAAGGCTGCTTCCTCCTATTCACTACTTGTATAAAGCGAAAAGACCAGGACTCCCTCTATCTCTTCCTGGTGACAGGCAGACCAACACTTGCTTATCCCGACTGGTCAGTGGACACCTGAAAAGTCACATTTTCTGCCAATCAAAAGATCTTTCCTCTTTTCCCTAAATGCCATCAAAACCAGGCATCACCTGAGCATATCTTGAACTGTTTTGGGCTGGACTGGAACGCCATTCATTCTTCTCCCCTTTTAGTTTCGGACTTCCTAAATGTCAACGGATTTATTGATCTGGCCGGACATTAGTAACAACAACAACTTATTCTATTTGAACTTTATTTACTTTGCATGTACTTGTCTTACTCTCTTATCTTGGACCCTTCTCCCAGAAAGAGCCTTAAATTCTCATAAGCGATTCCTTTTTAAATTCAGTCACCGATACTTGATCACGTGGTATTCTTCAATTATTGCAGGATAAAATTAACCATTAGGTTATAGCAGTATTGGAGAAGAGAAGTGTGTCCATATGCTATGCTTGAATTCTACCACTTCATTCCATCCTGTATTTTTTAATATTAAATGAGATTTCGTGTATTCTTCTTACTTTAAAAGCACTGAATCCCTTTGCATAAGTTTCAGATTTTTCAGAAAATTCTATTTAATAAAATATTAAGACGCTAAAATTTCGGTTTTATGCCTGGAATGCGATACAAATTTTATATGAGACATTATTAGGCAGCCTTTAATTTTTTTAATGAAAAATGAATTTTCTTTTAATTGTATTATAATAAATTTTATCCGATCAACAAACACTTGTGACACTCCATAAAGAATTGCTGAAACTAAATTTAATTAGCAAATATAAAAGTTAGATAGGCAAGATTATTAATTTCTGAATGAAATTTATTTTAGAGCGAAATTGTAGCATTTAGTTCTGCACTTAAATAAAATTCAATTTAAATCTGAATTACAATCGAAATATTTAATAAACAAAAATGAAAGTTTTAAGCACAATTTCTCGCTACTGAACGATACATAAATGCATATGAGTGAAGAATTTTAAATACAGATTGTTAGTTTTGAGAAATTAGAATTAGAAAAGCGAAATATGCTACGAATAAAAATTTGCTCATTTTAATTCATCAGTTTCATTACTAATACTTCACCTAATTTATTGTTTCGAAAAATTCACATATAGCAGGTGTTTTTTGATAAGCATAATTATTAACGTTTATTAATTTCAAAAATTTAATTGAAAATTTACTGAATCTCATTTCTAAATGCGTTCGGTAAGCGTAGTTGGCAGCTTTATTAATGCATTGGAGAGAAAAAATCAATTATTTCAAAATCCTTTATTAATTTTTGTAAATATTATTTTACAGAAGATTAAAAGGACTATATCATTCATTGATTTTTAACTAGGCGCATGAAAAATATTTTGTCACTTTACAAAATATATTGTTACTACTTCATTAAAATGCAGCTTCCTTAATGTGATTTATAATTTATTTCAGGATTTCTTTAATATTTTTTAAAGCCTTTAACCTAATTAAAATAAAATCTTATTTGTCTCAATAGTCATATTATAGCACAGTAAATAATAGTGGGTACTTGTGAAAAATTGTACTTATTATACATTAAAATTTTTACAACTTCTGAACTGTAAGTTTTATCGCCTCTTATTGGGTTTTATCTTATTCGCATAAAAAATCCATAGAAAATGCTTTTTACTCGTCTAAATTGCAATATCAGATTAGTATTATTATTAACCTTTTTATTCGAAAAGTGTGCCTTTCAATTGTTTTAATCCGTTTATAAAGTACAGTTCGAATGGAATTAAAATTTGCTGAAAAAGAAAAATCAATTAACTGAGAAACATTTAGATTCTATTATTTACATTTAGTCTATATCTAAATTCATTTAGTTTATAACTAAAATATTGTATTCAAATTTTTTGAAAAAAGATTAGGAACAATTTCGTTAAAGCAAACTTGAAATCTTAAGCTGTATAAATCTCCATATGAAAAAAATAATAAATGTTGTATCACATAGATTATCATTTAGATTTCCATCTAAAATCATTTTTCATTCAGAAACCTTACAGAACCTAATATTTTATATTTTGTCTTACGATAGATAAGAAATCCGTTTATAAAGTGCAGATCGTATGGAATTGAAATTTGCTTTAAAAACAAAATATTAGTCAACAGAAAAACTTTTCAAATCTCTTATTCACATTTAGTTTCTATCTAAATTACTTTAGTTAATATCTAAAATATTGTATTCGTTTTTTTTGAAAAAAAAAATTGAAAATAATTTCTTTAAAGCAAACTTGAAATCTTAAGCTGTATAAATCTCCATATTAAGAAAATAAATTTAAATCGCATATATTATCATTTAGATTTCTTTTTAAGATATTTTTCATTCAGAAACCTTGCAAAGTCTAATATTTTATATTTTGTCTTATGATAGATAAGAAATCAGTTTATAAAGTGCAGATCGAATGGAATTAAAATTTACTTTAAAAGACAAAATATTAGTCAACAGAAAAACTTTTCAAATCTATTATTCACATTTAGTCTATATCTAAATTACTTTAGTCAATATCTAAAACATTGTATTCAATTTTTTTGAAGAAAAGATTGAAAACAATTTCTTTGAAGCAAACCTGAAATCTTAAGCTGTATAAATCTCCATATAAAAAAAATAATAAATGTTGTATCACATAGATTATCATTTAGATTTCCATCTAAAATCATTTTTCATTCAAAAACCTTACAGAACCTAATATTTTATATTTTGCCTTTTGATAGATAAGGAACTATCTAATAAAAATGAGCTTTAGACTATACCCAAAATCTCAGAATCACACACATTCATGGGAAAAGGCGTTATATTTCAGACCTAATATATATTGGTTAAAGGAATTTATGACGTACTGATATAGAATAAAAGAATTCCTTTCATCATTTCCAGCGAAATTGCAACATTACTATCGAATCCCGTCATTTATTCGAGGGAATAATTTTCTCGGCTCTTCACATTTCGGAGCTATTTCTAATTTCTTTAGCAGGGAAAAGAAAAACGATATTCGTGATGCCAGAAAATTCGAAATCACCATCGAATGAAATTTGCATAAGCCATAACCTACGGTCGCGTATTGATCTTCGAATATTATAATGAAGAGGATAGATTATATATTTTTCTAGATTTTCCCTCACTTCATATTTATATTCTCTACGAAGTCTAAAGAATTGGAAATAAGATTAAGGTATATGATATCGATATTAGTATTTTACTTTTTGAGCTGTTGGAAATTTAACTGCGTTATATTTAGAGCAAAATTGAAGTAATTGAATACAAAAAAAAATGTTTTTCTTCATAAAAATATTGTATATGTCACGGCGAAGGACCGAAATCGGTGGTTGTTGACTTTTACCGGTGAATGTCGACGAACACCAAATACGTCGGTGAAATATCGAATATTTCATTTCATTCTTGTACATTCGGACCCTCACCGGTGTATATCGACAATCACAAATATGCTTTGGTGAATGTCCGAAATATTTAATACATTCGATTTGATATGAATTTATTCGTGGATATAATTACATTTATTCGATATTTTAACCCTACACTGATGTTTTTTTAAGGTTAAGTGCCACTGCCTGGTATACATTTGCCAGGTACACCCCACACTGATGTTTTTTTAAGGTTAAGTGCCACTGCCCGGTATCTATCTGCCCGGTATACCGTACACTGATGTTTTTTTAAGGTCAAGTGCCATTGCCCGGTATTTATTTTCCCGATACTCCAAACACTGATGTTTCTTCTAATCTATCGTCAGTAAGTATTAAAATATAGAATAAATATATCAAATAAATAAAATAATATTAACGAATAAATTAATATAAAATTGGAAATAACAAATATTTCGGACATTCACCAAAGCGACTATGTGATTGTTTACATTCACCGGTGAGAATCAGAAATAAGGGTATTAAGCAAATATTTCGGACATACACCAAGCGACTACGTGAATGTCCACATTCTCCAGATTTCGCTGTTTCACCGTAACATATATACAGAACATGAAAAATCATAAACATCGAATGCTACATACAGTTTTATTGACATTTATCGAACCGTCTTACTTTAAGTTAATAGCTGTCAGTGTGAAGAACCTAAATTCATTCCTGCGCATGGATTTAAGTCAATCCGACTAGGTCTAGGAAATAGTATTTTAAAACATTTTTCTTATCCAAAATTGAATGTTAAATTATTATTAAATATTTTAACTTAAAAAAAGGAATTTTTATAAAAAATAATTACATTTAGAATAAAGAATTTTTGTTCAATTTACTCAATCTTAGTATTGGTTACTTTTAGAGTAAAATAAATTCCCGTAGCTATTCACCTCATACTTTATACATTAAGAAATTTGCATTTCTTCACAACTGCATTTTAACAGCGAATAATAGCATGATGTTTGATATGAGGTTAAGTTGAGTAGATATGACATTTATAGAAGTATAATTTGATATATTATTCATGCATGAATTGAAGGGTGATAAAAAATGCAGTTACAAACATTAAAAAACGTAGAATCATTTTCTTTTACTAAGAAATTAAAAATTTTCATGCAATATGAATTTCGCGCACTTATATTTCTTGAAATACCTACAATTTTTACTGCAAACAGGAGATCATTTTGAAAGTAAACGCTCATTGTGGCATGAATTACTTAATTCTCCCTTTTGTTCTAAATAAATTTTTTGAGCCGTTGTGGCTTAGGAATAGAGCACTTGATTAAAAAGAGGTACCACAGGTTTGAGTCCCAGTAATGGCTGGTTGATATGAATTCCGCACCAGTTTCGCACCGACAACAGTTCTAACATAAAATATCCTCAGTTGTAGACATCTCATTTGTTATGTCGTCTTGCTGAGCTTGGAAGGTTTTAGTGGTTTTCCCCTCAATGTGTCGCAAATGCAGTGAGTTTTATCAAAAATTCTTCCACGATAATTAGCTTACCTCAAATACTTTCTCTAAGAGTTCTCATGTCTTATAGGTTGGGTTCAAAACTACAAGTTTGCGGAGTTGAACATTAATGGTCGTAAATGCAGAATTGGGTCAGTTGTTTAACAGATATAAAAATATAAATTCTGGCATGATAATTTTAATCAAAGATTTTAATCAGTGCTATCGTAAGATATTTTTTTTTCTTGGTTTTGAAAATAAAAATTTGCATGTTTCTCAATATATTTATTTTAAAGTTTTTTTATTTTCAAAAAAGAAACTTGGATATTTTCAAGCGTTTCTTTCAAAATTCCTCAATTTTTTTTTAAAAAAAAACTTGAAGTTCGAACTACTATTCATTGCTAAATATATGTTACTGTTAAGAAATTCTAACATTTTCCATTGTGTTTCTTTTGAAAGATTGACCTTGTTTTTGTTAAAAACACCGACATTAGACTGAAAAATTGCATTTCTTTTATTAGATTTGACATATGGGAGTTAGTAACACTTATGGCTTATCTCTACTTCAGAATTTCAAGAATTTATCTTAGGTCTTAAAAATGGAACATTTGTTTGATTTAAAGACGAACAAATAAAATAAATAGCCGTAATGAAACTGGAAAAAATATTTAAACTAATAGTTATTTAAACTAATAATCCATTATCCTTATAGAAAATCTTCATGCGAATGTTTATTTTTTTGATATTATAATAGTATTTAGAATATTTATGATAAAAGAAATATAAGAATAGCACTATTATTATAATTGTAGAATTATTACGTTCTTACAAATATTGCTCTTGGTTTCCAGCTCAATCTCCGTAGTAAACTTAATATAGAAATGCTTACACAATTCTTACTTAAGCATTTGAAATTTTGCGCAGCTTAGGATGAATGCTTTTGCTTAACTTTTGGTGTTAGTTTTCTATATGACAAAATAAATTTTGCGCAGCTATGGTTTAATGTTTTGTGTTTAACTTTTGGTGTTAGTTTTCTATATGACAAAATAAATTCGAATTTTTAGACATATGTTGTGTAGATAACAAGCAAAGAGAAAATCATTTGTTTAAACCTATAAAGAGAAGAGAACCTCCGAAGTTTCCGTGGTTAATTGATTTTAAAAAATAGTTTTGCTCTTTGTACAGTAGTAGTTAAAATGGGTACAATTTGATTCCTATGGGCAAAGATTTATATTTATGTTGCAAACATGCTTGTGACTTGCTTATTGAAAACTTGCTTGCCTTCTCGTTCGGCTACGAGTATAAATTGGACAGACATATATAAATTCATATATGTCTGTCATATATTCACCCTTGCGTTATATGTTATATGAGTCTTATTAAGAGTACATATTTAATAAGACTTCGGTGAAGTTTGAACTATATCTAATCAATCCTAGTTGGCTATTGATCGAATTTACCTTTGTGAGGCAACTTTATTACAATCACCTGATAGTTTCTTGCAAATGATCTGTTGCTTCTCAAGAGTTTTTCCTTGTGGTCTAATGTAATGCTGCGTCTATGGTCCAGTATGTCGTTTGCACAGTAGTTTATAATTGCAAATCTCATACGATATTAGAACAAAGAAATATTATCTTTTTCAAAAAAAATTTTTTTTTAAATAAGTATGGCTTAGCTATTGGTTTTGGGCTCTAACTAAATTGGAATAGTAATTCTCACTTTGAATAATTAAATGTTAATTTATTTTAACTTCTTGTTTTATCTTTAATATCAATATTACATATCATTATGATATCTAACTATAGATTTAAAATGGTATAACTGGATAATTCCACATCTTATGTGAAAACTATATGTGAAAACTATAGGTATGTGTTAAAGATGAGTCAGAAATAAAACTCTCAGTTTTGATGATTCAGCAATCTTTGAGCTATATTTCTTTGATTGTGAGATGTATTTCATATATTGCTATATTTCATTGATTCGTACTGAAAACACGTGATTTGTGAGAAAAAAACGTGAATTCTCAAATGTATGATGAAAATGTTTCATCAAATCAAAAGCTGATCAAAGTACATT
Organism: Parasteatoda tepidariorum; assembly: GCF_043381705.1. NCBI lineage: Eukaryota > Metazoa > Arthropoda > Arachnida > Araneae > Theridiidae > Parasteatoda > Parasteatoda tepidariorum. The sequence continues at coordinate 28,204,209 of NC_092208.1, read as the reverse complement.
ATGGATGATTTTAACTAGAATGAAATAGCTCGAACGAAGACTAGAATGAATAGACGATCAAAGATAAAGTAACGCAGTAACCAGACTGGTCAGTAATGGTGGTAAAGAGTTGGCCTCTTACCAAGAGGATCACGAGACGACCCGTTTTGAGTAGTTAGGGTGACATTGATCTCCCTAAAGGATAAAATAATTCATAAAAGTTAGAGATTTTAGGCACAGCACTTTTTATTTTTTTGGTAAAAAGTAAAACATCGAAATATTTCTTTAATTTTGACGATATTCATTTTCTCGAAGAAGTAACGATTGTTATTTCGTGACATCCACGAAAACTTCACTCAGAGCATATATCAGTAAACGGTTTCGTCAAAAACGAAGAAAAATTCCTGATATTTAATTTTTTTTTAAAGTACGAATTGACCTTTCTCTCACGTATATCTTTGGTTCAGAGCTCCGAAAACAAGTCCTAATTCCTGTCTAGTAGGTGTCAGAAGTAAACTATTTTCAAAGTCTCAAAAAATAGTTAATAGTAAAATAACAAATTTAAGAATGTTTTCAAGTAATATATTAATAGAACTGAAGGAACAGTAATACTAATAATAGTATTGTAGTACTGGTAATAGCACTGTATGTACTGTAGTACCAGTAATAACACTGTAGTCCTTAAAATAGTATTTTACTTTCTTCCTTTTCTGCGTTCCTGTATTTTTTTCCACTTTTCATTTTAAACTTTTGAGAGAAAACGTTCCTTTCCTGATTGTTCTCATATATTTCTGTATTAATATATTAATATTTCGTACTAATATATATTTGTTCTAATATATTCGTAAAAATAATTTCACTTTTTTGTAATTAATGAGCTTTTTTTAATACAAAATTATTTAATTATTCTTAAACATTCCAAGTATTTAAACTACTAATTTAGTACTTTTTCAGTTCATGTGGTAATGGTTAATCTGAAATCCTAATTTTCATAGTTATAATTCTTTTATCATACATTGAGGTAAAAATACAAAATTAAAATTTCCTTAATATATATGGTTTTTATGGCATGCTTTAAAGTATCACAATAAAAGTACAACATTTATAAAATTTTATCAAAAATTATCAAACCATATTTTACTGCTACTTTTACCAAAACACTCTCCGTAAAAATAAGTGAACTTTTTGATATTTTTATAAAGCCAGATACACGATACATTTTACCATAGCTAGTAGTTTTGACCATACTTTTACTCAAAGTGTTTATGTGAATATTGTTATTTGTAAATTGTTTCTACTAGAAAATACAAGATTAATATCTAAAATATTTTTTTCTTAATTTTATTTCTCGTATTTTATAATGCAATAATAATCTTATTATTTACTGAGTTATTAATTGAATTGATTTTTGCTGAGCTTTTAAAAGATAAAATATTTGAGTAAGTGCTTGTAGCACTTATTTTTAAACAACTTTACATATGTACTTTTCTTTTCCTGTTAAAATAAAGATTAAATTTAAACTTGCACTAAATTTTAAAAAAAAAATCTTAATCATGTATAAAACAAAGATCTATATGAAACCATATTTTCTTAACTCATTTTGGTATTGTTCATCTTTCAATTAAGATATCTAATGATCAGTCTTAAATGTAAGATAATTTTGACATATAATTGACAGAAAATTAAAAGGCGTAACAAAATAATTACACCCATCCATCATTTCCGCTTATTTTTATCATTAAAAATTATCGCTGTATTGACATAAATGAAAGTGCGTAGGCATACATAGATCTAAAACAATCTCTTATAATTAATCATTATTTTTATCTGATATATTGTCAGTTTTTCTTCATGTCAGAAAACTTTTGCTTCTGTTCTCCTCAATTTCATTTATTTTACCCTGACAGTCGCGGCTGTCATCACATTTCTTATTTTTTACCTAAAATAGAAAATAACATAAAGAAGATAGGCTTTTAATATAATACATTTTTAGTATTGAATAAGGGCGGTGGGATAAAATTTCACGCTCTTTTATGTTTACACTTAAGTAGCTCGTCTTAATTAAATGTTATTAATTAAAAAAGTCATTATAATAAAATTATCATTACGAAAAAGATAATTGTATATTTTTTATCCTAGATTTTGATAAATACATGGAAAAATACATTTTAATGTTTGAAAAAAAATTTAACTTAAAAAAAAAGTATAATCAAAACTTCCAAAACATGCCGAAATGTACCATGCTTTTTAGCTCGATAGAGGACACTAAAAATCTCGGTAATGTTTACCAAAGAGCTTTAGTAATGATTTGTAAAATTTACTCTAAATAATAGTTTAATGCATGTGATAAAATTTGGTAAATATGATAACGTTTCGTAATTTTATCATACATGGCGTTGTGAGCATAGTATGAATACCACTTACTCGGTTAATTTTACTTTTTAGTTTTATATTTTTTACACAATGAGAGATAAAAGAATTACAATTTTAAAAAAAAACAGAATTTCTGAAAAATCATTACCATACAAACGATAAAATTACCAGACGAAATGTTTTACTGTATTTTTTGGTTTTGTTAACCATAAATATATTTTTCCCAGAAATATTAAGTTGAATATTTTAGTTTTTTAAGCTTCCTCTACAGCTTAGAATTTGTCATTTCCATACAATACAGTAATTCTTTCAGAATTGTTCTCTTCGTGTAACGGAATGTTTAATCAGATTCAAATATTCATTCAGATTCAAAATTTGAAGTGGATACAATATTGAACTCGGGCAAATAAGACTAAAACAAAACAGGATTGCATTCATGACATAACTAGGCCATATTATTGCAATGCATTAAAATATTGGGCAGTGAATAATCTTAAATTCAACTAAAGTCGCAGAGAAAGGTCTAATAAGAGATGTTCAGAAGATATAACAGAAACATAATCATAATAAAAATTACCAGTTTAAAATCCAAAGCTAAGAACAAAAATGATTGTAATAACATTGTTTAGCAAGCCATGATTAGCCGTGGACAGTATAGCCGTAAAAATAAAATATGATTAATTAAGATAAAAAGAAAAAAGGCACACCTCCCTGAAAGTAGAGTTAAATATAAGGTCTTTCTTAACTTATCATGGCAGTGATAACTTACTGCTTTGTTCTGGAGCGAAATTTCATTCAAAAAGGCAAACATAGTGGCCAAATTTTCAAAAGGGCAAAGAGTAAAATTAAATTTTTGATTTCAAGAATTATATTTTTCCTTTTTTCATCAGAAAGATTTGACACTGCTTGAAAAATTAGTATGGCCAAAACTTCCCGAATGTAGTTAGTTACATTTAATGTGTTTCTGACTCTATGGGAGCACCAAAAAACTCGGTAATTTTCAGAAGTAATTTGGTGAATTAACTATCTTGATTAACTATATTTGGTGATTTTGGTGAATTAACTATCAATAATACTTCGCAATAAAATTTGGTAATTTTGTCATTACACCTTAATGCACGGCATTTATTCGGAAAATTTTACTTTTCTCTTTGGTATTTTTAAATACATGTACGATAATAAAAACTATAACTTTGAAAACCAGAATTTCTGGTAAACCGTTTACATATGAAAGGAAAAATTACCAAATGAATGGTTTAAACACCATTTATTTTAGATTTATTACTAGAATAGTTTTTATTTTAAACCAAATATGATATAGCCACACAATACTGAAATTTTAAATTTGCCGACAGTTTTTTTACTCCATGTGTGTGGTGGTAAAACATATTTTTGTTACAGGGGAAGATATTGATTTTCTGAGTAAACCTATGGTTTACCTACTAATATAAAGACATAAATACTATTTAATAAGGTAAGACTATAAATATTAAAATAATTTCGTTGAAAAATATGAACAGATTTGTATAAACCGTATGTTAAGGCAGACTTAGGAAATTGAAATTTCATGAAAACTAGGCTATAAAATTCATACTAGAACTAAACATAAATATCAAGTAGTTTTAGTTTTCATCTAATTTTACGAGATTGATTTTCTTTTTCTTTTAATACACGTTTAATTGGTTGATTAGTTGGCTTACGGCGTGGCGACCACAGTTTTGGCGAAAATTACTCTTGGCGGAGAACGAATTTAATTTTGATTATACAATAAATTGTTGGTTACCGAGATACTGACTCTATGATGAAAATACAGATTAGTTTTAGTAAAGTTATTCCAAGAAGTGGTGGCTTAGGGGACAGAGCTCTCGCCCTCCAATGAGATCAGCCGGTTTCGATTCTCAGCAATTTCTGGTCGATATGAATTTCGCAACCGGCACACACTGATGACAATGCTGGCGATAAAATTATCGTCAGTGATTGAGAGATGATGGGTTAGAGCCCCTTGCTGTTAGGCTAACCATGGGAAGTTTTCCTCTTCATGTAACATAAATGCGGTTAGTTCTCTCAAAAAGTCCTCCACAAAAGCATATTTTTCCTAACATTAGATACAGGAATCCCTTTGTTTTCCGGAATGCGTTCAAAGCTACAAGGCAACGCAGTTGAACATTGGTAATCGTAAACTCAAAATTGAATCAGGTGTTCAACGGCGGTTACAAAAAAAAACAAAAAAAAAAAATTCTACTACGAATTCTTGTTTATCCTGAAGCATTGCATAATTCCACTTATTTCTGAGTTTTTTTAAAGAATGCAAAAATACGGAATTCTATACTTCTCCGGGCCGTCTACTAAATGATTTATTAATTGTTTTATAAGTTGTGCTAAAAAGCCCACTTAAAGACGATCAATTTTTTATAGATCAATTATTTCCATTTTAGTTTATTTATATTTCTTCAAATGATCATGTTCATAAGAAATGCTTTTGAGATGCAAAATTAAACAAAATGGGGAAAAGCAAGAAGTGACTTGATTAAATAAAAGTACAATAGGTCATGGTGATATTACAGCTTGAGAAGATGATTCTGAATTTATTAGCTGTAATAGCAAGGCTTATGCTCCTAATTTTCCTTCTAGCATAGCTATTGGTTATTAACTTAAATTTCTCAAACTATAGATGTAATTATTTATTAAAAAAAAGCAGAGAAATTTCTCTGTGTGATTATAATCCGATATAAAATATTTTATATCCAATATAAAAATTTTGCTAAACTCTTTATAAACTTTTAGTTTTCTTAAACTATTTAACTATTTTATAAGAAAAGGATTTTTAATAGAATTAAGCAATAATCCAAACCTCCAGAATTGATTTTTCTTATCTTAAGCTTTGGATGGCTTTCTTTTCATCAATATAAGCAAGAAATTTGCAAATTTAGAAAAGAAAAGTAAATAAAATTACTCTGATCTCTGTGTGGGTGTTAAGTGGATATATTATTTAACTGTCTAGCAACACAGCGAAAAAATTTAAGCTCTACATAATTAAATCACGCATGCAAATAGCAGGCAATTTTGCTCCTTATTTTTTGAACTTAGTTAATTATTCTTGATATAAAATAATAAATGCATTTTTGAAGATTAAATACTTATGGTAATATTTTTGCATTTTTGAATAAAAAATAAAATAATTATTTTATTTTTTATATAAATTATTAATAATTTTTGTATATATATATATGAAATATATATATATATGAAATATATATAATAATATTAACGAATAAATTAATATAAAATTGGATATAGCAAATATTTCGGACATTCACCAAAGCGACTATGTGATTGTTGACATTCACCAGATTTCTGTGTTTCACCGTAACATATATATTAACCATTTAGCGGTTTACTACTGCCTCACAGTGCATGCTTTCTTCTACTTGCTGATATTTACAGTATGTTTTTATATCTATCGTATCGTTTACTGCATATGTGTGAGCATGACTTGTTCCATGTCACAGAGTCAATTAAAATCCATGTAGAGATCCGGTCAGTAAAACTCATTAAAATGAGTCAAAATAGTCTCGATTCATAGACGCATTCGAGCGTCTACGAAGCAAATAGATTTCCAGGCATTGAAGAAGTTTCCAGGCAGTAGACTTCCTTCAGAATGTTCTTCAAAACTTTGGTGTACGCCTCCCGCAAATTATCCTAAAATGATGTTCTTTTATGGGAGTTTTTAAGAGTGGGCACAAGAAAATTGTGAGTTTGGGTCGTCAGAACTTCATAGGGGCTGAAGAACCATCTTTGAATCAGTCAACGAAGCGGATCACGATGAAGGATGATGCTGCAAGTGAAGGTGAAAGTTACAATCGTTCGCGATGTTAGGTCGTGACTTTGTGGAATACTTATTTCCTGTTACATTAAATGAATTCTCAAATAACAATCTGAGTTTAAGAATTTGGTCATATTTTCGCCGTTGTCTTTTTCACAGACATCGAAAATATTGCGTATGGACATCGATAAAACTATTACTAAAGTTGTCTTTATCATAACAAAATTTCTCAGTTTCTTATCATAGATCTTTGTAAATATGGCCTGAAATTTGATGAAGATCCACCACGCGTTGCATTTTGCATGATGATTTGCAAAGGAGACGAAAAAGAATTCTACGAAAATGCCTGCCATTACTTCCNTATATACAAAGAAAAAAAAGTTCCTAACCAGAAATAATAATTATTGAAAAAATATTTTAGGGTTGTTCTTTTTTTTGCATAACTCATGTTTTACCATTTAATTAAAAATTTTGCGCAATTCTTATTAGTGTCTTGTGTATGCAAAACATTGCATACATAATGAGAATTATTAGAAAAATTAATCTTAAGAAATTTAAATTTATGAACAAAAATTAGTTATTCTCTAAAATGAGAAAAGTTTATAATCAGAATTAATAATTATTTAATAATGTTTCATTTATTGTTATTTATTTAACATCATTCACATTTTATGTTAGACAAAATTTTCTACAGTTATAATCAAAACATGTCTGAGAAAAATTAATTATTTTAATTAGAAAAATACACAATTTTTGGTTATTTGAACTAATGAGCTGAAATCGTAATTTTTTTTTTAAATTATAATATCTCCTTAAAATATTAATTTAAAAAATATTCATTTCCTTCAATTACTTCGAGAAAGAAATATAATTTTGAATTTTACTTGAAACTAAGATCCAACAATCTAAAAAAGTATAGTTTTTATTAATTAATGTTTAAAAATATTTATTTGGGATATATTTTTGTTTAATTCGATTAAAAGCCTTTGGCTATTTTAAATTAGTTTTCAAAAAATTTACAACTAAGTTTTAAGTTTAAAGCTTATCATTGATAATGAAAAATTAACCTTCAAAATCTACGATCATTTTTATTTAATAAATTAAGAAAAAATAATTAAAAGATTCTTATCAATTAAGTTATTTCAAACTACTTTGTTAAGTTGACAAAAATGCGAAAACTCAATCAGAAAATGCCTCCGCATAATAAGCAAAAAAATTAAATTAAACTGCGTATTTCAGTTTTAAGATAATTATAAGAAATAAAAATTACAGAAATTTTTACTTTTTTCTTCAGATTTCTAGTTTTTTTTTCCAGTTCAAATCGTAACGTGCTGAAACTTCTAAAGTTTCAAGATCCTGACAGCGAAACTTCGTGAAAAAAATTTTTATGTCTGGAAAACGGATGACCCGAGAGGTAAATTTTCAATTTCACAGTCGCTGCACAAAGCAAATGAGTTTTGCTTCGAGCAATATGCATAAATTCTGCAAATCGTAAATGAAAGAAATACCTCCGAGATTTGGCAAGTAATGAATAAAAAGTGACATAAGCAAGATATACAGGCTGCGGCTTGAGAAACACATTCGTTTCACTTTTTTTTTATTTACTGTATCGCCGCAAATAAAGAGAAAAAAAAATTGGAAAACTCATATTTAAATCAGTTTATTTACATTTACTTATAATTTATGATGGTTTTCTTAGACGTTTTTAATGTTGAGTAAATAAGATTTAATTTAATTTCAAAATGAAAAAAACTATTAAATAATTCGTAAAAGTGTGGAACTATGATTTCATGCTGTTCAGATTCGGTCGAATATGATTTATACAACGGTCAAGTTTAAATTGTGACAGTCATGGGATATAAATTAAGATGGAATGTACACAAAAATTTTTCATTTTTTCTTCGTTTAATGCTAAAATTAATAGAATGAATAAATAAATTTCAAATTTGTAGCCAAACAGTCCAATAAATTATATTTCTTTATAATTAATGTAATTTTATAACATAATTTTTAGTGGTTTCTTTTTTTGTATTTTACATGTGATCTGCATCGTTATAAGTTAAACACGTAACCTGAAATTACATAAGATGTTAAACCCAAAGAAATGTTAAACATGATGAAAGAAAATTAATAAGTTTAAAAGAACATAAACTTTGGAAAGAAGTCAAAAGTAAAATAGACACAAAAATAAGACAAAAAAGGAGTACAAAATCGTAACATATTTTTTAAAAGTCACGTAAAAAAGTACAAATTTAATCGAATCAATCAATCATACAAATCAAATTAAGTTTTTCAGTCCTTTGGTGCCGTCAATAAGTTTAATAACTAATGCATTTTAATTAAAATATTTTAAAAATTTATTATTCTTAAAGGGATTAGTTGAATTGGGAACTGTGAACTATTCACCTTAAAAATTTCACGTAATTTACCTTAAACTCTTCATATAATAAAGCAAAAGTAACAAAAATTTGAAAAAATAAATAGAAGCATGTATATATAAATAAAAATGAATCTAAGACCTGAAAAATATACTCAATCTAAATTCATATTTGCGTTTCTAATATTCCGCTCTATTATATCAGTATTACTACTTATGAATGATAAAAAAGTATGAAGAAATAAAAAAAATACCATTACCATTTAAGAAATGAGTATTATAATTATTTTATTTAATTAAAATAAATATTTGATAATTGTTTGAAAAATTTGCTTGCTGTAAAATTTTTCGAATTTGTTAACAAATTGAATTAGCAGTTAATATCCTAAATATATGACCAAAAATGAATAAAATATTTTAGTGAATATATATCTGTATTACTGGGAAACGTAATTACCATTTTATTGCTATAAAAATCGCCAATTTTTAATAACACTAAATTTATGTATAAATAAAAATGAATATATAAATGCAATTACGTAAATTAAAACATGTATATATAAATAAAAATGAATCTAAGGCCTGAAAAATATACTCAATCTAAATTCATATTTGCTTATCCAATATTCCGCTCTATTATGCCAGTATTACTACTTATGAATGATAAAAAAATATGAAGAAAAAAAATACCATTTAAGAAATGAGTATTATAATTATTTTATTTAATTAAAATATAATATAATTAATTTATTTAATCAATAAAATACTTTTGGAACTACCCATTCCAAAAGTATTTTATTATAAAGTTCTTTCAAAGCTTATACTAATATTTCAGTTACTTTTGTATATAAATGTCATAAAAGACAGACGATTTTATTCCACTTGATAATTATTGATGACGGCCAATTCCCTTAATATTATTAGTAAGTAATTTAAGTTTTTAGTTATTTTTTCGCTTCATAAAAATAAGCAACTAAATAAATTTTTTTTACACAATTCCCTACTTTTAAAATATGAGTTAACAATTTTCCAGCTTTGGATGTCTAAGTTAGTTTAATGACATACATTTATGTCACATACTGCAAATAAGATTAAAGTTAAGTGATTAAAATTAATTTATCACTATGTGATATGTGGGGAATAATTTATTCAAGGAAATATTTTTCTAATAGTTAATTTGCTTTCATGAAGGAATTAATTGTCAAATTTAATCGCTTTACTATCTAACAGTTAAGTAAGCTTGTCACTTCTAAAAATGAACTGAAATTTTGCAAAAGTTTATAATTCTTTGCGTCAATAAAGAAACTAATTTTTAAATATTTATTCCTTACTAAAACCATAAAAAGTGTTGTTCAAATATTCAGCTGGAAAACCCTATAGTCTGGAAAATCTAATGCTGCTTTTATAAAATCTATTTTGAAGTAATTGGTGTAGGCCCGTTGAAAATATTTATTTTTAGCAGCACTTTTCAAAAAACAACTCATTTCATTTCAAGTTATTTTAAATTTTGTTGACTGTAAAAAAACACAATTTTTCAAAATTTCTATAATTAATATCCATTAGTTCTACATACTTTTTTTTTTTTATTTCCAAATTGCATCATTTTTCACGAATAAGACATCCATAACAAGTGGATATTTTTAGCCTAATTATTTTGCTAATATTTTAAAAATCTAGATCCATTTTAAAGTCAATATTCAAAAACTCTAAGAATATTGGGAGTAAGAATAAGACATAATTAAGCAGGCAAATTTTAATAGCCATAAGTCTATGTTGCATTGATAGAAAAATGATGTAAGAACTAAGTAAGTACTTGTTTGTGTCTGCTCTGAAGGTAATTTTCCAATTATTTCAAAAGACTGTTTGACTTTAAAATGAAGGAGGATAGATTATTTGGCTTAAATACTATTCTTTTTATGAGTGAGTGATTCTTTTTATATCCTATTGAGTGAGTCATTCTTTCAATATTTTATTTGCATTTTTACTAAAAATTATAAATTAGCATGTAATACATTTATTACATACAAATGCATACTTTGGCAGAAATCACAAAAACGTTCACAGCTGTTATGTTAGCACTTGTTACTTTGTGTAAGGAGTGCACAGATTTTTAAAATGCGAGGACATACATTTTGCATATACTTCATTCTGCATAATCTTCCTTCCCTTTGCATAAACAGCTTTTTTAAATATTCTTTAAAATATATAAAGTTCCGTGATGACTGTCGTTACATATTTTAAAAAATTATATCAATAAATATGCACATTGAGATTTGTAAATCAATATTTAAACATTAAAGAAACAAAATCAAAACCGAAATCTGACAAATTCTGTCACGAAAGGCAGTAAGAAAAGTATAAAAGCCAATTTATACTTTTCACTTTCTTCTTTTTATACTTTTCAATTTCAACCTCACTTTTCTCTGTTTTTAATANAGACTTATATATATATATATATATATATATATTTTACTTTATTTTTCACCAAGTGTGTCATAAGGTTATTACGGAGCACCGGGTATATCAAACCCAATTGGCATTTGCAAGTTGCGAGACAGTTTTAAAATATTACGAATGCGAATATTATTAAAGAAATTAAAGGAACGGAACTATTTGGAATAGAAGAAAATTTTCAATTACATCATAAGAATAATTTATTTAACTAATTTTAAAGTCGAAACAAAATAATTTCCCAGTACAGTAATTTTAAATGCATATGAATAATTTTCTTTGTTTCACAATTTTAAATTAAGTTCTGCAGATATTATTTAAATTTCTTTTTAACCATATCAAGGAAGAAATAGTTTGCATTTGCGTACACGTAATTCAAAATTAGTTACACATAAATAATTATTTTCTCTATTTTTCACTATGCAATAGCACAATATACACCAAATTGAAGTTAAAATAATGTCCGTTTATTTTCTGGTGCCAATTGTCGATATTAATTCTTTAATTAATTAAGCGTCAAAACAATTTGTCTATGTCTTTGCTTTGTCTATGATATGTCTTTGCTTGTCAATTTTGCTTTGTCTTGGAAGCTTTGTCTATTTTCAGATTTCTAGTTCAATTAAATAAAGTGTATTTTTCATTAATTTCTTTTTTAAAATTGAAGAACTCATTTCCCTTATTAAATGTTTGTTATAAGAGTATATTTAGATTGGTTTAATTGACAATAAAGCTGTCGTAATATCAAAATAATTTCCTCATTTTTTAACTTAAGCCAAAGAGTAATGAATCTTTTACATTGGTAAATTTGGCATTTCTCAATTCAATAAAAGTAATTAGTATAAATTTTATAAAATTGAAGCAAACATTACACATTATTGAGAACAAAAGCTGTGAAGTTTATTATTTTTTAATTACCTTTAAATTTTGAAATACAAGTGAAAATAATTAAATATATTGCCAAGATCTGACATTAATCTCCATAGCGATCAGTTTTGTGTTCCACTGATGAAACGTGATGTAGTTTTCTGTACCGCAGAAAGGCTTGTATTCCATAGAAGTGTGTTTTTGGTTCCGAAATATCACATGATATTCGCAACAAGACGTGGTTTTTAAACCAAGATTAACCTGATGAATGCGCAATGTAACTATTTTAAAAAAGAGGAAATTCTTACAACTTTTTCCATGAGCAAACTGGTTACAAAAATATTCCTTGTTGCTCTTGCAAGGCACTTCTTTAGCACAGTGTATGTTTCTGGTTCTTTAAAATCAGAGTATATGAAGCCCCATTGCATCGAAATTTAATTTTAAAATGATATTTGTCATTTATTTTCGTTGTTTTTTAATTGGATACCTTATCGGATTTAAATGGGATCATCGTGAGTAAAATCGTGGCATGTCTATTCTGAAGACAATCACTTTCGACACATACGCGAGGCGTCGCTTACAGGCATTCAATGAAAACGGATTTAAATAAGATAGTTAGAAAAAATCACTTCATTTTTTCGAGTTCCAAGTACTTAATTGCATTTGTTTTCAGTTTCTAAATTAATTTTGAAATAAAGTACCAAAATTATCATCAATGAATCAATGAATCGTTTATTTAATATTTTTCGTCGTATCTAATATTATTATTTAACATAATTATCTACAATATCTTATATTTTTCTTTTATCATCAATGAATCGTTTATCTAATATTTGTATTAATTGATGCTAATTTCACTCCACCAATGTAACTTGATAAAATGAAATCTAACAAGTTTTGTATTCAAGGAATGGCATTATTCAAAATTAAAAATTTAGAAATGTTTATGTCTCTGAAATTTAACTGATCATCTCGCAGTTTCACGGCTAAAATACAGAATTCTTTAAACCAATTTAATATTTATTTCTTTAATTTTAAATGTCATCTGTTTTTGAAAAAATGCAAATTTCGAGAGTTATGAGGAAATTTTATAAAGGTTTCACTATTAATACGAAGTTTTGTTTCATTCATTTAATTTTAAAAACAGGCACTGTTTCATTGAATACCCTAAAGACAAAAATTTCATTTAAGGTACAGAAATCAAAACTTCAATCTTTGCGATATAGGCATTTTTGAAAATAGAAACTTCTTTTATTAATCCTAGTGATATAACAATTTTTGAAATAACTCAAACAAAGAAAAAGGTTTTTTCTCGATCTTGCTACAATTATTACATTGAGCAATATTTTTAGATTGTATATTTACAATCCTCGTAACTATACTTTTCAAAATCCTCTAACGATATGTTTTATCTCTTTCCAGAATAGGTATTTGTTCAACGTTAACAAAATGTTTCTTTCAAAAGAAAGCCATTACAGTATAATCAGAGTCAGTAAATCTCTAAAACTCCGATGCTCTTCCCTCAGGCATTTTAGCAGGTTTCTACGAAAAGAGACGCAAAAATCTTATAACAATTCTTTGGAGACTTTTTATCTTATTTCTAAATAGAACATTGGGCAAGAATAGGAGCTGAAGCACACTCTACAAATTCCACAGTTTATACTTTATAGAAAGTTGTCTACACCACAGGAAAATATGAAAGAGAGTTTTGGAAAAAATAAGCAAATATTGGACACTGCATGTGTTGAAGATAAACTTTTTCTTTCCTTCACAGTTTTATGTTTTAAATTTTTTTTCACGATATGCAACTTTTTTAAACTGGCTTCACTGCTGTCATAAAAAAGAAAAAACGAAAAATTGTAATATTCTTTTGCTAGCAAAAATGTTTTTTTTCAGAAAAAAGTAAACCTTTTCTACTCCAAAAAATTTTATTTTTATATATTTAACTTATTTCATTTCAGAATTTATATTCTAGGTTTCTTCCTTAAATAAATTTTAATTTTAAAAACAATTTGAGAATTTCATCTTTAAAATCTTTATTATTTTAAAATAATATGTGTATATTCTGGAAATTATTTGAACAAATTTATATTTAAAACAAGTTACAATCTCCATAAAATGTAAACAAGATGTCCTAAACATGTAACAATGAGTATATTGAAAATTGCCTGGAGGTAGATATATTTTATACCAGTAGGATTTGAATATTTCTGCCTCAGGTGCAAACGCAGTAACAAATAAGTGCACACGAGAACATATGTTATTATATTGGTCTGCTCGAGGTAAATTGCACATGAATCAGGAATCTATATATACCATATAACTAGATCATATAAGTATAAAAGTTTTCCGGCAGCTAAAATCTTGATTTGTTTTGTTCGTCTGTGCTGTGTGAAATCTAATTTGGTCCATTAGATTTCAGTAATCTCAGCTGTAATGGAAGGTATTAGATTTTCCAGATAAGTATGCCAGAGATTAGTAACTTTGGTTAGAGAGAGGTAAAATGTACAGTGCGGAATAAAACGGACCACCTTGAATAACTTTTGATCTATTGATCTGATCTTCACGTTCTAGGACTCATTCTTAATGGTATGAAGGGGTGACTTCAGGTTATGCACATGCAATATTTTAACGTACTTTCTTTGAATAAATATACCTTTTTTTCAAAAGACATGGACATCAGACCCCCAAAATATAGGGTGTAGCCACAAACTGTGAAATATGGTCAGGAAAAAGTTATAAAGTTTGCCCCTCCCACTCTTAATGTCAATTTTACTTTTAGCGTATTTCGTCATATCTCGACAACTTTTTTAAGCGAATAGAAAAGTTTTAGAATACAATTGAAGCATTCCTTCATACTAAGATTTCTTCATCAAAAAATATATTTTAGACTATTATTATTTTCTATGATTTTATTTCATAATAGTTTATTAATTTTATTTAATAATAGCTCGACTATTTATTATTTTCTATTATTTTATTTAATAATAGTTGAAAAATCTTTTAATTGTAAGGTGTAAAAGTTTATTTTATTTTACAAAAATGCTATTTTGCATTGAAAAATACAAAATTTGAGTGAAATCGGTAGAATAGTTCCGTTTAAAATTTTATTTCACAGAAACTATTCAACCAATTTCACTCAAATTTCGAATTTTGCCAAGTAAAACTACTTACTTTGAAATGTTGTAAAAAAATATGTGCCTTACAATTCAAAGTTTTCTCGACTAATATTAAATTAAATAATAAAAAATAATAAATATTTGCATAAACTTATTTTTGTATGGAATTATCTTTGAATAAAGAAATTTTATAATTGTGTGTTAAATTTTTTAATTCGCTTAAAAGGTTCTTGAGATATGTTAAATACGCAAAAAATAAAATTACCATTATTGGGTTTAATCTTTGGATCGGTCTCCTGATTAATTTGATAATATCTTCCAGAAGGTTACCCCCTATATTTGGCGAGGGGGGGGGGTTAAAATTCGATAGTCGAAAAACAGGTGGGTTTATTCCGAGAAAGTGCGTTTTCGAGTCTGATTTCGTAACTCAAAATTTTGTCTGCACTAATTAACATATTTAAGGTCACATTCCTTAACCATTAAGACGGAATTCTAGAACGTGAGAATCCGATCATATTTTTTTAAAATATTTTTTTGTTCGCTGTGCATGCAATAGAAACTTATACATACCGTAAAACTAGATCATATAAATTTAAATTTGAAGCAGGTAATGAATAATAAACTCACTTTTTTGTCTGTCCATTCTTTGTGGAGTTAAGACTTCCAAGACAGTTTACCTAAACTTCTTTTATATTTGACAAATCATTTTTTTGGTCAGCTGGACTTGAGTATTTAAATCCACTGTTTTAATAGAAAGATTTTCTCTATCAAAAGAAAATAATAAATTTTTTTGCGCTTTCTATAACAAGATGAGAGAATAATTCCAAAATCAAAAGAGCTAAAATAATATTTTATCAACTTTCAATTGAATTTGACTTGCATATCTTTTATAATATATCTGTTGATTATAAAATCAAGGGAATTAAAAATAAAATTTTTTTTGACTTATTTCTGCGTCATAGTATAGATATATGAATTTCATTAATTAATGGGAAAACAGTAAATGAAGGATTATAGGGCAAAGATATAAATACTAAGCCATTCTTATAATCATTGATTCCGCTGTTTTTGTTACGCAACTGGTAGCATTTTATCTATTTCATTTGATATCTTGTGCGAAATTAATTAATTTCTTTTGCTTCTTTTAAGTATCGAGGAATCATATTTAATCCTCATACATCAGAAACACAAATCTCATCCTAATAGGATTATAGTTGCTTCTATTATAATGGAGAGAAGAAAAAATAAAGAAGAGCAGTGATATGTGAAGGGAAAGTCACAGTATTTATCCAATGAAAACATAATTTGTCCACGTTAGGGGTCAAGTTATGGTTTTCTTCTTGATGAATATGGGGTTAGTTTTATAGATTTATTCTTTTTCTAGACAAGATTATGAAGATATTTATGTTTGTAAAATAGATTTACAGATTAAGAAAACGTATGACATATATTTGTCTGTAATTTAATGTATAGCTAAATTTAAATACTTCATATATTTTAGCAGATTTCCTTTAGCACTAAATATTGTTGACAGTAAACCTGAATTAGTTTCTTAAATTTAACTTCTTATCTGTAATACAATCTATATGATATATTTTCAAAAATTCGTTGGCATATTCCACCACCTTAATAAATCTTTATTATCAAAATATTTATTTCTACAAAATTTGCATCATTAGTACGGTTTGGTTTTACTGTGTTAATAGGCTTGAAAATTTTAAGTATTTAAATAAACGTGAAAAGTGCTTTGTAATTAATTGAATTGGGTAGACCTTAAAAAATTTCGTGGATTGAGTAGTTAGAAATTGTTGAATTTAAGATGGATGAAAAATCGAATAAAATGATGATTACTTTTAAACTAAATGTGCTTTTTAACTAATCACTTACTGTTATAAAACGAATTGTAATAAATAAACATTAGAGAATCAATGGCTCCCTAGTGAACAAGGATTGTTGTAAAAGATCTAATACATATAACTCAATTACATCCATTTTGACCTGACTTAACCTGACCAACACCGAAGAGCCATTACATTATGACCACCCTCCATCTATAACAATGGGCTCGCCCAGGTTTTCATGGTTTCTCGCCCAAGTACAATGTTTTCATGGGGCACATTAGGGCCCATGATCCTTATAGAACAATCCCTCACGTCTGTAAGCTACTTGAAGTTGCAGACCAGGTTCACCCATTCATGGCAACAGTTGGGTGGTGTTTACCAACAGGATAATGCACCATGTCATCGAGGTCGAATAGTCATGGGTCGAAGGATCGAATCGTCATGGATTGCTCGATGAACATTCCAGTGACTTTCAAATCATGTCTTGACCCCCAAATTCACCTGACCTTAATCCAATAGAGCATTTGTTGTCCTACATGTAAAACCAAATTCGTGCTGCCACACTACCCCCTCGCAATGTGAGGGAATTGCAGGACCAGTTGGTGAGCGCTTGGTACCAGATACCTCACACTACCTATCAGCACCTTGTGGAATCAATGCCACGGCGGGTGCTAGCAGTTTTGAGGGCTAAAGGTCGTCCTACATGTTATTAGCAGGGTGGTCATAATGTAATGGCTTTCGATGTATATCAAAATATTTGATTCATGAAGTGGTATAAGTTCAATAATGTAATTTTCTGAAAACAGAAAGGGAGTACTATACTAGTTTTGAAACACACGAAAAATGTATTGAGAATCATGACGCCCTGGAAAGAAACTGCCATTATTTTGATGAACCGTGTTAAAAGAATTTAAACATGAGGGTTTTAATTCCTGCCAATAATACAGATACGTTATGCATAACTATAGAGAAATATTCTCAGCGAGAACATTTTTCTACGCTTAAGTTATTGGTCCGGATATAGTGCGGGGCGGATTTCACAGGCAGGAAGATCTCATAAAACATTTGTAGAAGTTAGTTTGAATGTTGGAGTGATGCAAACAATAAACTGCATGAACAATGTTTTCTTCCAGAAACAAAGCACACTGAAGCCAGTTCTTATTTCCCTAGGGCAATACTCCATCGCATTTTGCAAGTTCAACTTTTGTTTTTTCTTATGTATTTAACAATTTCTAGCTGCCAAAAACACATTGAACGTAGTATATCATTCAAAAATTTAATAAGTCCAGCATTACGAGAAGAATGGCTTGTGCTAGCTACAAAAATCGTTTACTCATGAAATAAATTACACTGTTAAAAAATTTCAGATTAAATTACGGTATAAAGAACCGGCACTTTGAGTGCATCATCTGTAAAATCCTTTTTACCACAAAATCCATTTTACAGTAAAATCCATTATTACCGTAAGATATTACACGGTAATTTTTAAAGTATATTTAATTAGAGTTACTCAGTGATTTTACGGTAATTATTACTGTAAAAATTATGATATCTCTGATTTTTCTTTCAATAACATGTTCCGATAAAAATTGATTTTACTAATTAATTGATTTTACGAATTATTGATTTTACTGATTGATTTTACCGATAAAAATTGATAGTAATATTATTTAATTAGAGTTATTCAGAGATTTTACTTTAATTATTACTGTAAAAACTATGATATCTCTGATTTTTTTTTCAATAACGTGTTCCGATAAAATTTTATTTTTCGCTAGAAATACCGGCGCAGTGAGTGCCGTAACTTTTTACCATAATTTATTCCAGCATTCCCCGCACCAACCACAGTGATGATGAAAAATATCCTCAGTGGTAGTCGGATCATGCATTAGAGTTCCCTCTCCGTTAGGCTAACGGTGACAGTTTTTCCAGGATTCAGGAAACGTTTCCGTCAAACTCGAAGAAAAATCAAAAATGTTAATTATCTAATGTTTATATTCCAGAAAAAAGTTGAATGTAATTTATTTCTACCCATTTTTAATTGAATAATAATTTATAAGAAATTTTTTTAACTGGTATTTCCATTGCGTTTAACTTGACATTAATCTTATAAATCACGAACAAAAAGAACCCCAACAAAACACTAAGTCCCCGTAAATTTGAGTTAAATTTAAATCAAGTTAAATAAAGCTAATTTTAAATAGAGCTCAATCCGTTGTATTCAAGATCATCAGCCAGAAATTGTAATTGTAATTTCAAAATGAATAGAATGAAATGAACAGATATTTCGAAAGAATTTCCTACAAAATAAGCATATTTGCGTTAACAATAATTAAAACTTAATATCAGTCTCGCAAGTGTTGATATTTAAAATCGCCAGAGTCGGTGATTTCGCTGAAGTAATCTAAATAATCCAGCGGGTTCCGCTACTCCCCTTAACCCTCTTAATTTCCCCTTTCAAGGTAGCCACGTAAACAAATGGGAACTACTTCTGATTTCAGTACGGGTTTCAGCCACAATTAATTAGTTAATTAAAACCGATTTTGTTCCTCATGAAATCATGCTACCTTGTAGCACGTCCAGCCAAAATGGCTTCCACTCCAGTTTGAGACAGCGAACGGAGCCCGAGACGATAGATCAACATGATCACGGGGCATGCATCACACTAGATTCTACGTGGGAGTTAAAATTAAGTTAAAGCTAAGGTGGGGGGTGCAGTCTTAGCCTTCCCCCCTTTCTGACTGCGTTACGATTTCAGAGTTTAATCAATGGTTAAACGAATTTTGAAAGGAAATATATCATTCGGTCTTTATCACGAAGAGAAGTTAATTTGCCATTGTTGGAATGATCTGGTTAAATGTTAGTAGTAAATTGGGGATTATACTCGCACTGTATTGAGCAATATTTTTGATTATTTGTTGTGAGGTTTCTTATTTCCTGCTTATTTCGATAGTTTTTTTAAAAATATTTTTATCGTTGAAATAATGATATAGCATAGGAATAAATTTAGCTAAAGATTTAATGATAATTTGCTAAAAAGAGTCGCGGGATAGAACGCTCACCTTCTAATGTGGTGGTCCGGGTTCAAATTCCAGCGATGACTGGTCGTTACGAATTCCGCACCCAGCTCGCACAGACCGCATTGCTGATGTAAAATATACTTACTAGTAGACGGATCATATATTGATTCCCTTGCTGTGAGGCTAACCATGGGAGGTTTCTGTGGATTTCCTCTCAATATTACGCAAATGCGGATTAGTTCATCAAAAATCATCCAGAAAGGCAAATTTTACCAAACACTTTATCCAAGAGTTCCGTTGTCTTATGGATTGGGTTTCAAATTACAAGACTACGTAGTTGAACATTAGTAGTCGTTAACTCAAAATTGTGTCAGCTGTACAACGAAACAGATAAATAAATTTAGCTTTCTTTAATATTTAAACACTACTGCTATTTCGTGAAAAAAAATCATTTGTACAAACTTAAAACAGATGCCTTAATTAGTTGCAAATGTTGAATAGATTTTAAAGCAAATTCGTAAATCATAAAAAAGATTTAATTTCAATAAATATACAGTCATATGAAGGATTTTATTATGTTGAGTATGAAGTTCATTGGCGTTAGATAATGATTAAAAAAATGTCGTGTCAAATTAAACCACGATGCGTGAATACGATAAGATGGATAAACGATATTATATATTAAATAAGAAGAAAAAACTGAAAGAATGAAGAAATGAATTATTTTTGAAATATAGCAGAACCAGGTAAATCATACAGTTTTTTTATGCAAAAATGTCTATTGAAATCTACCAACAAAACTACAGTGATCGTAGATGTTTAAGAAAACATATTTTGCAGATATGTTTGAAACAAAATCAAATACCATACCAAAGACGTGTTTAACTGAATGTTCTTAAAATTGCTATGAGAAGGCTTTCGTTTGATAATACCACTTAAACTCTCCATGAGAATCTACTATTCTACCAAAATAATGGCCCCGAGGTGAAAACGTATCTGCACGCGTTCTGGATGAAATCTTCAGCAGGTATTTCTGACACAAAACTTTGATCAACATTGCGTATATAAAAACAATAAATTAACAATGTACTATAGTATTTTATATTGAAACGAGATGGCGCCACTTTCGAAATACTAATGCGCTTATTTATTAAAAACTAAACTACGTACTTACTTACACAACGGTGGTCCTAAATGAAGACAAATATTCGAGATGAAATTCGTCGCAGGCATATTTAGTGCAAAAATCGTGATCAAAAATTAGCTGCACCACTATTAACTAAAATTGAATTGCCTGGTTTTAAAATTGCCAAAATAATTATGTTTTTTAAAATTAAATTAAAAAAGGCGTTCGTTTCAAAATACAGATACACCAGTCAATGAAAATCAGCTATTCTTACTGTAAATGGTCTCGTAAAACTAAGAGGAATTATAGTAAGGAATTCGCTTACGGCGGTTTAAGGAAAAATGTTTTAAGGATTTGTCTGACCAAAAGTGTCATGACCAAGACTGAGAGTAAAGGAAAACGAGTCGCTATTAACTAGAGAGAGATACCATGTGTTCGTTTCAAAGTACTGATGTTTTTGCCTACCAAAACATTGCAAATTTATAAGAAAATAAGTTTTCGTTTTAATTATGGTACCTATTATTCAACTACTTTTTTTTAAAAAAAATTGTCATGTTATTCTAACATATACGAACCGCGAACGTTTAAGCAAAAATTTAAATTAAATAATTAGTTTTCACTTAAGTTATTTTAAGCTCCATGTTTATTTAATGTTCATGTCAATTTTTGTTCAGTTGTTTCATGTTTTAGTGTACATATGAGTTTCATAAATTTAATTATATAAGTCTTTGACTCATTATTTATTGACCGTACTTAGTTCTTTTGCCTAAAAGTCTCAGTGTAAATACGTAAATATTTCGAAACAATCGACAATAATCTTAAAAACAACAGAAAAGAGTTAAGATAACTTTAAATTTTTTTCATTTATTAGTTTTATCAATCATAGTTTATGTCAAACGTAATAAAAATTAAAATTATTATTTTGCATTTTTGAAATTTTTTCAAAATAAATATTACTATCGTATAAGATTATAACGTCTGTTAATTCAACGAACCAAATATTTCAATTACGAAAATTTAGCTAAATAATTTGCTCAAGTTTTCGGAATGTTAATTCAAGAATATTTCCAAATTGTGTTGAATAAATTTTTAAACAAAATCAAAGTCATGACTTGTTAGTTTGCTAAACAAATTTATGATTTGATTTCAAAAATATTCTAATGACATATTGTATCAGATTTTCCTTTTATTTTCCTTTTGAAATTTTAACTCACTTCAATTGAATTCATTAATATTTATGCAAGTCATTTCATCGAAAATCATTTATGTATTTTTGTAAAACTTACTTTATAGAAAAAATAAGTATTTTATAGCCGAAAGAAAATACTACACGCTGAAATTTATTTTAATGAATTCATTTTTACGAACTATTTCCTGAATTATCGTGTTTGAATCAACAGTTTGAAAATGTAGGGGGCATACATTTTCTATTACAGAAAATCAGTAATATTCAGAACATCCAGAGATAATAACAAAAAATGATGGAAATTAACTATTTTGAAGAGACTGTTAAGATAATTGTTGCTTTATTTTTAATTTAATATGTCTTTCAGTCTCAATCTCATTAGAAAGGCTTAAAACAAATATTAAGAAAAGCTTATCAAAGTTTTGCTGGATTTCAAACTTAATGCTTTAAATTCTTTCATAAAAATCATAGCACTCAGTTTGTTTAATTACTATTTTGTTAATTAGTACAAATTAAAATACAAACAAATTATAGATATTAAAATGTTGACTAACGAGAGGAAATCTATCTGTCCATATAAACCATAAAAAATTGCATATTATTGACATATTGAAGCCGATGATCCTTTTATTAGATAATTAATGATCCCTTTATTATTTGATAGAAATTGAAGTGAAAAAATTTTTTTATGAAAAACCTAAATTAAGGGGAAAAAACTTTAAGAAATTGCCATAATATTATTTCAAGGGATAAAAATTTAAAAAGGTAGTAGAAATTAAATAAAAGTTTTGGTAAAAAATTAAAAAAAAAGTTTTGTTCTAAAAATCTGAATTAATGGAAAGAAAATGCCCCCTCATCAAGAGAAAATGATGAAAACCCGTCATATTATTATTCTCGTCAAGGATGCTTAATTAGTTTTAGCATCCTTAAAAAAAAAACTCATTGACATAGCAGTTCTGAGTTCAAAATACTAAGTTATTGGTACCAAGATATCTCGGGGGAAAAATTTTTAACGACCCGCCGAAAGGGATGTCAAAAGAGAAAAAAGTCTTTATTGTGGTAATTTTTGCCTATAAAAAATTGATATTGAGAAATATAATCATGCCAGATGATATCGAATGAAATTCAATTTTATTTTTATCGATTGAACTGGAGAAAAATGTTTTTAGCTTAATCTGATAACGTAAAGCCACTGGAAAAAGCAGCAACTGGTGAAGATTTTTTAAAAAAATGGAATTATTTTGGTTTAATAAATTGTGTTGATATATTTCTTTTAGTTTGGCTCACGTTTTCGTATTGTTGATTTAATACTGATTTTTTGATCATTTGCTTATTTTTCACCCAATATGAAGATCAGATTTCCTGGTACTATATTAATAATTTCATATTTAGAAAAATAAAATTGGTATCTTTAAATTTTAATTTTAGATTCTCAATGTCTCTGGGACCCCTTAATTAAAACTATTTTCTGTAAACCACAGTACGTTCCATTTTCCAAAAAATAAATATCTCCAAACAACGCCAAAGACAATTATTAATATTTAAAAATGTATTCGATAACAAAATAGTTAAGAATAAATTCAATATAAAAGTTTAGCATTACACCAACTAGATTGTTTTTCTCGTATGAGCGGCTTAACTGCACATGAATCAGAAAAAAAATTGGTATCTCGAAATCACATATAAAGTATTATTACCTTATAATAAGGAACCCTTCTCTATTTTTATTCTCCCAAAAAAATTTCTTATTTCTTTATTCTGATTGAGTCACGCAATCTGCATTCCTTAGGCTAATTTGATTTTCCAAGTACAGGCGATTACTTTCAAAATCAAATCAAGTTCATTGCACCAATTTTGTAATGCTAAGTTGAAATTTTTTCAATTTTTTTTTTAAATCACGTTGTCAATTTTGGCCATTGGATTTTATTTTAAAAGGTTGCAACAATGAGTTTAAGTTAAATTTGCAAAATCTGCACACGAAAACTTTAAAGAATACCTTTCAAACTCTGGTCTTCTATATGTTGAAAACCATTCCTGAATAACTTTTTTAGTACTTTAAATTTCTTTATGAAATATGCTTTTAAATATACTTTAAAATGGGTTTTTTTTGCCTTTAAGGCTCAAATAACCGTTTAACTTTCTTGTACTAAAGAAACATTTTTATTCCCACTAATATTATTTCCATATAGTATTGAAACGGAACAAAATATCCCATTGGAACTTGTCTGTACCTGTAATATAACTGTCCGTTTATTATTACTAGTTAACATATTAATAATTGATTATTTCCAATTGAACTGCCATGAAATTATTTATCAGCTGAATTTGTCGTTCGTAAACTCCATTTTATGATTCCTCAATTTCCTTCCTCAATTTTCCACTTTCTATCATGATCATATTTTGTTCATATTTTCAATATTGTCACCAATATTATTCATATTTTTTGTTGATTCATTAACATTTCCAACTAGCACTAAGGCAAAATATTGAATGTATAACTTTAATAAAAGATTTTATATTGTGGTGCAAGACCCTAATTAAAAAATGCATGAAAAAATCGAAAATAATATTGAACATTAAAAAAATATTTTTATTTGCCTAAGTGTTAAATAGACATTATTTATATGGGGAAAAAATGATTTGCAAAATGTTGATATTTTGTTTCTTCAATAATTTGGTTAATAAAGTGTTAAACGGTTGAAACGACTGTTTATATAGTCTATAAATTTATTAAAATATGAAGAAGTGAAATAAAATAATATAACTATTTGACAGAAAGGATGCAAAATATATATAATCGTAAAATTATACGCTATCATACTTCTCAAAATCAAATCTCGTTGAAAAAACAAATGTTTTAAATTACAGTTGGCATTATTTTGCACACATTCAAATGCAAGGGAAATTACATAAATATTCGATATATTAACACAAGGAAACTCGCCTCTAATTCAGATCTCGTGGTTAAATTTAATCGTAATTCTATTATTGATAGCCTGGTTACTAGGGGGCAAATAATGATCACTCGAACATGTTGAAAGGTGAAGATAGCTGATAAAATAACCCAGCGTGAGTTAACTTCCGTGGAGCTTACCGGCTTTGATTGTAAACACTGTTCCATCAGAATACGTTCGGTAATATGAAACATGCCTTTGCAATAGTATGATATGCAGACGAAGTTTCAAAATATCCAATGGCAACATGATGCCCTTCTGTCGTCATCATGGAAGCTTCCGGTTCTAATCAGGAGAGGACTCTAATGAAATTCGATGTAGCGTGTGCTTGTTGTAATAATTTTATAACTTTGACAGTGTTTTGGACAGGCACGCCTGTATGTATCAGTGTGATAGTATTGAATTATTATAAAATGAAATGTCTCAATAAATAATCAATATACGGGTGAATATGTTTTAAACGGTATTTGAATATGGATTTCTAATGAAACATGATTTTAAAGATGTTTATTAAAGCTAACAAATATTTGTGCTTATTTTTACAGCAAAACTCTTGGTGTTATAATATATTTCTGAAAAAAAGAGCATTTTAATTTAGTTTAGGATATGTTTTGTAATTAAAAAATTGCTTTTCGCTTTCACCCGAGTCATTTAGTTGTTGTTTTTGCGTGGGAGTTATTTTGAGAAGTATTCAATTGAACTTGCTTTTGAAATAAATGAAGAAAAATATACTTTCTTTCTCAGTGGAAAAATTCATATAAAATGTATTAGGATCCCCATACTCGAGACCTCAGCAACTATCTTTCAGCTCCGAGTAAGAAATAATGATAATGAAAAAAACAATCAAATTTCATTTCTTTTTTCCTGCAACGAACCGAAAGAATGAATAAATGCGCCGGTCGCATGAAAACTATATCCTTAGCTTTACCAAATGTGAAAAAAGATTGAGGACTTCGATTGGCTTTTCCTTCAAAATAATCTCTTTGACGTATTTTTTCAGAGCCTCTCTGAAATATTAAAATTTTTTTTTGTCTAATTTGTTATCAAAACATTCATCGAGAACGAGGTATTAATTTTTACACTATTTATAATTCACACAGTTTGCAATGAAATCTTTCATTTATATTACAAAAACCAAACATCATTACTTATGTTGTTTTGAAAAATGATTTCATGCTTGTTGAAATTTCATTTGCTTTAAATTAAAATTTCTTTTTGTTTTTTGCTACTTTGATTCTGATTTTGTTATATTGTTTGCATAATTTTTTTTATTATTTGTATGTTTATATTTGTTTATATTGTTTGTATATATTGCTGTATATATTGTTTGAATAAAAAAAATCAGGTGAATAAAGAATTCTGATTTTGCTAAATGTTTCTGCGACAATAATATTCATTGAACATAGTTTAAGCATATATTATTCATATTTTGAACTTATAATAACGAGATACAAAAATGTTTGAACAGTAATTATTAATCCTACATTTTTTACACATTTTTTTTTAATTTACGTGTCAGGTAATTTTAGAAAAGAAATTCATAGGAACTTTAACTTATTATATTTACCCCAGATTATCTGCACATTAGTTAGATAATCTGAAATCTCATAGTCTGAAGTGCGTGATGATTATCCCCGATATAGTTTTTGTTCTTTTTCGAGAAATTCACAGTTTGATTAAAGGAAAATGTCTTCATCATTATGAACAATTTTTGTCGTTTTCATACGAAGAAAAATTAAATAAATTTTGTAAGAAAATTAAAGTATTTATTTAATGCAAGTACTAAGAGAATAATATCGTAATATTACTTTGCACAACATTTCAACACATTAAATATAGTCCTTTCTTCTTTTATTTTAAATTAGTTCTTTTGATTTTTTCAAATTATTCAGTTTTTAATAATCTCTTATCACAAAATTAAGTATGGTCTAAGTGTCCAAAATATACAACTTCGCTACGTGCATTAAAAAAAATATTTAAATTAAAATATGTTAATTAAACTAATGTAAATCAGGTAAAACTAAAGTAAACTAATTCAAAATATGTGTATAAAATGCATGCGTTTCAAATTAAGACATTTTGATAGCATATATTTTACTATCAAAACACTTTACTAATAAGCGAAAATATACCTAATTTATAGCAATCGTTACCTTGTAATTTAATGGTTCGGATTTGCTTACATCAGAATTTTCCATCACGATGTGCGAAGCATAAATATAATTCCTAATTTATTACTTCCTGAAATTGTGTAAGGAGAGAGAATTTGATGAAAAAACGTTATTTATGGATTAATAAATAAAATAAATGTCTGAGTAAACCCTTGCCAATTTCAAGAATTTTTAGTCGCTACATCTTAAGTGCACTTCTTTTTTTAAGCCCAGATGAGGCAACTTGAGAATGTAAAACTAACACGATACGAAATGCAATAAATTATTAAATATTTACGTTTTCACTGGGAAGTATTTTTATGGGATTCGCTTCTAAGTTTTGGTTTCTGAAACGAAATATTCCCTTCGTTCAGCTTCCTGTTAAAGAATGAATAAATTATATTCCTAGATATGAGTCTGTACAATAATGTCATAAAATGTGAACAGCGTTAACAGAACAGAAAAGAACAAAGCATTTCCGAGGAAAAAGAAAGATGCGTTTGGTTATATAAACACGCACTGTAACAACATTTTGGATTATATCACGTAAAATAATAACATGGCATATTGTCAAATTAAGGACAAAATATTAGGACACGCAAAATACATTTTCGGTTTCCGACTATGTTTGCAATGTTCTTTATGTTGTGAATACTGCTATAGCGGAGTCGTTATGAGAAAGGTAGCCATTCCAGATTCGTATCTCGCCCAGAATTCACTTGTTACACCTTTTTTATGAAGTTATACAAATTGTGGATAAAAACTTGCTTTAAAACTATGAATTTTAATCATATTAAACGCACTTTATAGTCATTACATTCTTAGAATTATATATTTTATTCAACTTTCAAATGTGAATAGATATATGCATAAAATTATGCTTTTTCTTTAAATTAAAATCGAAGTTTTTAGCTTACAGGATGTTCAAAATAAAGCATAGAAATGGGGGGGGGAGAACAGATATTAAACACACAGATATAGAACATAATGGTGGAGAACATCACTGCTGATGAGTTAGAAATCGGCTGGCTGTAAATCGTTCTTGCGATCAATCACTAGATGGCGCGTTCAATACAAATCGGGTTATTAATTTTTGTTTTCGCAAGGTGGCGCTCAAAACATATATTGAATCTAGTGGTAGGGGGTGACAAAGTTTGGAGTGCGGTTTCAAGCAAGCTTCAACTTTATTGTGATATTCGTGGTTCTATTACATGATACTATGGTTCAGCTTGGATGAAGACATGGTTCAATTTAACAGCATAAGGTTTTGGAAATTTTACACCATATTATGATTTAAGGTCCATATATTATGGTTCAACTTTGATATGATTTTCTCTAAATGGACCGTTTTTTATAGATAAAAAATATTATTAATTCGAATAAAACATTTTTTTAACTAGTGAAGATTTTTTTTTTTAAAGTAAGAATTTGATACAAAAAAAAAAAAAAAAAAAGTTNAAACGTTCTACCTTTAAATGAATATGCATAAAATCAGTCTTATTTTAAAATAAAGATCAAATTGGGATATATATTTTTCGTAATATGCAGAATGCTCAAAATAAAACACCAAAATTGGGGTAGGAGAGAACACATATATAACACATGACTCACGAAAACATACTAGTGGGGAAAATCACTGCTTGCAAGCTGGAAACTGTTTGGCGGTAAATCGTTCTTGTCATCAATCACTATAATAATATTCCAGTTCGATAAAACTAGAGTAAATTATTGATGTTGCCACTAATTGGCGTGATACTATGTTTTAACTTTATTGGAGAGATGGTTTAATTTAACAGCCTAATTCTGTAAAGAAAAACACCATATCATGGTTTTGGAACCAGATATTAAGGTTCAACTTTGAACCGATTTTTCTGTAAGTGTCACTGCTCTTTAAATATTACAAAACATCAATTCGAATTATATTTTTAAGCAGGTGATTTACAGTTATTTTGCCTTACTATACGCACAAAATTTTAAATTTTAAATTTAAATCAATAAAAATACATATTTTTTAATCACAATACTGATTTTTTTTGTCAGGCTTACTTTTTATTATTATTTTCTGTTTCGACATAAATCAAGACATCTTAATTTAAGTAATTTCAAATTTATTTTCCTACAGTGAAATTCAATAATTAAATTTATAATGCTTTCAAATTAAATATTAATTACAATTGATTCATACTAATTGGATTAAAAATTGAAACGTTTTAGAATGTCAAATAACTACACAAAATATCACAGCAAATTTATCTCATTATAAAATTTGCTTAACTGCAGAAAAAGAAATTCTTTTCCCTCTATAGTTAAAATATATTAAACTAGATTAGTCCTATTAAAGTAGAGTTAGAAAATTCCCAAGCATTAAGAAAGCTTTTACACGAGAAATATTTCCTTATTTATTTCTTTTTTCAATGTTCTTTTTTCCGAACTTAAAAATTTGCGTGATTTTTTTCTGCTCCAAAATCTTTTTAAGCGCTGTTGAAAGCTCATTAAAATTAATATTCGAGATTACAAACAAGAAAAGAAAGGTGGAAACGCGGCAAGAATTTTTAACTCAGCTTTGTTTAAATCAACAATGTGTAGTGAAAGTGCAATTAACTAAAAAATCTAATTAAAAATGATGAGTCGAAAAAAATATTTCTTACATCAAAAAAGTGCCTAAATTCATTGCTTAAAGCAATAACTTATGCTGTTGAAGGCAACATAAAATATTTCCATCTGAAGATGCGAGAAAAATCTGCAATTTAAAAATAGTAATCATACCAGTCACTATGTAATGTTCGTTCTAGCCATCATTAAATGACGGTAATTTTTTTTCATTCTTTTTTATTTTAATTAAATGAATTACTGATATTTTTCCAGCATTTTGCTGTTCAGTGATGCGCGTAATGCAATTATATGCTGTCGTTTTTGCACTTTTGATGTGGAATTCATAGTTTGATAAAAACTTTTGAATTGTTTTCTTTAAAATATTTTGAATTTATTTTGTTCTCTCATTAAATAAATCTTAGAAAGATTTATTAAATTTCAAAAGCAATAATTGAGTGCTGGTATTTTTAAATGAAATGTATCGTTTATTACTTTGCACAATGTTCTAACTCAATAAAATGTTTGGAAACTATACGAGTATTTTTTTCGAATTGAAACTGCTCAGTTTAAGTTCTGAAAGGATTGCGTCAATCGACAAATTAATATTATGGGATACAATGAATCTTGTAAAGTTTCTTTTTGTAACAATTGTAATATACAAAAGAAAAGTAGAGTTCCCTTTTGTGTTGCACTGCTAGTACATAGAAGCAACGTAAAGAGTACAGATAAAAATCCTCCACAGACTAACATTCTTTCCGATCCAGTCGAACTTATGTAAATTGATCTCTTACAGTTCGTTGTTTCATTGGTCAACTTGGTCAAGTAGTCATTTTATGGTATATAGAAGTAACGTAATGAGTACAGATAAAAATGATTGACAGATTGGCATTCTTTTCGGTCCTGTTAAACCTGTGTAAATTGGTAAATTGATCTCTTGCAGTTCGCTGTTTCATTGGTCAACTTGGACTGGTAGTCAATTTATGGTATATAGAAGCAACGTAATGACTACAGATAAAAATGATTGACAGACTGGCATTCTTTTCGGTCCAGTTAAACTTGTGTAAATGGGTAAATTGATCTCTTGCAGTTCGTTATTTCATTGGTCAACTTGGACAGGTAGTCATTTTATGGTATATAGAAGTAAAGTAATGAGTACAGATATTGATTGACAGACTGGCATTCTTTTTGGTCCAGATAAACTTGTGTAAATTGATCTCTTGCAGTTCACTGCTTCATTGGTGAACTTATATTAGTTATCTGGATGGTGGGAATCATTGTTTTTTACCATGTTTTTCTTACATACATATGAAATGCATATAATATACGTTATATAATGTATGCTATATAGCATTCTCCTATGATTAACACAGATAAGGATATAAGTTAGCAAATTATTAGCATTTCAACAATATTCAACTCCTAGCAAAATTCGACACATTGATCGGTCAGCATATAACAGACAAGTGGTCATGTAACGAAGCTGGTGCTCTTTTTTAATATAGGACTCTTGTTAATCATTTCTGGATATTCGAGATAAACTTAGAAGTAGTAAACACTAAAGGGACTGGTATCTCTGTAAAATTATCAGCTAAGATATCACTGAGGTGAGAGAAATACTTTTCTCAACAGGTAAGGAAAAGCCTCCTGGTATTTTAAAATAGTAAGAAGCGAAAACCAAAGTGATGTCTTTTTACGTCGAAACATGAAACAATGAGTATTACTAAAGCATTTAATCGACGTTATTATTTCAGAAGAAACTGAATTTTTTTTCTTCTTATAGTTTCAAAATTACATTATCTATTGATGTGCAGCACATCGCAAGGTTATTAATACAAACGTGTATAAATATATAGCTTAAAATAATAATAATTTCAATAAAAATGCATAAAAAAATTTGCAATTCATTCATTTGATTTTACTTTTGCATTTTATTCATTTGATACTTTAGTTAAATATGATTTTTATCATAAAAATATATAAATGATTTTACTTACTCATATCAGAATGATTTATACGCATACGAGACAGATTCTTATATTGATTAAATGAATAAGCTTCTTATATTGATTGATTTTAATGCGAATTTCTGCTCAATATATTTACCAAGGAAATTTTTTTATTACATTTCTTTAATAAAATTTTTTTAACCAATTTGTAACACCTTAAAGTGTTAGTTTTATTTAAAAAAAAATAATAGGATTCCAATTGCATTACTTTCCTTGTATCTTGTATCAAATATGTACTCTATCTATAATTGCGAAATTCGGTGAACTGTTAGTCAAATTGAACGTTTAATCCTGTATTCGAACATTAAAATCGAAATTTCAAATATATCACAGAAATTAATATTTTTTTTACCTTATATTACATTATAAAAACACGTTCATTGGAATAAAACCAAATTCGTATATAAATAATTGAGTGTTGGTG